>NC_141141.1:90927494-91239965 GCF_053477565.2 Lygodium microphyllum
GCTCCGAATACCTGGAGCCTTAATAGTCATGCCTAAAAGGCCGGATAGAGATACCCAATCCCCCTTACTAAGACGAGTTACATGTCAATCTGGAGTAGATTCAAGGACAGGGTCGTATGGCTGATTTGTCAAGCGCTGGATAATACTAAGATGAGTGACATGTCAATCTGGACTAGATTCAAGGACAGGGTCGTATGGTTGATTTGTCAAGTGCTGGATAATTCAAAAATGTGTCTGAGTTGAAACATTTCGTCCACCATGTTCCCTTAGTGGGTCCATTCTCTAACACTTCACAATGTTGTGCCAGCTCCAAATTCAAGGTTTCACAAAGTGCTTTGTTCGCTTTCAACTAAGCAGCACAAAATTGGTGCACTATCTACTTGATTTGGCTAAACCTACCTTCGTTAAAATTGGGGACAATGGATCAAGTCCACTCTTTGCTGGGCCACTCTTTGCTAGAATTGGGGGCAATGAAGCTTGGCAAAGGGGATAAGCCCTACAAGCACACCATGCCCCATCTAGTAACATCCCCATACCACCCAATAGCTACGAGCATTACGACAACTTGAAATCTCTCAAAAGTAGAGGATAACACCTTTTTCCATGAGAATATCTAAACCCTATTGATGTATACAAAAGGGTCCGTTTTTTAAGGGATTCGTTCGAAATTTTGCAATAGGAAACCAATGAGACCACAATAAAGAGGAGAATATATCAAGAATCTAGTGGATGCTTGAAGCCCCAACCCACAAGCATTGAGTGGGATGGCCTCCTCGTTGAGCCACATATTTCATAGCCCTTTCCCCCCATTAGTCTTGGGTGATGAGTGGCTCTAAGAAGCATTGTTTGTTATGCAATCTTAAAAAGTAATTAATCCCAAGTATAACTCACCTACCAGTGGATCTACTCAAAGCCCACTAATGATGGTCCTTCTTGCATATGTAGAGATGCTCCTTATAAGTGTAATACACTTCAGACTTCACACTCACCCTTCCTATCCAAGAACGTGATAAATGCAAACTCGAGTGAGCAACCTAGTTTGCTATAAATGGCAAGCCCTCCTAGCTAAGGCATTATTGAACAAGCTCAAGATCTTAGAGAAGCTCCAATCCTTCCATTTCCTCTTCTCCTGATCACACTCTTGATGTGCTTTCATTAGCAACTATTTTGAGTTCATCTCACTTTGTTAGAGAACTTGTGGCCAATTTCCAAAGAAAGGATGTCCTCATGGGGAACTCCTCCAAATCAATGGCTCTTGCTAATTCATTGAAGGACCATTCTCACAAGAAAGATGGAATTCATCTAAAGAATCAATCACCCCAATCCTTCAATAAGCCTAACACCTTTTTTTTTTCATTACAAGAATGGTCCTAAGATCTCTAACAAAATAAACAACCTTCATTACTACCAAACTTGCAATTGCTACAAGAAACAAGGTCACTTAGAGAAGGATTGCCAAGTCAAGTTGAAAGATCACCCTTGACATAATAACCGTAGTCTCATCTTAATCAAGCAAAGGGCTTTCGTGGTAGAACTCAAGCTCATGTAGTCATGCCGATGACTATGAAAGGGATCCAACTCCCTTGCAGATGTACACAACATCTTTGGTTCGAGGAAGCATGACTAGCTCTCTAATTATGTTCAAATTGTTAGCTTCATGATGTAATGTACACGTGCCTAGCTAGAGGAGGTAATGTTTAGTAGTCACTTAAATACCTTTCCACAAGCAGAACCATCTAGATCCCATAGGATTCATGGACTTGGTTGGCCAAGTGGTATTTGAGTCTATCTCGCAATATATATTGAGGCCTCAATCGAAAAGAATAAACTTGAGGATCCCTATACATCTATAGTCCTTCTAAAATAATAATCTAACAACCATCCTAAAGACATTGCTTTGCAACTCTAAAGTAGGAGTAATCAACATTGCACTTGGTTCATAAAGAGTATCAGAATCTTCTAATTTTCCATACCCATACTCTACCACACATTGTTCCCCTCAAACAATGTTAATTTGATTTCTAGCCCACTACTTAGGCAGTCTCAATCAATCATCTTGAACTCTAAATAACCAATTAAGTCCACCTATCCTTAGGATAGGGTTGTTAGTAGCACAATCTATCCACTCTCACGTATGGAACGAATGTCTTTAGTTTTCTCAACTATTAATTGTCAAGGTAACCTCTTGCCCAATCATCCATATTAGTGCTCTAGGTAGAATTGTCTCTTTGTGAGAGAGCCGTAGTGAGAACCTTGAGGAGATACATCACTAAATCATCCAATTTGAGCTTGAATGCACAAACTCTAGTAGTAATATCTTTGACCAAAACAAGCAACCACCAATAACAACCAAGCTAATGTACAAAACAATCCTTTGAAAGCATTTATCTACCTCCAAGGTGAAATAGCTTCATAATTTCAAACATTTCACCATAATGCATTCACACAAGCAATAGATGCTAATCAAAACAACATCACATTTTTGCTATTCACAAGGAATGCATAATATCATCTATGAACTCCTTAAGTATCCTTTTTACCAAGATTCTTGCACTTGGATTAAGGATCATCTCAATTAAAATGCTTCTAACATTTGTGTTTAGATTAAGGATCAACTCAATTAAAAATTTTCTAACATTTATGACCTTGCTTCAAGGGCCCTCATTGAGTCATGCTTGGGGATTTTGTCAT
This sequence comes from Lygodium microphyllum, assembly GCF_053477565.2. Lineage (NCBI taxonomy): Eukaryota > Viridiplantae > Streptophyta > Polypodiopsida > Schizaeales > Lygodiaceae > Lygodium > Lygodium microphyllum. The sequence goes on from NC_141141.1 coordinate 90,930,186, forward strand.
CTCTTATTTAATTTCCCCATTTTAACTTCATCTTCTTCGACACTTTTGGGGTCTCAAGATCCTTTTAGTGAGACATGTTCCATCTTCTTTGTAGTTGTACTATAATAAGGATAATCATATTGTTCTTAAAGACAACCTTAAGGTCCCTAAGTAACAACTTTGTGACTTGGGCTTAGCATACATCTCCTAAGGTGTACTCTTAACAAGGTTTAAGATCATGTTTAGGTTTCCTTATTGAATTGTAAGAACCTTGTTGTTTCTGAATTATCTCTTATTTTAGTTTCCTTGTAAGTCACTTTAATTCTTTGTTATCGTATATGGTGATCTAATCCCATATTGGGTTCTAGAAGTTGTCTAGAATTTTTAGGTATTGGTTTAGTTTAGGTTTTGTTGATTTAACTTGCTAGGATTGCTAGAGTCAATTGAAGAATGTGTATTGTCCTCAATATCCCCTTAACTTTCCTTTTTGCCTTGTAAGACTCATAGCAACCTTTCTAACTAAATAGCCTCTTTTATTACCATAACCTTGCAAGCACAAGCTACTTAGCTAATTAGGCCTTTCCTTAGATAACCTTGATATGTACATGAGTTATATAGTCGCCTATGCTTAGGTGATGTTGATGCTTTTCTTCTAAATAATCTAAGGCTAGTGGTCCTTAGATTTATCAAGATGCCCCTTGAGTAACATTGATATTTTCCAATGCCATCTTGAGAAAAGCATCTACTTGTTTGCTCTCAAACCTGGAGAGATCTATTGCTTCACCCTTTACTATGGAACTTGACAAGATCTATTGCTCTCCCTTTTGTTATTGTGTGCCTCTACAAAACTACTTATTAAGAAAATTATATATCAACTTACTTAGTTAATAATAAAGATTCTAGTCTCCCTTATCCTAGTAAGCTTTGTGACTCAAATTTGAATGATCAAATGTAGCCATTCATTCAACTAATATATCATATTTGGAATTAATGAGTAGCTTGTAGGAGCAACATGCTATAGTTGGCTTCTTGAAGGGTTTCTAGGAGGTGATGTAGCTTTGATACCATCCTTATTGATTTTTAGTAGTATTTGATTTCCAATTACTCGTCTTTAGAGCTTTCAAGGGTCTTTGGAGTTTTCTATGGTGATGAGGAAAAGACAAGATGCCTATGTGATTGAATAATAATGATAAGCATTCTAAAAGATATATGAGGAGGTTATACCAACAAATATGATCAACTTTACAAAAGAATGGAGGAAGAGGGTGAGCAAAGGTGGGGAATGATGATGTTAGAAGGATAATGAAAGGCTTTGATGAATAATGATTATCGGTGCAATGGGGGAGGAGAGAGAAAAAAGAAGTGAATGTACAAGATTAGGCACGAGATTGTAGGTGTGCACACACATTCTTCTATTAGACATTGGTCCTTTTATAGGAGAACCTTCTTTTACATGAGTAAAAAATGTGATGTCATTGCACCTTCCTATGTGTCACTGATACAAATTCCAAATATACTCGTAGGTGTCATATTGGCTAGAATAATCCATGCAAAGGAGATTTGATACAAAAGAATTCTTTTACAATAGTTATTATTTGCACACCTAAAACCACTTTATTTTAATGATAGGTAACCGTGCTAGTTTTACACAACTACCTAGCATACTTTATTTATTACTAATTTCACAAATTATCACCACTAATTTAGCAATTCCCCTTTAGTGCTAATTTGTGGAACTCTTAGAATGCCCACTCGTCATGGACTAAATTTGCTTCTTGCCCTCCTTCGAAGTAGAATGGATGGCAACAATGTTAGTCTCTCTCTTTTTTACTTCTATTTCCTTGTCTTCAATTTGGTAAGTCTTTTTTAGCACTTTTCAATTTAGTGCCTAGGCTTATGGCAATAGTGATGGGGTAGTGACACTTCCTTTTTTTCTTTTTAGAATTATTTGTGACAAGGGCACTTTACATTTTAAAAGAAAGGTTGATCCTTCAATGCTAAAGTCTCCCTTTGAATGATTCTTCCTTGTGTGTTCCTTCTATAATAACAAACCCACAAGTTCGTCAAAGGAGAGGGGTTATCTATCACCTCTCATGGAAAGATTTAAGATGTGAAAAATTTGATAAGGAGGCAAGGAGTTGAGGGTGGTGGAAATCAACTTCTTTTCATCAACAATTTCATCCATGTTAACAAGTTTCTTTTTTAGGTCTTTAATCCTTATGAGATGCTTGAAAATGTCATCCCCCTCATTCATACTCACATAATCAACCTCATGTATCAAACACAAATGGGAAATAATAGATCTCTTTACTATCAAAGCAATCATTGACATGGTTTGGGCATCATGGGAATTCCATCACCATTACTATTCACTTGGAGGTGATGATTGGGGTATCGATGCCAAAGTCCATGCTACTACTTGGACATTCATACATCCACCTAATAAGAATGATGGTCAATGTAGAAGAGTTGGATGCAATTGTGGTTCTTAGACGAGGCTCTTGCCTCATAAGCATATCCTAAAGGCCCTTGCAATTAACAAATTCTTCAACATAAATATCCAAAGAGAATGGTTAAAACCATCAAGTCGATCCTCAAAGGTGAGGTAGAAAAATATATCTCCTCTTGATGTAGTAGAGGATTGTGCCATTCCCAAAAATTTGGATTTCACTATACACATAAGTGCAAATACAAGTAGTCCCCCGTTTTAATGAGAACTAGGTGCATTATTAGTCTAGTGAATGTATGAGATTGACAAAAGTATGCACATAAGAGGCTAAGATATGATGAGTTGTAAGCTGTGATCATTGAAGTATATCATGAGCAAGATATAGACTTCAATGAGCTTTATAACGGCTCCAAGCTATGTGTGATAATTACCATAATACAATCTCATTGTGAAAGCCTAAATTGAAAATCCCTAAGAAGTTATGATTAGTTGATTGTCTTTTGAAGGTTCTCCTAGAATCACTATTGAAAGATTCATTGTGTATAGCTCAAATATATGGTAAAACCAAACAAAGAACATGCAATGAAGAGAAAAAATAAAAGAGGATAGCTTGAGTTCCCTTATGAGATGGTTGTCAATATGACATGTGGTCTAAGAGACACATTGTACCTAGGTTATTATCTTGACCTAGCGTGGGAGATTTTGAAAGCTATGCAGCCACACCCAAATAATTTATTGTCAATTAAATATTTTGCAATCAAGAGATGCCAACACATACTCTCTTTGTTTTTTGTTGCATTCAAAGAAATTTCCCCAATGAATAGTGCCCACTGTGCCTCTCCTCTCTGGCACTTGGCATCAGCACTTCTCTCTCTCTCTCTCTCTCTCTCTCTCTCTCTCTATATATATATATATATATATATATATATTAGAGTGATATGCAGTGTTGTTAGTACAGGTAATGCATAGCAATAGTGCTCCTCTAGAATGTCCTCAGAAGCATGCCTCTCTTATCTACCACTCAATGTGAGTGCTTCTATGTGTGTATATATGGGTGTATATCTGTGTGTGTGTGTGTGTGTGTGTGTGTGTGTGTGTGTGTGTGTGTGTGTGTGTGTGTGTGTGTGTGTGTGTGTGTGTGTGTGTGTGTGTGTGTGTGTGTGTGTGTGTGTGTGTGTGCGCGCGCGCGCGTGTGTGCGTGCGCGTGCGCATGCATGCACGTGCACGTGCATGCATGTGTGCGTGGGTGTGCACGCGTGCGCACACACGCACACAAGAGTGACATGTAGTGCTATCAATACAAATAATGCATAGGAATAGTGCTCCTCCAAAATGTCCATAAGAAGCATCCCATACAACCTCTCTCTCTTCCATTCATGACACGAATTTACTATGTGTCTCCCACTACATTCTAATCACCCATAACCAGAAATTCAAAACTATTTGCAATGGATAGCATTTTTCCATTTTCCCTCAACTCTACTAGCTCTTCCAATGACACAACAATGCAATCAATTGAGGTCAAACCACAACTTTCATCTAGGGCACAATCTACAAGCTTCATGCTTTTGACACTAGTGCAAATCTTATTGACCATGTTATCTATTCTTGGGCGAGCTCTCGAGATACACATCCACAATGCAATCTTCTTTGAAGACAAGCATAGTGACAATCACAAGGCCTTCATATTACAACAAGTAACTTCTCTATGGGTAGTTGCACATGCCACAAAACACCATCACTTCCAACAACCTCTTGTGTCATGGTATGTAAAGTTGGATCATCAATCAGCTAGCAAAATCATTATGTGTCGTTCACACATGTGAATGATGTAAGATTTTCTGAGGTTTTTTGGCTTCCACTTTCTCTATTTAAGCTAGTATGTCGCCTAGTTCACAGTGATTTGTGCCAAGGGAAAATCTCCAAGCTCCATTTCTTTCTTAATTGCTATGGAGTCATTGATGCGGCACACTTGAAGCTAGACCCTCCTCCACTTGAGAGTAGTGTTGATTGGTGTAATCAATATGATTACTATAGGATGACTGTAAAAGGAATGATGGATGCTAGCATGCATTTTCTTGATGTTAACATTGATGGTATTGGTTCTGCTCATGACATGAGTGTTGCAGAACTCCACTTTCTTCAAGCTTTGCCATAGCTAAAGGAGACCAATCAACACTCCCTTTAAACTTGGGGATCTCCATATCAAAGAGTTGATTTTTGGTGACATAGGTTTCCCTCTTTTGTCATGGGAGATAACACCTTTTCAACGTGACGAGCTCCCTATCAATGAAAGGTGCAACTACAACTATATTCAATCTTCCACAACTAGTTTAGGGTTTCAATGTGATGAGCTCACTACCAATGAAGGGTGCAACTATAACTATATGAAATTTTCCATAAGGATCATGGTGGGGCTTGCTTTTGATAGGCTAAATCAATCCTAGCTTTACCTTAGTAAGACCATTCAAAATCTTGACTTGTGGCCATTGCTTAAAATTGTAAGTGCTTGCTGCATTACCAGCATGGAGAGCAGCTATGTAAGCTGAGTATGATAGCATCATGAAGAATGACACTTGGTAGCTAGTGGATCGGCCAGAAAAGAGGAAGATTATTGGCATCAAGTGGATCTCAAAGGTAAAGTACAAGGCTGATGGCAACTTAGAAAAGTACAAAGATAGATTAGTTGCATATGGATTTTCACAAGTTGACGGATTTCATTTTCAAGAATCATTTGCTCCAATTGTAAGAATGACCACTATTTGCACAGTACTTGTAGTGGTTGCTCATAAGAAGTAGCCAGTTTACCAAATGGATGTCAAATCAACATTCTTGAATGGTGATCTCAAGGAGGTGGTGTATGTGGCTCAACCACTAGGGTTTGAGGCCCCCCATTCTACGAACATGTTGAGTAAGCTAAGGAAGGCATTGTATGGGCTGAAACAAGCCCCTAGAGCACAGTACCCAGGGGGATATACATTTTTTTTCTAGGTTTGAATTTCAAAAGATAAGCCTCAAATGCTAACGTGTATGTTTACATGGATAGTGAAAAATATGTAGTGATTGTCCTATATATGGATGACCTTACTACAGGTGACTATGAAGATATGATCCATCAAACTCGAAAGGCTTTGAGCTCTTTGTTTGAAATGGCAGTTGCATTATTGTTTGGGGATTGAAGTCTAGCAAGAGCCTAGCAAAATCTTCATCTCTCAAAAGAATATGCATGGGAGATCTTAAAAGCATTTGGCATGACCGAGTGTAAGGAGATAACTACACCTATGGAGGTCAATGTGAAGTTATCCATTAAGGATAGATTAGAACTAGCAGGCATTGAGAGATATAGGAGGTTGATTGGCAGCCTCATCTACTTGTGTAACACCAAGCTAGATATTAGTTTTGCTTTTGGTGTTTCAATCAGGTTCTCAAACAAACCACGAGAAAGTCAATGGAAAGCTAGGATGTAGGTGCTCAAATGATACTTGAAGGAACTCTTGACTATGGGAACTCTTGACGAGGTGCTCTTATGGGAAACTGTGACTCAGATTGGGCAGGTAAAAGTGATTCCCAAAAATTAGTTTCTGTGTATTGTTTCTCTTTAGGTTCAAGAAATTTCTCTTGGATCAGTTAAAAGCAACCAACTATGGCATTGTCTTCTGTTGAAGCAAAGTACAAGAAGGCAGCTTGCTTTGCGGCATGTGAAGCAAAATGGTTAAGGAGAATCCTATGGTACATGAGAGTACAGGATGAAGATCCAACAATGCTAAGATGTGACAATCAAAGCTGCATCGCCATTGCCATAAATCTAGTTTTTCATGCACGCACCAAACATATTGAGATCCAGTATCACTATGTGTGTGACTTGATTGAGGATGGGATAGTAGAGTTGGCCTACTATCCAACGAAGGAGAATGGAGTATATATTTTCACCAAAGATCTTACACGAAGGATCTCCTTAGAATTAATCTTCAAAGACTTGACATTGGGTTGAGAATGTAGTTTACCTGTGGGTGGACATTGAGGGGGGGGTGTTAGATATGCTCAATGCCCCACCCTCATAAGGATCTCCTTAGAATCCATCTTCAAAGACTTAACATTGGGTTGAGAATGTAGTTCACCTATGGGTGGACATTGAGGGGGGGGTGTTAGATATGCTCAATGCCCCACCCTCATAAGGTGCCACCAATGATCCATGGTGCTCGAAGTTGTAAGGTCCCTACTATGAGGAGAAGCCATGTGTGAGCATGGACATTGGGTGGGTCCTGACTTGTATGTCAAATGAGGTCTATGTGACCAAATGGCAAAATTGTGATCTTTGTGGATCTAGCCTTTGGGTTAGATAGAGTAGTTATGCTAGTAGCAACTTGAGGCACAATGCATCAAGTTGTAGGGTGTGAGAGTTATCAGAGATCCCTATTGTGGGGTCCGACGGGAAAGGGATATTCCTTGGTCGACTAGGGAACATTCACAATATGGTCAAACTTGCTAACAAGACCACCTTCTTAGGCTATAAAAGGAATACCCCTCTAGAGCCACCGTCAATCTATCTCAGAGTTCTTCCAACTACCCTAAGCTCTTCGCCTATCGTCTATCTCAATCGCAATCTAAGCTTCACAATGGAAGCGCTTAGGTGGACAGAGCCATCTTTGTATCAGTTTGTTTGAAATTAAAGCAGTCTTCTCTATTCTTCTCATGTTCGTTGTGTGTTCTCTACTCCTTGCTCAAATTGTGTATGTTGTCCCATGTAATTTCTACAAATAATGCCCATCTATACTACTTTGACTAGGGTAATGAGATTATTGTGGAGACGTAGTGTAGGGAGGAACAATTGGCTAGAAACAACTTGATGGAGTATGTCAACCTTATGAGGGAAGATAATGATTTTTAGTAGTTACATTTAAATGCATATATGCATTGATAGTGGATTATTCATGTGTATACATCATGTTAGTCTGTGTTTATTATCTTTGAAGCTTCGATTTTAGTGTGATTTGTACTTATTGTCACAAATGTAATTTGTTTCTACCCTTCAATGCTAGGAGTCTCGATATAAAATTATCAATTTTCTTTGAATCTTGATAAAGTGAGCTACTCATCACATACTCCCCTTACTCAATTACATAGTATATATATTGACATGTGCTTTAAAATCGTATCACTTGTAAATCGTCTGTAGAACCATCGTCGGAGCACCTTTATATTCAATTTGCAATTCAAAAATTATAATGTACAAGAAGTGCTCCATGCAATGGTGCACTTAGAAAGGAATCTTGAATGCTATATTTTCTTGAATCATTCTGCATTATGGAGAGGCATTACAATTTTGGATGCTATATACAATTGCGCATAGATAGCAAAACCTAGATGGATAGACTTATGGTGTAACTTATCTGTTGATTTTCATTCAATGGACATCATGTTTCATGTCAAAAGACTTGATGTATTTGTCTCGAGGGGTTCACAACATGTAAACCCTCTATATCATGTGCATTCTCAAGGCCTATTTTAAAAATACTCTTATCCATGAAATTTCTCTAAATGAAACACACCCCTTTTCTTTTCAATCTATGAGTAACCCCTTTATATGGGACCCTTTTATGTGTGAATTGTGTAAAAATGACACTTAAATAACCCCTTCTTTTGAATCCACATGATGTACTTACATCTTCACTTTTCCATTATGCCATTCAATGAAACAAACTTTGCACATACGTTTCCATCCATATGTATACTTTGCAAAGTAAATGATACCAATTCTTCAACACCCCATTAATGTTCTATCCTCACTAAACATCAATCACTTCATGTTGACAAACATGGAGACCACCTATTTCTGACTATTTCTCTAGACCCTACAACAACAAGTTCAAAGTGCATTCAATAAGAAACCTTGCTACCCCATAAAGATCTCAAAATGAGTAAGAAATTGTCTTCTTCTTAAACATTCTTTGATTTTCATTGGTCATGTCTCTATTTACGCTTCAACAATGGAATAATTGTTAATTTAGCAATGCATTGCTCATAACATTGCCATTACGGTTTGCATACATTTGCATCATCAAGGTTGAAGTGTAAGGTTGCACAGTGCAATCTTCGTGCACATGTGGTTTGTTTCCTAAATGTTATTTGGGAGTAAATTGTTTTTCACTCATGATAGGTCAAATAATGTTTGATAGTAGACTATTTTCATGTCGTAGGTTGAATTATGTTTAGTAGTCATCTTTTGTGATGTTTTTTCCCCCGAGTTTAATCCTCTTTGTTTACTTCACTTGACAATTATTGTATGACAAGCTAGAGGTCGGTTATAATAAGTACGAAAAGATCCATATGGACTTTGCCAACCAGGTGATCACTCACGTGAAGAAGGGAAAGAGGTTCACCCTCTTTCCTATGCCACATATTGTAGACAAGATAGGACCATCCGTGTGCGTGGCATTTGTATTGCATGTAGGGAGTCATTGGAATTGACACATGTTGTGGGAAACTTCATGCTTGAGTGCAAGCATTAATACCACCCCCTTTGCTTCACTTGAGTTCTCAATACCTATTGTTTTTGTATGTAAAAGAGCAGTGCAACATTGAAATACATGCAGCAACAAAAGCATGGATCGCTGAGCACTTCAATGTGAAAAGTAAGTTGGCACTATTATCCATGATGGTGATTTTATGTGATAATTACAATGTTGATATAGTGTGACCATGCTTTTGGAATTCATAAAGGTAGAACTTTATGATGTAGCAGCTTGGGAAGAGCTTGATGAGCTTTGCAAGTCTACTATTAGTTTGTCATTGTCAAAGCATGTGCAATTCAATGTCATTAAGATTGGTGGTGCATATACATTATGAAAAAATATTTGTGATCTCTATGATAAGCAAAGTCATACAACTTAGCTGTATTGACTTAGGAAACTCATGAACCTTGTTATGAAGGAAGGAATGTCTATGTCTTCTCACTTAAATGAGTTTCATCCCATTTAAGTCAGCTTACTTCGCATCGCTTCAAGCTTGAGGAGAATGTAAAGTCTCTTTTTTTGCTTATTATATTGCCTAACACTTGGAATACATTTTACACAGTGCTATGAGTGCAAACCCTCTTGAGGGTGGCTTTCAACTCAAGGATGTAGAGGGTCCTTTGCTTACAAAGAAAGTAAACAGGAAGAATGTTGATGCAACCCATACTTTTGATGTACAATGAGAGATAGACAAGGTGTTAATGGGAATAATAATCGTGGTAGAGATTCAGATCCCACCAACAAGGACAAGTCTAAGTCTCATGGGCAATCATGCAGTAAGTCTCATGGTCCTAAGTCCTCTCTCACTTGTCATTATTGTGGGTAGCATGGTCATATAAGGCCACAGTGCCCTAAGATGTGTGTTGGGGCTAAAGGCACCTCTGTCTAGCTGCACGTGTATTACTACACTGACAGTACCCTTTTTGCCTGCACATTATGGAGGGGGAGGGGGGGGGGGGGGGGGAAGGTGCTCATCACTATCACTTTATTCTTTATTCTTTCAATGACATTTGAATAAAGGGAAGCTCCATGTGGGAGCTCTCGCTTAGCCGCCAAGACCCACGGACCGCTTATTGTTTCAACCATTCCAAGCGAGCTCTAATGGCTACCTCTCACATAGCCGTCGTGCCTTCAAACCTACGAATGTAGTGAGCTTACCTCGATGCCAAAATGAGTTGCCTCCTCCTTCGCACACACCGATAGCTTCACAATCCTTGATGCTAGCTCAAGCACCCTCAAGCCTCCTCCATCAAGCTCCATCCACCATAGTCGTGCACACGCGAGCAAAGAGAAGAGAAGAGAAGAAGAGAAGTAGAGATGGTGAAGAGCTTCACCCTCTTGATCCCTCACTCCTACACACTCACTCCCTCACACTCTCACACTCCCTCTCTCAAGAGCACACCCACAAGCAAAGAGAAGAGAAGAAGGGAAGAAAAGAGGCCTCTTGTTAGCCACACACCAAAGAATGAGGTTCCATTCACTTTTTGAACTTTATATACAAGCCCTAAAATTCCATGGGTGCCCATCCTTTTTTACATGACCGGCCTTTGTGGCAAGGTCCTTTTTCTTATTTCCCTTTTCTTGCCTCATGCCTTAATCCTACACCCATCTATTCCTTTACAAATGGCACAAGAGGAAGCTTGGCGCTCTTTTACAAGAGTTTTTAGAGTTTTTGAGGTGTCTTCTATTTAAAATTGTGCTTTCGCCTTAGCTTAGATTTTAGGGGCCACATTTGCCTCTTTGCTCTTTTTTTGTTCTTTTTTCACTTTTTGCTTCATTTTTCTACCATCTTGAACTGAGGTTAACATTACCCCCCTCCGAGACGGGTGCCAGTCCCATGGCACTTCAAGGTCTCTCTTGTGGAAGGGTGGATTTTGGGCCACGGCTAGGGGACTCATTTGATTGGGAAGCTTCGAGAATGATTTGGCTGGAGAATTAAAGGTGTGTCGAGTGGATGATGGGGGCCTCTGAAGTTGGTGCTTTGCAGCATCTTATTGTACTTAGGAGGAGAAAGTGCTCGACTTAAGGGGAGTGTCTACCTCACCCTGTAGTGCTTGGTGCTCGTGCTGTTGGAACAGGGAGTTGGGTCTAACCCTAGGTAAGCCTGGGTGATGTCCCACACTTGAGAACCATGTTCGTGTAAGGGGAGGTGCGGTGTGTGTAGCTTAGGGTGACACGTCTAACCATAGGCGAGTGTTATCTCCTTAGGTGTGTCCTGCCCCCCTTGGGATGCCCTAAGCATGAAGTGGGGAGGCAAAAAGGGCTAGGGGGTTAGGAATGGGACCGCGGCCGACCGAGGTCACCGAACGTGCCTAACTTGAGGACCCCTAAGTGTAGTGACTATGAGCTATGTGCTGCGACTTGCATGCGGATATGTCACTTTTTTTATAAAAGGCCTTGCTGAGGTATAGGGTTCGGTAGTAGGTAATTGTTAGTCCTCATCCTGAGAAGGTGGTGGTGAAGGAGATTTAATGGAGTGACTAAAAATTTTCCAGTTTTGCATGAAATTCTTAAGGTTCAAGTAGACTTGGAGAGGGGTGGTGGAGAGGAATGGATGGCTGCAGCGGGTGAACTAGCTGTCACTCATTTCTTCAAGAACAACAAGGCAGAAGGAAGGGAGGAGGCTGGCTTGCATCATTAGGCCGGTCATCGTGTAGCTATCAATGGCGTTAGGATCAAAAAAGAGTGGGGGGAGGCCACGTTCTGTCGGGGTGAGGTTCTGCCTAAGTAGGATTTTTAATAGCCTAAGATAGTTGCAAGTGGTAATAAAGGCGGGATCTGGACAGGGGAAGTCAGTAATAAAGCGTGTCATGGTGGCATCTAAGCTGTCGGAGGTGAAGGTGAGGGCTTGGGCTAAAGTGGTAGTACAAGGGTTATATATGACAAGGAAGTCGTAACGGCCATGGGTGTTTGCATTGAAGTCTACTCCTACTCTATGAGGGTACGCCATGTAGGTGGGGTTGTTCCTCTCAGAAGGGAGAGTGTTACAGAAGGCCATCCATGCGAACATGTTGTCGTTGCAGATGCGTCTCCGCAACAATGGCTCGCACACGTATCTGGGCATGGACCAAGACACTTCAAAAACTTTATTTTGCTAATATTCCGCATCCTCAGTGCCCTAGCGGGTGGGATTCTTCTCTCTTTCTTTCAGCCACTGTTGGCTTAGCTAGCTTCCAACGTTGATCACCTCGTCCACTATTTTAGGGGGAAGGACTCTACATAGGGCATTGGGGATGAGGAAGCTAAAGTTGAAGGGTTGCTTCTCCTTTTCTTGTCTCTTCCAAATTATGAGTTTCACATGAAAATTGGCCAATAGGTCATTTGGGCATGGTGGGAGGGGTATAGACGGTTGTGCCATAGGGTTAGCCCTCAATCTTCATCTGGCTTCTTTCACCAATTTCCTTCTCTTCTCCCTCAGGGTGGTTTTTCTTTTCGTAGATGCGTCTGCTAGTAGCTGCCCCTGCCCTTCAAAATGGGGTGAAGGGGGTTGTGGGATCACTTCTTCTTCAAATCCGCAAAGCATCAATTTCTTGGGGGGTTAGGCCGGCCGATAGCAGGTACCTACGAACCCTAGAGCATCACTTCTTCTACGAACCCCAAAGCATCAATTTCCTGGGGGGTTAGGCCGGCTCATAGCAGGTACCTACGTTGTTCATAAGGGTTCATCCCAATTGCAATGTGTTGGGAGGGCATGTGTAGCTCTGCTCGCAGAGCTCTGTGCACTATGCTCAACTTCTTCTTTACTGCCTCCAAGGACTCCCCTTCCTCCGCATGAGTGGCATCCATCAAGGTATTCAAGAAGATTCGTTGTTGAGTATTGAAAGCCACTTGGGCTGCCTCTGCTCTACCTTCTGCTAGAACTTTCTCTTTTTCCAAGAGAGCCAGGTGATGCGCCAAGGTCTTCACTCCATTCATTTTGGCCTGCCCACTCTTCGGCTCTCCTTTTCATTTACTCCATACCTTCTCCATGTCTTTGCACTAGGGCCATGAGCCTCCGCTTCTAGTCTTCCAATTCCTTGCTCATTCTCTCCTGCTCCTCTCTTTCAGGGCTTAGCTTTTCAGTCATGGTTTCCATTTCTCGATGGTGTTGTTCCTCTTTTCGCTTCCTTCCTTCTTCCTCTGCAGCAAACTCTTTCATGCCCCGTTCGATCCGACCTATTTTTGTTTCCAAATCCTCGTGTTACATTATTAGAAGCTTATACTCTCCCTGTATTTTCTCTAGCTCTTGATTTTCATCTATGAGTTGTCGCCGCCAGCTTTGCTCCTTTTCTTCTTTGGCTTTTAGTTCCCGTTTCAGGTCAAGGATTTCCTTTTGTTGCGTAGCCTTTTGCCTCACCTTTTTGAGCTGGAAGGCTGCTACTGACTCCTTTTCCACTTCCAATTTGGCCATTGCTATCCTTCTTTCCTCCCTTGCCTTCTCTAATTGAGAGAGCAATTCATCAACATATTCGTCATGGTTTGCTAGTGGCGTCATAGTGGTAGGGATTGGGGTGGTCGAAGCTTCCATCTTTTGGCATTTCGTGCCTAGACTCGACATCTGTGGTGGTTAGCCTTTTTGCCCAATGGCCGTGGTCTCCCTGCTCTTTCCTTGTGCTAGTTCCTTATTGAAAAAGTACTGTATCCAGGCCACAAAATTGTTCACATCAGTGCTGGCCGGGATGCTTGGGGTGATAGTGGTTGCTTCGCTGGCAAGCACCAAGAGGGGCGGGATGGGATGGATGGGATCCTTACTCTTGCCTTCGATGACCATGGGCGGAATGGCTTCGGGTACTTGAGCACTTGAGACGGGCCTATCTTCCCTAGGTGAACTTAAAGCCCCTAGGCCATCGAGTTGGCTCTGTTGTTCTATGGACCGTCCATAGCTCTTCTTTCTCTCTCTTCTTTTGTTTTCCTTGATTTCTTTGCCAACTTTTTAGCTTCTTCCTTCTCCTTCTTTTTCCTCTCCGCTGCCTCTCTTAGGGATTCCCTTTTGCCTCTCTCTACATCTTCTTTTTCCTTTTTCCTTCCCCCATTTTGTTTTTTCATCTGAGCTGCCTTTCCAGTGGGCTTCTTTGTTTTTTTTTCTTCTGGGTTGAGCCTCATGCTCCTCCTTCCCTATCTCAGTTTCTATCTTATTGCTCGATTGCTCTTCCCCTTGGTGGATCAGCAAACTATCTAGGGTCTCATCCACTCCTTCATTTCCTTGTTGGGCTTCTTTTACAGCCTCATGGATGATGGCCGTCAGCACACTTTCATACCTGATGAAGGAGGCTTTCAAGGAAGGTTTCTTCCTCTTCGTATTTTTAGAGGCTGGGGATTCTCCACCTGCATGCCTGTTGCCTAGGCCTAGTGCTTTGGTTGCTTGGTCTATCGTCTTGCGCACATAGCCATTCTAGTCCACCTCATCCAGGGTGCGGGCAACCACATTCTTTAGCACATGTACATTGATCCAGTGCATGAGAGAGTTATAGCGTTGGCTGGAGAAAAGCGAGTACACCAACTTTGCATGCATGCTAATCTCAGCATCGAGGATATCATATATACTGATGCTGTCATTTGTCAAAACATCTTCCCTCTTCATCTTCAACATAGCATACACATCTCTCTTACATTTTTTCTCCACCTTCTAGTCCCAGTGCCTTCTCCACCAAGGCTTGGTTTAATGGCACCTGCACCTGTCGAGCATTGTCCCCTCTTCCCATAGTCACCATTCGGCATTCTTGGTCGGGGTTGTACGTTCTAAAAAATTCTACACACTTCGTGTGGTCAGGTTCCTATGCAAACTTCTCTAGGTACTTGTAGAGGTTACACTATTCCACTACTCTCCCTGTGGCTTGCTCCTTGGCTACCACCTTCTCAAGGTTGTGAATGCTGCAGAATTTCAGCTAACTATAAGCCCGGGTTTCTAAGCTGATGACGTACTGCATTCTCTCATCCTCCGTGAAAGGGAGTTGGTGAGCGCGATCTTGCTACGACATCTTTCGTTCCTGTCATGAACCATCATTCCCATTAGTGCTTGCGAAAGAGTTTGTTGAAAAGAAAGGCTTCGTGTTTGTTGAATGAAGACATTTAAGCTCCAACATAAACTTTCCTTTCAGAATTTTCCACCCTTTAATTCAACTTTTTGGTGACATTTTTCCTCACTCACAAATTAATATGTTTCTTTTCTTCCTGCATTTAAATGTCGACTGAGGTTTTCACAGCGGTGTGTTTTTTTCTCACGTGTTTATACGTCTGCTTGATTTTGATTGGTTCCAATTTGACTCACCTACCTTACCTTATCCCTTCCCCTTCCGGATTTGGGGAGAATCCTTCCTAAGATTGAAAGCTAGCAGGCCCAAGGTTGTCAGCTTACAGTCGAGTGTTTACTTTTGCATAAGCCAAGCATAGAAGTCTGGATTTACTCCAACTAAGCATTGCAGTCCAGATCGAAGGGTTGGGTACCTATGTATGTGATGTGAGTAAGGATATCTGTCAGGACGTCACTAGAATCAATGCGACTAGCAATATGTAGCTCTTCCTCTGTCAAGAGGCGATCAAAGTAAGGGTGTCCTTTGATGTGCTCTTCTAGGGGTCGGTCCACGAATAGTGGTTAACACCCTATACGAGGTTGGAGTGACATAAGTTGAGTCATATTCCGATGGCTTGATGGCTCGTCGCTGCTCAGAGTTGGTCATTATTTGGCATCCCTTGAGTTCCCATTGCAATCGAAGGGCGTACCAACTCCGTAAGAATGGGGATTCGGTTTCAGCAAGCCTTTTTAACTCCTCTAATTCTCGATCAGTGATAGTAGAAGAGGCTCACTTATTGTATGACATGATGAGCCGCTGTTTGATGGCTTGCTCTGTAGATATCTCAATGTGGAGCAACTCTGTAGCTAAGTGGGGTGCTTTGACAAATGCAAATTCTAGTGTGTCCCATGAATAAGGCATTGTACGAACTTCTATCACAAAGGGCTCTTGCAATAGGTCCAAGTCCAAGCGGTTGTAGCTTAGAGCCAGCGACATGAATGTGGCATCTAAGAGTCTGAGGCAAGCAATGACGTCCTCCCCCGTGTCTTTGGCTAGATCCACGGCCAGTGCAAGAATTATTTTCGCTCATAGGAGGGTTTAAGGCCCGCGGGTGGTTGAGGTTTGACAAAACTAAAGAGTTGGGCAGCAGATAGTTGCAAGCTCGGTTGTTTCTAAGATTGCAGTTGGGTCGCTTGCCCGGCAGGCTTGGATGATTGGACTGCGAATGGGGCGTCACTACTTGTGCATGCGGCCTCCTGAGTCTTGATTTAGTTGCATGAGACTAGTTCGGGAACAGTAGGCTAAAGTTTGGGCCGGTAGACCTAGTCAGTCTTCATGTGCATAATCAATTGCGAGTCAATGTGCTTGGTGACTCGAGTCTTTTGCAGCGTTAGGCCTTGATCCATTGCATGGTGGGATAGACTACATGTGGAGGTAGCACTTGCTTGGTTCTCTTGGCTGCTTTAGACTTAGGGATCCATATCTAGGCATTACCCTCATAATAACATTATGCTTGCAATAGGGTCTTAGGAACCCGTTGCGGCTTGACCACCCATCGTTGTTTGTAGCTTTGTTTCGGCCTTCTAGGTCTTGAGGTTGTGTTGTTAGCCTTGAGAAGGCATGGCCGATTGCTTTTGGGCAGTAGGTTCTGATGTCTAGGCACCCACCTTAAGTGGTGTTCATGGGCATTGACCTTGGTTTCAGTAGGTTGCTGGCATAGAGGCTTGGGAGGGTGTAACAAATCACAACCCTCCTCCTTGGACTTGGCTGAATGCATGTTTACTAGTGGCGTTGCGGGTCTGGTGGGGAGTCGCGCAGACCTTGCTGAAAGCCGCCACTGTGCGGACATTGCCAATGGCTAAGTGGATACGTTGCAACTCATATTCGACATTGCAGTGACCTTGCTTTTTAAAGATTTGACCCAGTAGCAATTTGATGCCTGCATTTTTAGTGTTCGGCAACACATAAAATGTCATTGGTATGCTCACAGACTCGATAGAAACTGCAACCCTGCATTTTCCTAGGAGTGTGTATGATCGCCCCCCATATGGGCTCAGTTTGGTAGTAGTGGGCTGTAGTTGTGGTTTGCCAATATGGGTCCAATGATCATGGGTTAAGACATTGAAGTTTGCTCCCTCATCGACTAAGGTGCTGACAGTGCATGTTTGCTTGGCAGTGATTGTGATATGGTGGTAGATAGGTTCTACGATTTCCTCATTTTCCTCATCAATCCCCGTGATTGTGGGTACCCGTACTTTGACTAGTGGTTCTAACATAGGTGGTTCGTGCAAGGGGTGTGTGGAGGGATAATACTTCTTGATGCGACTGCCATTGAAGAAGCCTATACCCTTGCCTTCCAAAGTCTCGAGATTGACATTACCGATTCAGCTAATGACATGAACCTTGAAGGGCCCTAGACCTTTAAACTTCATTTTTTGTTTATGCCCCTTAACGGAGTATAGGAGCAATAAGTCACCTTGTTTGAAGTCAGACTGCTTGACATGCTTGTTAAACCAGCTTTTGTGTCGTGCTTTCTCGCATATGAGCGCATGGGTAGCTAGGAGGCGAGTTTTCGAGAGGCGTTCGAGTTCAATTAGGCATTTCGTCCATGCTTCCTTCCCTTCCCATCTTTCATGAAGTGCAATCCTTAGTCTAGGAACAAAGAACTCTACAGGTAGAATTGCTTCTATTTCATAGGTCAACCTAAAGTGTGTCTGGCGGTCTACATTCATTTTTGTAGGCTGTGCGGTAAGCCCACAAGGTTGCCATCAGCTTGTTATCCCAGTCACTGCGCAAAGCACAGACCACCTTGGTCAGGATGTTTACTAGAATTTTATTAGTGAATTGTGCCTGGCCATTTGCCTTAGGGTAGTATGGTGAGGATTTTTGATGGATAATTAAAAAGGTGGATAGAAGATACGCGATCACTTCATTAATGAAGTGTGTGCCTTGGTCACTAACCAATTCGATGGGCCAACCAAATTGTGAGATCACTTGCTCCCATAGGAACTTGGCAATCATTCTCGCGTCATTCTTTCGCGTAGCTCGTGCTTCTGCCCATTTCGTTAGATAGTCAGTGGCTACAATGATATACTTGGCTTGAGAGTATTGTGCCACAGGACTAATGGGTCCTATGAAGTCAATTCCCCACTTCTCCAAGGGTTGTCGTGCAATTACCAGGGTCAGCTCCATTTGATCCTTGCAAATCGGGACCTTTGTTTGTTGACATTTGTCACAGTGATTAACAAATCGTGCCACATCGAAGAAAAGCGTGGGCCACCACAGTTGAGACTGCAACACCTTGCGGGCTGTTGTTTCTTCGCTAAAGTATCCTCCCACGATTCCACTATGTGCTTCTGAGAGCACTTTGTGCATCTCATATTCGCATATACAGCTGTGCAACAAGCCATCTTGCCCTAGCCTATATAGCTCACCTGCTATCAACTGATAGGGTTGGATCTTAAGGATGAGCCATCTAAGTCAGGCTTTCTCCATTGGTCGTTCAAGTAGTCCATGCTCAAGCACTTGCACTATGTCATCTGCCTAGTATGGCGTCAAGTCAGCTCGAAAATATTCTCTCTCGCTTGACAAGCTAAACAAGTGCGCATCTGGCAAATCATCTACGATGCCTTGTCCAACGACCTCTCCCGTGGGGATGCACAACATGTGGTTGGCTATGTAGTGTTGTTTTCCTTTTTGTACAACCACGGAGAAGTCAAATTCTAAAAGCAGAATGAGCCATTGAGCTATGTGGCCTATAACACAAGGTTTGTTTACTAAATATAGCAAGGCTTGATGATCCACAAAGAAGGTGAAAGGAGTGGCCAACAAATAATGCCGAAATTTCTTCACAGCAAATACCATGGCTAGACCTTCTCTTTCTATTGTTGATTAGTTCATCTTGGTCTCAGTGAGTTGTTTGCTGGCAAAGCTCACTAGATAGTTGAGATTGTGTTCGCTCGGTTTGCACAACATTGCCCCTATAGCGAATTTCGAAGCATCAATATGCACGTGGAAGGTAATGGTCCAATCTGGGGCTCGTAGAATCGGTGCTGTGGTCAAAGCTTTTTTTAGTTCCTCATATGCGTGTTGATACTCTTCAGTCCATTCAAATATAATCAATAGATTGTACAAAGGTCTAGCAATCAATGCATAATTCAGCACAAACCGTCGATATACCCCGTATGGCCTAAGAAGCATTACACTCCCCTTATAGTTGGTCAGGGGTGGAAGATCAATAATGACCCTGACTTTTGAAAAGTCCATGGTGATGCCGTTTTTTGACACCACGTGCCCTAGGATACATCCATGCTTTACCCAAAACTGGCACTTTAAGGGATTCAGAGAGAGGCGATATAGACGACACTGTTCAAAGACCACTCGCAGTCTGTCTAAATGTTCTCTCCAGGTCAAGTGAACACACAAGTCATCTACGAAGACCTCCAACTTTTTCTTGAGCATGTCTTTAAATATAGTGCACATAAGGTGTTGAAAGGTGGCTGGAGCATTTGTCAACTCGAAAGGCATGACTATGTAGGCAAAGACACCCCACTCAATAGCAAATGCAGTCTTATGCCTATCATTAGGATGCACCTGTACTTGATTATATCCAGAGAAGCCATCTAGAAAACTGTAGGCCTCCTTGCCTGCCACTCTCTCAAGCATGTGCTCGGTGTATGGCAATGGGTAATTGTCCCTCTTAGTTGTAGCATTCACCTTGTTGTAATTGATGCATACCCTTACAGTTCTTCTTCATTACAATGACTATGGGTGATACCCAGTCTGTGTGCTCAATTTCGTAGATGAATCCCACTCTCATCAGCTTGTCGATCTCTTCCTTGACCACATGAGCGTGTTTTGGATTCATGGGGTACGGTCGCTGCTTGGCCGACATTGCATCTGGCGTCATGGGTATGTTGTGAGTCACTAGACTTGGATCTACCCCCTTGAGTTCTTCCAAGGACCAAGCGAATACGTCTATATACTCTCATAAGAGGACAATGAGATGTGTCTCCTACTCCTCCGTCAGGTCATCAGCAATAAAGACAGGTCAAGGTTTCTCCCCTTCCTGGGCTAGGTTCACCTCATTGACCTTGGTGGGTCCCTCAATGGGTTCACTTGTTTGCCCTTCACATTTAGCACCCAGCAGGTTCACTACCCTATCGTCCTTTTTGAACCTTGTAAATCTCTTAGGGAGGTCATGTAGTTTTCGTTGTTCGTCCGCTCTTGCGTCCTTAGACTGGTCTGCCCTTTCTTCTTTTAAGCATTTGCGCCTCAGGTGGACGGCCAGGTGCCCCTTGGTACGTCTAGTCTTGGGATGCCTCGGTATTTTCGGGTCGCTTTCTAAGCTCACTTCCGACTCGGAATCAAACTCTCCATCTTTGCTAGGTGAGGTAGTCTCCCCCGATGGTTGCAGCTCAAAGGGTGACTCCGTTCTAAGCATTGGTGTGTTACCTAGTTGGGTTAGGCCTGCTTGTTCCAGATCTATGGCTCTTATACATTCCAACCAAGTGCGGTCACAATCCATGTGCATGACCCCTTGCTCTATCCTGAAGGTGTTCTTTCTCTTCGGCATGGAGTCTACTCGTATATGTTCTATCACTCGTCCTTTGGTGTTGTATTCTATGGTATCTACCTCGTCCTCACCCTTGTCACTAAAGCAGTGGGCAGTCCTTGCATTCGTCATTGGAAGCATCTTCATTTGACCGCTCGTCGTCTCCTAAGTCTTGGTATGTCTCGTGTGTTTGATCGGGAACGAGGGCCCAATTGTACCTGAGGTTTAGGTCATGCACTCTGGCCCATTGCCACCTTGGTTCATTTAAGAGATCTTGGAGTGGCTTGAAGTTTGTTGCTGGATTGCCTGCTAGCTTGCAGCTCAAATACTCTAAAACCCCCTGGAGCTCCCTCCAGTTGGTTGGCCCTTGAGGTGACAGGGTTGGGTCTTCCGCGGAGATTTTCTACCATCATGCACATTGGTACTGAGGGTGCACCCTTGGGTTCATCTTAATGTCCCGTTCGTACTCCTCGTCGTCTGAGAATGGCAAGTCGATGGCAGCAAGGACATGCATCGAGTCTCGCTCATCTTCAGGGCATGGAATATACTTAGTTAGGGGCCCATAGGATTTCTTGATCTGGGTATCACCCTTGAGCGTTGCAGAGATGGCATCAAGGTCAACTGGTGCAGTTTTCCAGGAGTCCATTTCTACCCTCACGGCATCTATTCTATTGCCTAGGAAGATGAGACCATTCCCCCAATCTTCTATCACTCTAGTGTTGCACATCCAGGGTCGACCCAATAAGACATCGTCATCCACTCCCTTCGTGACTATAAAGTCAACCGAGAATTGGACTCCAGTAATTTTTACAGGCCAATTTTTTACCACCCCAAATGGCTTCACTTTCATTCTATTAGCTAATGTGACATTGAACCTAGCCTTCTCGACAGGTGGGTTGCCGCAAGTCAGGAGCACTGCATGGCTCAGTACACTGACTCCCACCCCTGTGTCTACAATCCCTTTCCTTGTTGTGTCGCCTAGGGTTGAGACCGGTAAGACTGCGTGCTTCTCGATGCCTTCCCAAAAAGCATTGATGTGCAAGGATTTGGGCATGGAGTGTAACGTCAAACTCGGTATTTGCATCTCTACATCATATTCTTATAGGTCTACAGCAGCTTGCTCTTGTGACCCTTCAACCCACTGCTTCAAGTCCTGCCATAGAATCGGATGCTGCCTAAGCAGATCTCCCAGATTTACCGTCATTGGGGTGGTCACTAGAGTGTTAAGGAGGTCGTTGGCTGCTTGTCTTTCTCATGTTTTGGATTGTCCTGGCCAGCACCACTGATTGGGTTGCTGGCGCGTAGAGTTAAGGCTTTGCCTAAGTAGTACTGCTTGTGGCACAGCTGCATCTCTCGGTTTCGGTGGAGGGGGTAAGAGTGGTGTGCTGATGCTAGAGAGATCCTCAATCTCATCCTCCAAGATGGGCTCCGCATCTTTCAAGTGTTCCTGAGTCTCCTTTACCCACTCCTTCACCTTCTCAATGGCCTCTAGTTGGCGCTTCGGGTCGGGGTACTCCCCCACCTTAGCACTTCCCTTTTCAGCAGACTTAGGGGCTGATGTCTTTGTCTCAGCGTGAGTGACTTTCTTTCCAGCAGGTAGCATTGTGGCACTCTCAATTTTCAGCGCAATTTTAGCTTCAGGTCTCTTCTTCCTCCACCCATGGCTCTTCTTCCCTGTCAAGGCTACGTCAAGATTGCTAGGCCTGCTTTGTTTGTGCATGGGTCATGACATGCAATGGTATAGGTGTAGCTTCCCCATCCAAATTCTCAATACCAAACAGCCCCAATGGAACGAATAGCACGTTAGCCAAGTTTGAGGGCATTTTTTGCTTTGGACACTCAATGAAGAGATGAGTGATTCTGCACTCAAGACACCTTAGGTCAGCCTTGTCTCTATTTTGTTGCTCCCTTTCGGGACAGCATGATGAGATATGTCTTGGGTGGCCACAAGTCAAACACATGATTGGATCCTGGGTCTACCCTCCTAGGCCTCTACCTCATCCCCTACCTAACGCCATCACTGGTATTGGTCGATGGTCCATAAGGACTGTGTTGCCCTCATCATCATGCGAGACATAAGGGTATATGTAAGGCTCTTCCTCATTTGGCTCTTCCACGTAGTGGATTGGAGTGTCGCTCAGTGGATGTGTCACATAGGGACCAGGTGGTCTGGGTATTCTAGTAGGATTTATATCCATTCTAGGAACAATCGGCTTAGCATTGTTTGGCGCAGGAAGGGCCAATGGTGCTCCCCTTCCAAGAATTGTTCGGCCTGCTTGCTAGGTACGATTGACTGTACGTTTGTGAGTACGGAAGTCTTCTAGGCAATCTACAATGCACACTATCATGACCAAACCTACCGCAATTAGCACAAGGTCATGACCTTGGGTCTTGACACTCAGCCGACAAGTGGTTCTCGCCATAGTACACACATTGGACATGTAGTCGCATTGGTCATCTTAGCATTTCCTACATCTTGGCTATTTCCATTTTCATGTGAGCCAATTCTTGGTTGGTGTCTGCAGCCTTTCCCTTATCTTGGGTACTTGCGCTTGATTGCTCACTGGATGTTGAAGCTCTCTCTGAACTTCTTGAGTTGGTCTCGTCTTGGTTCGAGTTTCCAGATCTCCTCTCCTTCAATCAGTCGTCGACCCGAATGGCCTCTTTAAACACCCTTGCTAGCAGGTCTTGCTACAAGCTCAAGTTGCCCACCAAGGCTTTATAAAGCTCCTCACTTCGTATCCCACTGATAAATACCGTCGACATTTCTCTTTCGATCACCGGCCGTTAGGATTCTCTTGAAGAGACTCCTTACATGGGTCACATAGTCACAGATGTCCTCTTTTTCCTTTTGCTTTACATTCATAAGTCGTACTAGCAGGTTGTCTGAGTATCCAGGCTCAGAAAATCTCTTAATGAAGAGGTTTTTCAATCCATTGAAGCTCACTGGCTCTGGGCATCTAGACTTGTGTACCAAGTCTGACTCTTGTCTCCTAAGCAAAGCCCGAATTCTTGAGAGCGTTGAGTCAAGTTGGTGAGACTGTTGGCCTCACAGACCTGCTCAAATTGCTATATAAAACTGTATGGATCGTCCTAGGGCTAGTACTTATCAAGTTGCTTTGCGACAACTGGTATTTTAGGCTGGCTCTTACAGCCTTGGTTCACCTTGGTTCACCCCCAACCCCGCTAGTAGTGACATGGCCAATGCTGCAGTGCTCTGCTCTACTACTGTGTTGTCTAGCAATCGCTTCATGAGAAGCTCACTTAGCATCAAGTCTCCTTCTAGCACTCTCTCATGGTCAATTCTATTTCTACCTCCTAGGTTCAGCACTCGCTATATCTCTTGCATCTCTATGTTCTACCTTAGGCTCCTAGTCTATTGGTCTTGGTTGTATTCCATTATGCCTTGCAGTGCTTTGTGGGCTAGTTTTCTTTCCTCCTCTAGGTTAGCTATGATGGCTTCTACCGCTCTACGGTGGTGCTCATACTGAGCGTGAGAGTCATAACTACTCACCAACTGCTGGATTGCTTCTGGAAAAGCTTCCAAGTCGAATTTATCATTCTCCGTGCGATCTGAGCTTTCCTCCGACATGGTTGTATTCTCTTGCTCCACTAAGCTATCAATAAGGTTAAGGAGGTCGAGTAGAGCTATGTTTCTGTTGCTATTTGCTTAGTCCTATGTTGGGCTCCAATTGTCCGCCTATGTCTAGGGATTTCCTCTTATTGGTGGGTTCCTTCCCGTTCCTTTATCTGAGTGAGTTCCTCAATTATTGCATATAATCCTCAAGTTACCTCTACTCAGCGAGTGTGTTCTTTTCTGTGCACTTGTGCTCAATCTGGCTTTCGGCTATTCTTAGGTGTACTTCAAGTACTGGAAGTCAAGGTGAGTGCGAAGAGTAAGAGTCTAAGCAACTTGCACACTCTCGCCTTCTCTTAGGCCTGGTAGGCTTGTTCGCGATCAATTTCTGGCCATCTTGGTAGGTTTTAGGGTTTCTTGCCAACGACGTTTTACTCGGTTTAGGTTCGTTTGGGGTCTATGTCTCCACTAGCTGCTGTTAAGGCACTGACTCTCTCGACAACCTACTCTAGTTGCTAAGCAGCCATGTCTTGCGAATTTGCCTATTCCTTGCGCTAGAATTGAGTCTCGGGCGTTGGGATGGCTCGAAAAGGTTGGTGCCGTAGAGATCTAGCTAGGTCTGGTGTAAACTTCCACAAAATTTGCAAAAGTCTGACTTGGCCCAACTCATCCAAATTGTAGGGGCCGAGTGGTAGACTCGGACGGGCCGAATGGTTGAATAAGGGCACCGGCCAAACTTGCAGCTTGGACGACTGAATGATGTGTCCGAGCGCCGAGTGGTCTGAGGGGTCGACTCAGACAAGCTGAGTGGTACGTGTCCGTGTCGAGCGGTCCGAGTTATCCTAGTGGTCCGAGTTATCCTAGTGGTCCGAGGGCCGAATGGTCCAATTCTGGGACTTGGCCCAAAATTAAGCCGCTAGAACGGGTCAAGGATGATCTCGTTGAATCCAATGATCCATGTAATCACTAGACACGCCAACTTCCAAAACAACAAAATACATAGCATGAAGGTTCTGATATACCTAAATCGTACGAAGAACTCTCTGATGGCAAGGTCGAATCGAATCAATGCTGGAAACTCTCTCTCTCTCTCTCTCTCTCTCTCTCTCTCACTGCTAGGGTGAAAAATGAGCTCTTTTATAGTCTCTTGGCCCTTAAACCCCTTCTCGAGCACGGTTTTGCTATCCCCAATCACTCCCTTGCCGGCATTAATCATTCCAACCACTCTTTTTTTCTATTTACCTCGATCTGTGCCTATTTTACCCTACAGAAGTAACCCTATGCTTCTCTAATCTGATTTCGTAATCATATCCTATGCTAAATGCAACAAGAATCAAAAGCAAATAACTGAAATGATCTCCCCTTTTTTCCCAATCATTAAACAATCAAAATAACCAGAATACTTACTTGTATCAAAAATCAAAAGCCCCAACTTCCTATCGATCTCAAGCTCCTTTTCGAGGGGTGAATCCCTTACTTCGATACTCCATATGAGGCGCACAAGAGCTCAAGCTTGAGTCCATTGGTCCCGGCAACGGAACCAAAATGTGGGAGCTCTCGCTTAACCGCCAAGACCCACGGACCACTTATTATTTCAAGAGTTCCAAGCGAGCTCTAATGGTTACCTCTCACATAGCCATCGCGCCTTCGAACCTACGAATGTAGTGAGCTTACCTCGATGCCGAAATGAGTTGCCTCTTCCTTCGCACACACCGGTAGCTCCACGATCCTTGATGCTAGCTCAAGCTCCCTCAAGCCTCCTTCATCAAGCTCCATCCACCATAGCCCTGCATGCGCAAGCAAAGAGAAGAGAAGAGAAGTAGAGAAGTAGAGAAGTAGAGATGGTGAAGAGCTTCACCCTCTTGATCCCTCACTCCCACACACTCACTCCCTCACACTCTCACACTCCCTCTCTCAAAAGCACACCCACAAGCAAAGAGAAGAGAAGAAGGGAAGAAAAGATGTCTCTTGTTAGTCACACACCAAAGAATGAGTTTCCATTCACTTTTTGAACTTTATATACAAGCCTTAAAATTCCATGCGCGCCCATCCTTTTTTACATGACCAACCTTTATGGCGAGGTCCTTTTTCCTATTTCCCTTTTCTTGCCTCATGCCTTAAGCCTACACCAGTCTATTCCTTTACAAATGGCAGAGGAGGGAGCCTGGCGCTCTTTTACAAGAGTTTTCAGAGTCTTTTGAGGCACCTTCTATTTAAAATTGCACTTTCGTCTCAGCTTAGCTTTTAGGGGCCACCTTTGCACCTTTGCTCTTTTTCTGTTCTTTTTTCACTTTTTGCTTCATTTTTCTGCCATCTTGAACTGAGGTTAACATCCGGTCACGCATTGTGACTGTTGGAGTTCCCACATTGTGACTGTTGAAGTTCCCACATTGTGTGTGTCTCTCTCTCTCTCTCTTGCTCTTACTCCTTCCACCATAGCTCTTGCTTCCACTCATGCTTCCACTTCACGGCTCATCTTCCTTCAACTGGTATCAGAGCCTTCTTCTTCGCAAGCTCGAGCTTGGTCCACACTCTCAACTTCCATTCGAATACCTGTAGCAGTCATCTCTTTGTTGGCAACCATAACCACTCCCTTGTTCAAGTTTCCTATCGATGGCATTGTTCTTGGGTACTCTTTGACCCTTCTTGAGCAAGTTGGAACAGCCCCCCATAGCCCTCACCCTCCTGGTACAGCATCATGTTGTGTGAAACAAACCCTTTTTTTAGCAGTAGCTCACGTTTTTCATCTCCTATAGCATATCTTCTTCATTGGGTAGCTATACAAACACTTATACACTTGGTTTTTATGCTTGGCATTGATCCTTCTACTCTTGGCATTTGGTTTGAGTGCTAAGCTTCAGTTTTGGACTGTTATAACAATCCACAAACTGTCATAAAATAGAGTAGCACTTATCTTTAATGTCCACTCATTGCCATTGGTTGGATGTGCCTGGTTGATGCTTATATATTTAGGGATGCTATGTCATTGTTTGGAGTTGATTTTGGATTGATTTAACAACTTCATTTACTCTATTTTGGCTAAGGTTTGCTGCCTAGATATACAAGGCAACACTCTATTGATGCTTCTATGGTTAGCTTTGTTGGTCTTATGATGCCCGATCATGTTAGGGTGATGTCTATATCTATGGGAATGTTATGCCCGTGTTATGGATTGGATTTGGTGCTGATTTTGGTACTAAAATAGCTTGGTTTTACAATGTATTGCTGTATATAGCAGGGATGAACCTCTTTTAACAAGGGTTTTATATTCCTATTTTGCTCCTAGCCATGATTCAAGTGCTCTATATGCACTATTGATGTGTACCGTTGATGCTAGCACATTGGTATATCATATACCCATGATTTGAGGTGTCTTTGAGCTTGATTTGAGGACTGATTTACTTAGTTATAGTGAATTTATTGATGCAATAACCAGGACTTAAGCCTATTTGGTCAGTGTATGCTCTACCTATTGGTCACATGCTTCCTGGGTGACTCATATGACTACACGGATGTATACGGAGGTTGGCGCATGTCTTGTATTGCTCCGGAATGCCTTTTTATCTCCAATCGAGCTCCGTCTTGGTTGGCATTTGATTGACATTGATCTACAATGGCATGCTTTGTGACAGTCATTATGCCTATGGTCCATGCTTTGCCCTTCAATATATGCTTTGACGCATATGTCAAAAATGCATGCTCCTTACATTGTCTATGTTTGATTGCCACTTGGAGCTTTATTTGGGCTTTCATTTGCATATTTTGGAGATCTTGGATGCTTATTTGGGTTGTCGAAGATTTGACATTGATTGTTACATGATGTACTGGATGTTATGGGTGATGCTTAACCAATCCCTTGCTTTGGATGCTCCATTGATATATGGTCTTGGATCCATGACGCCTTATGTATTCACCTGCTATCTTTGAGCTTGGTTTCTCGATCGACATCGATCTTTTTGCCAGTGGGAGCTTCATGCTATCTCTAGATATTGCAAAGCTTGTGGTTTATGTAGTTAAGCTTCTTGAGTAGATGAGACTAGAATCTCTTACATGTCTATGCTCTTGATAGATACTTGTTTGCATTGGATGCTTTTGGGTTGATTTGATTCGTCTTCTCTTTGAGCATACACCGACCTTTGTCAGGTCCTATTAGTTAGGCATACACCTAGCTTGGCTTACTCTCTGAGTTCTTGATGTCAGGGT
This sequence comes from Lygodium microphyllum, assembly GCF_053477565.2. Lineage (NCBI taxonomy): Eukaryota > Viridiplantae > Streptophyta > Polypodiopsida > Schizaeales > Lygodiaceae > Lygodium > Lygodium microphyllum. The sequence continues at coordinate 90,958,450 of NC_141141.1, forward strand.
CTTGTATCCTTCTACTAACATCGATTGCTCTGACAGATTTGGGTGTTTGGCTCAAGGTTTTTGGCTACTACAGTGTTTGTTAGAAATTGTGTATTAAGCCACTAAGAAACAAAGGTATTAAACCCAAGAACATGGATGATGATGACTGGGCTGATTTAGATGCATCATGCAAGTCAACTATCATTTTATCACTCTCTGAAGAGGTCCAAAATAATGTTGTTGAAGATGAAGATCAAAGTGCATGGAATCTATGGGAAAGGATTCACAAACTTTATGCAAAGCGGAGCCCTTCTTCGCAAATGTATTAGCATAAATAGTTGACGAATCTCCCCATGAAGGAGGGGACCCCATTCTATTCTCACTTTAGCCACTTTCATTCTATCATGCAGAATCTGCTACAATAGGGTATTGAGTTTCAAGATAATCTGCATCCTTTGTTTCTACTTGGCACTTTACCTGAGTCTTGGGATGTATTTTGCAATGCAATCTATACCAACAAACTTGATGGGCTGAAATTGAAAGATGTAGAGAGTGCTCTTTTGACTAAAGAAATTAGCAGGAAAAACAAAGATGCTTCCTACAATTCACATGCTTTATCTATTAGAGGTGGCAGAAGTGGCAAGAAAGATAATGATCGTCATGAGAAGGACTCTTAGAAGTCCTGGTCTAAGTCACGTGGACACAGCAAGTCCCGTGGACATAAGTCTGATCTTACATGCCATTATTGTGAGAAAGCAAGACACATACGGCCACAGTGCCATAAGATGCATGATGACAAGCACAAAGAAAAGGAAAGAAAAAATGCAGGAAAAATCTAATAATCACAACATTATACCTACAAAGTCCAATGTAAAGATTGAAGAGATAAATGTCATGCAATCTGTGGAGTTCGATGGTGACTACATCTTAGCAGTCTCTTCATGTGATGCCTCGAGGTTCAATCTATGCATGCACAGTGATGGCTCTTAGATTGGGTTGCATCTTTTCATGTGATCCCTTGTAGTGAGTGGTTTCATATACCTATCACAGTGTATCTAGTACTGTGTGCTTAGGTGATGATTGGTCTCTTGCTATTGTTGGCATTGGTAATGTCACTCTATAGATTCTCTTTAGTAGCACTTTTGTTCTGCACTATGTACGTCATGTACCTGCCCTGACTAAAAGCTTTATGTATGCTGGGTAGGTTGATGATGTAGGTTATCATATACGCTTTGATGATTCTGCATGGAAGATAACTCATGGGACAGGTTTATTCTTGGAAGAGGTGCCAAGTCTAGCAGTCTCTACCCCTTGGTTGTATTTAGTACTATATTGACTATGTTTTGTTAGTGGGTTCTATCCCACATATATCTCTCTGGAATGCTTGTCTTGGGCATATGTCACTGAAGGGAATGAAAATGCTTAGTGCTTTTGCAGTATCTTTCGCCCTTTACTGCTCGCATTTGAGTCGTGTGATCAAACATATGGCAGGCAAACTAGGAATTCACATAAAAATTTCGGTATTCCACGCATGGGTAAGTGCTTTGGCTCTTGTGCATTCAGATGTATGTGGATCCATTCCCTGTCAGTCATTAGGAGGTGCGAAGTCCTTTGTCACATTTATTGACGATTATTCACATAACTTTTGGGCTTATACCAAGAATTATTCTGGGCATAGGTTGATATGCCTAAGGACTGATAATGGGGGGTGAGTGTCTCACATGCCTTTGAGCAATTTTGTGATGGGCAGGGTATTAAGTGTTAGTTGGCTTCCCCTTACACCCCTCCCTAGAATGGTATGGTTGCATGTACGAATGGGACTATCCAAGAGAGGGTCTGTAGTATGCTTAGCCAAGCATGCTTACCACAACATTTTTGGGCTGAGGTAGTCTCTACTGCCATGCATCTCATTAACAGGTCACCTTGCAATGATATTGACTTCTAGGTTACAAAGGAGGTATGGACAAGAAAGCCTCCCTCATATGCTCATTTGTGTGTCTTTGAATGTGAGGCTTTCTACCATGTGCCCAAGGACAAACGCAATAAGCTGGATTTGAAAAGTATGAAATGCATTCTTCTTGGCTGTGGAGATGCAAGTGAGATGGCATATCGCCTTTTAGATCCGTAGGCACAAAAAGTGATCTACAACCACCACGATGTTACGTTCCATGAGGAAAAAATGCATATTCAACCTAAGAAAGTTGTTGTGATTACACAAGGTTATCTTTCAGGAGGAGCCCCTTACTCCCACATAGCTAGCTAGACAACCTATACCAGTAGTTGATCCTCATGGCCAGGATGTTAGACAGGACGTTGGACAGGCGGCACAACCTGCATTGAGGCGTTCTACTACAGATAGACGACCTCTTGACCGCTAATGGCCCTCCATAGATTGTCTTGTGGCAAGAGGGCTTTCCCTTGCAAGTGGGTGTACAAGTTGAAAAGTACCCCTGGACACTCCAGAGACCGGAATACAAGGCTAGAATGGAAGAAAAGGGTTTTAAGCATGAAGGGTTTTAAGCATGAGGATGGTGTTGACTTTGATGAGGTCTTCTCTCCTGTGGTTAAGATGACCACCCTACGCTTAGTCTTGGCTTTAGCTGTCTAGCTTGACTTGGACTTATATCAGTTAGATGTCAAGACAGCTTTCTTACATGGGGACTTGCATGATGAGACATACATGGAGCAACCTAAGGGATTTGTAGAGAGCCTGGCAAGGAACACTTAGTGTGCAGTTTGAGGAAGAGTCTTTATGGATCAAAGCAAGCACTTATAGAATGGTACCACAAATTTGATGTATTCATGCAGTCATAGGGCTACAACTGTAGTGCTATGGATCCATGCTTGTACACACAAAGAAAGTTGGTAATGGTTCATTACTAATTTTGGTACTATGTGGATGACATGCTTTTAGCAGTGAAAGCTCATGATGAGCTAGATGCTCTTAAAGCTCAGCTCAAGAATATCTTTGAGATGAAAGATCTAGGATAGGCCTTTCATATACTTGGTATACGCATTATGTGTGACAAGTCTTAGGGACTACTCTATCTATCACATAGAAGTATATCCATAAAGTCCTTGAGCGCTTCTGTATGCAGGATGTGAAGCCTCTTGGATGTCCATTACCTTCTCGTGTGAAGGTATCACAAGCCAATTGTTCGCAAATAGTTTTGTCTGCAAACAGATGAGTAGAGAGTCGAGATGGCCAAGGTTCCCTATGCATCTGCGGTGGGCAATCTTATGTATGCTATGATAGCCACCCGTCCATATATTGCATTTACAGTTGGTGTTGTGGCACGTTATATGGCTGTACTTGACAAGAGGAATTGGGATGTTGTGAAGGGTATCATGAGGTACATGAAGGGCACTACTGATATATGCATATGTTATAGTAGCCAGGATACGGGAATCGTGGGATACACCGACTCTGACTATGCAGGACATGCAAATAGTAGGAAGTCCACCTATGGCTATGTGTTCACTTTTGTTGGAGGTGATGTTTCATGGATATCCAGGATGCAGAAATGCATAGCCCTTTCTACTACACAGAGGCTGAGTATGTTGTAGCCACTGAGGCTTGCAAGGAGGCCATTTGGTTGGGTCATTTCTTCCACTTCAAGGCTCACCTCCCTGCAATGCACAATGGGCATAAAGGAGGTAAAGGAACAGTGAAGGATAATACCAAACCTTTTGATGACTACAACATTGTTTCTAAGTCTAGTGTGAAGATAGAAGAGATAAATGCCTTGGAGTACAACTTAGATGATTACATACTTGTTGCTTCATCACTTGATGTTACTCAATTGAGGGATGCTTTGTCTTCTCACTCTCAATGTTGGCTTCTTGATTTGGACCTTCATTTCATGTTACCCCCCGCATTGCCATCGGTTCTATACCTACCATACTAGTGAAGGTTCAAGTAGACTGGAGATGACACTACATTGGATATTATTGGCAAAGGTGATGTGAGATTGCAGTTTTGTATTGGTACTCCATTTGTGCTTCATGATATATATCATGTCTTGGCTTTGACTGAAAGCCTTATCTCTATTGGAAAATTGGATTATGATATGTACCATGTCTTTTTTGGTGATTTTGCATGGAAGATTACTCATGGAAATCTTGTTTTCACTCAAGGTGCCATGGTTGGCATGCTCTATCCTTTGCCAGTATCTAGCTCCATTGCTCATGTTTTCACCATGATTGATCTTCTTCATGTATCACTTTTGCATGGTCGTCTTGGGTATATGTCTCTTAAAGGAATAAAAGTACTCACTCATTTGCAATATTTGCCACCTCTTGAGACTACTTATGTTTTGACTCTTGTGATCATTGTTTATATGGCAGGCGGACACACAACTCTCATAAAAAGTTTGGCTCCATGCACATGGGTGAGCCTTTGGCTCTAATTCATTCACGTGCTTGTGGTCCCATGCCTTATAAATCATAAGAAGGTGGTAAGCACTTTGTGATGTTCATTGATTATTATTTGCATAAAGTTTGGGCTATCCTATTAAGCATGAATCAGAGGTATAACTACATTTCAATGCTTTCTTACTATGGTTGAGAACCAATTTAGGCATAATCTAAAATGCCTATGGTTTAACGATGGGGGTGAATATGTCTCTCTAAAGCATTCGAGCAATTTTGTGATGGGAGGGATATTAAGCATCAATTGACCACCCCATATACCCTACCCTAGAATGGTGTTGCAGAGCACATGAATAGGATTATTTTAGGAAAGAGTCCACAGTATGCTTAGTTAGGCATGGTTACCATAGTATTTCTAGACTAAGGCAATTACTATTTTCATTTATTTGATAGATAGATCCCCATGCATTGCTCTTGGTGCTAGAGTTGCAAAGGAGGCATGGTCTAATAAACCTCCCTTATATACACACTTGCATGTCTTTGGTTGTAAGGCTTTTTGCCATATTCCCAAAGGCAAACACAATAAGCTGAATCTGAAGTCTATCAAATGCTTCTTACTTGAATATGGTGATGTAGGTGAGATGGGCCATCGCCTTTGGGTTCTGTAGGCTTCAAAGGTTATATGTAGTCATGATGTCATATTTCATGAGAAAAAGATGCATATGGGACCCCATTGTGATCTTTTAGAAGGAGTCTCCTATTACAACATAGCATACCCCAGTTATACTGCCTACTGCAACTGTTGATGACGTAGTGGCCCAAGATCTGCCTGTTGTGCATGATCATGATGTCGAATAAAAAGGATAGGCCATACCTACCCTACATAGCTAGTTTTGAGATGCTCTTCTGCTAGAGCCTCATGTCCTCATCATCATTTCATTTTCTTAGTTGTCCTTCGATTTTTTGACTACTAATTGCACTTTCTACTTTGTCTTTAAAGGCAAGAATTTATTTGGATTTCTTGTCATTCATTTTGAACATTTCTTAGATTTTGGAACATTGGATTATGAAAACTTTAATGAAATGGAAGCATTATTGTGGTGGTTGATATTTCAGGATGAATCCCAAATATTGCACTTTGCACTCAACCAATGGCTTTTTGGGGTGTTTTCTCTCTTCTATTTCCATAATAATGATTGGTTGTGAGACTTTTGTCTTGCAAATCGATTGCTATTACTGATATACCTACTTAATAAGTTTGAAAATGGTTACTTTATGGTGTGGATAAGTAGTTGTGTTTGGCACATCGTTAGTGGCTTTTGTCTTGTGCCTATTGTGGTAGGGTGTCTATGCATTCAATACCTTACAAGGCTTGCTATTGCTCAAACTTAAGCTTGGTGGGTGCATTTTTAGACCTTGGATAAGTAGTTGTGTTTGGCACGTCGCTTATGGCTTTTGTCTTGGCTATTGTGGTAGGATGTCTATGCATTCAATACCTTACGAGGCTTGCTATTGCTCAAACTTAAGCTTGGTGGGTGCATTTTTAGGCCTTGGATCTTTTGATCTTTCACTTAGAGAATCACCATAGGTTGCCTTGTGTCCTACCTTGGGAGCGAAATGGATGATTTCATCGTCGTTAGTAAAGGAAAATGTTTTTTCCAAGGAGTTCGAAGAGATTACCTTCCATCTCTTTTGGGCTTACAACATTGTTAGGAAATTGTGGATAAATTCAATTGACTTAAAAGTACACAAAGTAGTAACATGGAAGTTGGCATTGCTTGGCCAAAAAGATAAGATGTTGTCAATTGTCTTTGAAGCCTATCAAGTTATTATGCTAATAATTTGTGAAATTTGGTACTTGTGCACTCATTCTATTAAAGATCAAAGCTAAAGAGCCAAGGTGAAAGATAATTTTGTCTAAGCTTCAAAGCTCAATTAGAGCCCTTGATCCCTTGTAAGGTTGTACATATTTTGCATAATCTAAACCTCATTCCTCTTTCAAAGAGATTATAAAAGCACCAACTCACACACTAATCCACCACCTTCCATATACTTGCACAACAATCCACCACCTTCGATCTTGGAAAGCCACTCCTTTCTCTAGGCATGATTTGTCACTTTAGATAGTTTTAATGGTTATGTTACCCAACAAAGATAAGATAGGTGACTAGAAGCACTTGGATAAGCATTGCTTGCTTTGCAAGGGGTGGAAATAAATGCCTTCCACCTCTTTTGGGCCTATAAGGTTGTTAGGAAATTGTAGAGGAAACTTTAGGACCGACTAACTTGTGCACTACCGCATGAAATAATTACTTGGAAGATGGCATTGCTTGGCTAGAAAGGTAGGATGTCATCAATTGTGTTTGAAGCCTAGCATGTTATTACAAGTGCTAAGATTTGGGAAGAAAGAAATATGGCTTTGTTGGGAAGCCATTAGTGATAATTGATCCTATTAATGCTTGTGAAATTTTGTACTTGGGGCACTTTATCTCCTAAAGACCAAACCTAAAGAGCCAATGTGAAAGATAGTTTTGTCTAAGCTTCAAAGTTAAATTAGAGCTTGAGCTCTTCATGTAAGGTGGTACGCATTTTACATAATATAAACCTCATGCCTCATTCAATTTTTTTTTCTTAAAAACCCATACACACCAATCCACCACCTTCCATCTACTCGACCTCATCTACTTCTATCTATTCAATAAACTCTCTAAACATCACCCACGACACTATCCAAGGATACATGCCATCATTTCCCACTATCATTAGACGTTCTCAAAACGCATTACCTCATGCAATGCCAACATCCATATACCAAGATCCTTCCATAGTAGCCATATGTCAAATATTAAGAGCACCATGAGCTCTCATAAATGTACATGAGCCTAGTTTACGCTTGTTAATTTATTTTATCCATGACACGATGTACCACGGATTAACTGTAGTCACCATTTTTGGTCTCATAGGTTATTTTGGTCTTTAGTAGACATTAAGATGATTCTCTCTCTCTCTCTCTCTCTCTCTCTCTCTCTCTCTCTCTCTCTCTCTCTCTCTCTCTCTCTCTCTCTCTCTCTCTCTCTCTCTCTCTCTCTCTCTCTCTCGTGTCCATGATATCCAGGATGATCAGATGTAACGCCTCAATGCCACATGAGATCATCAAAGACGAGCTAGCAGCTACACCGATTGTGGTAGAGGCCCTCACTCGATCAGTCTTATACATACATAGCCTATGGGGCTCACCCAAACACAGATATGCACAGTTGGCCCTTGAGTCCTCCAGGTAGCTTGCCCAAGAGGGTGATACTTCATGTTGGTATGCACAGATGTCGACCTAGTTTGAGCTGCATGGCTTTAGCCTGGACAAGTTACCCCCCTTCCACTACTCCCTTGATGCACCATCTCTTGATCTGAGCAAGTTAGAGATTCGCAAGATCATTAGGATGGATCTTACCCAGTTGGATATCAGGCGGACATGGTTGATGCCAAGGTAGGAGCTAGGGACAAAGGTGGCTTTCTACCGCGAGCATTTCCTTCATACTATAGATGATGGATTTATTATTTGCTGGAGATACATGGACACCCACCTTTCCCATGGGATCAAATGTACTATTGGCCAGTTGTGCATCTCCTTACATCAGCTAGAGATTAAGACTGGCAAATATAGATTCATCCCAACAGAGGAGCGCATATGCCAAATATGCCAATTGGAGCCAGAGACAGAGGAGCATTATATCTACCATTGCCCATTGTATTATGAGGTCTGTGGTCGTTTCCAATCTTTAGAGATGGATTTGGATCACTATCCAGAGTGATGGATTTTGCCAATCAACGATGCCTTGACCTCTTTCTTCTTGAGATACGACGGCTTCGTGACACGCGCCTCGGGAGTACAACTGCTCCATGACACTAAGGCCCTTCACAAAGGCAACTCACAGACTTCTTTGCAAAGGAGACTCAGAAGACTTCAATACAATTACAGCCATAGTCCACACGAGAGCCTCTCTCACCACCATAGTCCACACACAAACAAGGAGTACCGATTGATCGAGCCATTCAGCTTAGTCAACCCAGACGTTCTAGGCCTCAACACAGACACCAATGACACCTTCATAGGCAGATACGGGGGATTATTGCTCGGGCTAGAGCTAGAGGCCCTCTGTACCCACATGAGATTGTACCATTTGGAGCTCATTGCTACTAGATAGAGCTCTATGTTTTACATATAGCCATAGTTAGTTTCCTTTCTTATTTTGCGTCGTGCTACATATTTTGTCCAGACAATTGTACCATCATACACATGATTGTAACTCATGGTCTCATAGGTCATTTTGACCTTTTGTAGATGTTAATATATCATTTCTTTTCTACATACATACATACATGTGTGTATATGTGTGCGCACGCGCACATGCAGGCCAATACTAACTTGCCTTTACAAAGAATTTTGCACTCAAAAGTCCCTTACATATTTATATTCCTTACTTTTGCTCCCTAGGATTCATAACACTCAAATGTTGCATCAATATCTACTTATAAGCACCCATTTTTAGCAAGAGGCCCACAACATAGATCTTATTTATCTTATCCCTTCCAACTTTGCCAAAGTACCCTGACATATAAGTGCCCTTTCTTTTTCTAGAGGACGACTTAACATAAATTTTCTTTACCTTATCCCTTCCAATGTACCTTGATCTAGCACAAACTCAACCTTTTCTAGATTCATGATCTATTCCTAAAGGCTGTAAGCCTACTGTATTCCTCCAATTTTAGAGTCTACAAACTTTAAGTCTAACATCAATGTGGAATGTATAAAGCAATTAGGACAACCTAGTTTTAACTCCATGATTCGTGGAGCGACAAACAATCCCCCATTTAAATCATGAGAAGCTTCTATTTTGACACTTACACACTTCCCACATGCAATGCCATAGGCTTTTTTGGATTGTCCAATATGTTAAAAGATCATCCAAGCTTTCATAGTCCAATATCTAAACAGGATGCATCAAGTGATGGACACCTAATAGGCTATCCTTTCTATGCCATGCAAACTTGAGAGGGTAACAAACAAGCCCCGTTTTAATCTTCTCCCCTCTTGATGAGAGATTTTTGTTTCCATGATTTTCATTGGGAGTTTTGATAATCCGAGTTCCAAGTAGATAGTCCCCACTTTTTAGGCCAATCCCTTTCTCCCCACTCTTTTAGTCCAATGCAACCATGAAGGCTCTTTCATCTAGTGTTCTATAAGCTTTTACCATTTTGTAATAACGAGCCATGTAAGCGAAAGGATCACGACTATTGAATACTAAGAGGAATGGATTGTGAAAGAGAGAACACAGTAACTTAAACAAGCAATAAAATCCATAACACAATATGCAATATGTACCATACAAGCCACACCAGTGAATGCATGTGGTGACCAGCAGTACCTCCAATTTCTCTCTCTCCAAGTGGTTACAAGACAAGACTTGAGACAAATATATTGACCCTGCATGAGTTGTTGAACGGCCCATATAAGCACCCAAAAAATAGCCTTACCTAACCCATGAAATGTACACCCCTAAGACCCCCTCTCAAATCATGGGTGGTTAGTACAATAAAATGTATGATAATGAAGAAGAACAAGCCCCTAGGAATCATCACCCTGTCCCATACCATAGCAATGATCCGCCAAAAACCTATACCATTGTAGTAGATCAGCAATGATGGGTGATGTTCAAAGAAGATGCTCGAAGTACATGAATGCACAATTCGAAATACTCCAAGACTCCATCTCTAAGTCATGACTCCCAGTCCAACATATATCTAAAGAAGAAGCACCAAGTCAATGACAAACACTGATCATAGAAAATGCACCCCCTAAAGCCCCCTCTCAGATCATAGGTGGTTAGAAAAACAAAATGTATGATAACGAGGAACAACAAGCCCCTACAAATCATCACCGTGTTCCATACCATGGCAATGATCTGCCAAAAACCTAAACTATTGTAGTAGAACAACAATGACAGGTGATGCTCAAAGTACATGAATGCACCCTTCAAAATAATCCAAGACTCCAGCTCTAAGTCACAACTCCCTGTCCAAAATACATCTAAAGCAGAAGCACCAAGTTGATGATCATACTCAAACCTTGATCATAGAAAATGGAAAATCTCTATGTTTATCACGAACAGGACTGTGAAAAGCACGTTATGACCGTGGATTCCTTGCCTTCAGACACATCACTGAAGTTTTCTCCCATGTGGGATTAGACTAGGAGCAAAACCCACACATTGTCCAAACCTCCCATTATGGACCTAAAAGACAAACCAGCTCCAGGATTTCAACTGCAAGATTATGTAAATGCATGTAGAAAGCCTCTGTTAGGTCCACCACAGCATACAAATGCATAGTAGGCATCAACATGCCCTCCCATCACCCTCTCATAATCATTCCTCTTTGGCCCAAGGATAGATGGGGAGTGAAAGTTCACTACTACAGGACAGGAACATCCCCACTTTGTCCAAAGACATGCACCAATGAAGAACAGTGTGGTTGTAAAGGAGATCAAGGAATACCAAACTCATCTAGGAAAACCTGTCAACAAGCACTAATCCAGCCTAGCTATGCCATAAGAGAAGTCAACTTCTTGCTTAGACACAAAACCACCATCTGAGCCAGTCTGAGGGATCGAGTGTCGCTGTAACAGCTGAACAAAATCAGCCATACCCCCAAAGAATACAGTGATTCTCTCTGCATCCATCACCATCGTCCACCGATCAGCATGATCAACACTGAAGAAGTATGACACCAACCAACCAGGTCCCCAAAGAACATACTAACCCTCTCTGCATTAGTCACCACTGTCCATTGATCAGCATGATCAACATTGAGGAAGCATGATACCATCTCATAGATAGCATAGAGATGGGGCCTCCAAAGCCACCAGAAAGCAACCACCAAGAGAACTCATGAAGCCTACTAGAAACCCCCATCCTCCAAGAAGATGCTAGGAGCATCAAAGAAGTGGAGTGAATCCACAAAGCAAGGATTATGGTCAAAGCAAAAGATGAAGAATCTACAACTGTGAACCAAAGACTAAGAATCCTCCAAGCTTAGAAAGTGAGCCTTAGAAGATCAAGGTTCAACAATGGTGAAGAAATCTCAAGCCACTCACATAGAAAAGTCATAATGAAGATCAATGATATCCAAGATTACTAAGAATAGAGAGATAAGAGATACGCACATACTCATTGTCAAGAAGCCTAAATAATCAAAAGGTTCAATAGTTTAGAAACACAATCCAATTAAGCACACAAAGACAAGATCAATCAATGAAGAGTACTGTAGAGTCACAATCAGTAACACACGAATCCAATCTAAACAAAGATAATAATCAAAGGCACCACCAACCATAAAAACACTTGTTACATGTATTAAAAGCAATTACAAAGCACAACGATCACACATCAGCCCCAAATCTTAATTCAAAATGCGGGGTATGGCAATGCCTAAATTCGCTGAAAATTAAGAAAACTGAAGCACATTTTAAGGTTACTTGTCTGGAAAGCTTGCTCACTAAAAACAGCCTTCATAAAGGAGAGACTTCAGTTGTAAGATGCCGAGGTAAGTAATAAAGAACATTTGATTATTGAGGCTGCTGGCAATATCAATAGAAACAAAAATGTCAAATTAACTGAGCTTATAACATCATTCCTATCACAGTGAAAATGGTGGCCATTTTACAATTACTAACACATCAGTGCCACAAGCACATGCAAGCATATACACTCATATCCTCTTTAGATGCAATTTTCCCTGCAATGTGGATGAGGCTGCAGCAACTTATTCTTCATAATATAACTTGATCACCATCAATTAGAGGTCCTCCCCGCTGATGTAAATAACATTAAGATACCCAGCATATCCTTTTGGACTCACTTGAGCATCATTTGGGGATTTTTCCTGCAATGCAGACAAGGCTGCAGCAACTTATTCTTCATAATATAACTTGACCACCATCGATTAGAAGTCCCCCCCACTGGTAAATAACATTAAGATACCCAGCAGATCCTTTTGAACTCACTTGAGCATCATTCGGAGACTTCAGTAGGCTCCCAGCACCAAATTGCCAATATTTTTGTTTGGGAAGTGATAAAGAAGCACTGACCACTGTACACTTGGTCCCCTACAGGTAAAATTGGTCTACAACCTCTGCCTGAACTTCAGAGGGGATTTACAGAACATATACATATATATATACACACACACTATACAGCAATCTGCTACAAGATCTATTGTATAAAGCCATCTGAGACAAGATGCTGTAGGAAAAAGTCAACCTCATCCACTTCCATTGAATTTGACTCACGCTGCAGTTCGATTCCATGTCAAGCCCAATCATGCTTAAATGGACTTTCTGAGATCTTAAATTGGACAGGCACTGCATGAACCCAACTGAATTTCATTCACTTCAATTGTTCTAAGGGGGGCCCTTTTTGTCACAAAAGGTTGTTCACGGTCGTTGTGACAGAATTTGTGTTACGAAGGTCCTGTAAAGACAAAAAAAAATTTAATTAGTCTCACAGAAATAAAAGAACGGATATAAATGGGTTCTTCGAAAAAATCCTCAGTAACACACATACGAACACGTGCACAGACAACCAAATGTCCTCTGTTTCGATCACATTATCTATTAGTGCTTCTATGAGGACACTCTGCAAAATGTTAATAAATTTAAGTTTGACCAAATGCACATTGACTACTTCATTTTCAAATCCTCACTAACACACATACAAACGCGTGCATAGACAAGCAAATGTCCTCTGTTTTGATCACATTACCTATTAGTGCTTCTATGAGGACACTCTCCACCATGTTGATAAATTTTAAAGTTTGCTCAGATGCACATTGACTGCTTTGTTTACATTGAAAGTGGGAACTCTCTACCTCAGCAGATAGTAAGGGGGGATCTTATCCTAATAAGCTTGTAACTGGGACATGTAAGGACAGCAACCCCAACACCTTCTATGGCAAGGATCTAAGAGTCCTGCAAGCCCATGAGTGAAAAAGAGTGTCGAAAAACAATCTCCATTCTTGCTCCTCTTTTTATCACTCTGTGTTTCTGTTCTATCTAACATATCCATGTGATGTGCCAAGGCGTAAAAATCATGACTGAGGGAAACATCCATTCTCAATTTTATATTTTTGCAATTTCCTTTTCTTCTTTGAAGTTTCATGTATATACTCTGGAAAATAATCAGATTTCTTTCTGTTTCACATCATCTTCTCATATATTTAACATATTTAGAAACGTATGTAGGATGACACAGTGCAGGTATTCTCACAATACTTTTAAATAGACCACTTCAACCAATCAAACTGCATAATTGATATCCCCAATTCAGTTTAATATCACCACTAAACAGCTTATAGAAGTAAGCACTTCTGCTCCATCTACGAGCCTGCCCCCCAGGTGGCCCAAAGGGACCATGCATCAGACTCACACAAGCACTTCCTTGCCTCTCCCCATAGCCTTCTGTAAGAGGACAGAACTTAATTTTGGTTTTGTGATGTTTGAGGTGTTATTCCTCGACCCCACAAGAACCAAACCTGGCTCTCCCACACTTGAATGTGCATTATATATAAGGTTATGTTTCAACCCCACAAAAACCGAACCTGGCTCTCCCACACCTGAATGTGCATATATAGATGGTTATAAGAGCCGTTAAAGCATAAAGTATTTCTGAGGATGATACCAAGAGATTCAGAACAAATTTACCCTGATGATTGAGATGCTAAACAATAAAGAGTATCATTTTTGAACCTTCAAAGTAGAATAGCTACCTTATCGCCACAAGAATTTTCCCAGGAAGATAATAGCTTTTCTAACTCAACTTCCCTTGCTACAAAAAGATTACAAAAGCAATGCATAGGCTGACATGAAATCTATTATAAATTTCCAGCGTTTCTGTCATGGCTATTGACTTGCCTCAACTAGATATTTTTCCTAATTGATTTTCACAGAGGTGCCATTTAATAGAGTTTCCTCATATTGGAAAGGAAAAAATCATTTGGATTTTCAACTCAACTATCTTGTCATACTGACATAAAAAACTGGGATTACCTGAACTATGAGATACTCTGGAATGTCTGGTAGAACTTCCCTAACCATGTTCACCATAGCACGCATATGTGGATCTCTTGTCGCTGTTAGCTCAGGACCATCATTTTGATTGTGAAGGCCGGTGGCACCGAAACTGTTTTCAGCTCCTGCTCCTAGTGGAGCAGAATTGCCTTCTCCAATCTGTTCTGCAAAAGGCCACCAACTCCAACTAGCCTCACTGGACTCATGTGAGCCAGTGAGATGCTGTAGAACTGTTTGCATTCGTACAAGGCTACTTGACCCTGGTTCTGCTGATGAACCAACTTGTTCTGAGCCCCTGTAATCAACAAATTAAGACACATAAAAGGTGGAAATAAAACGCCAACCATGTAAATGCCAGCTCATATAAAAATACTTCATTCTCACTTTCATAGCCTCATTCAAGCAGTACATCATCACCAAAAATGTTTTGTCTTGTTTCGTGTTTCAAGGTTTCATAGTTCCCTTTCATGTTTCATTTCATTGCCTATCTCAAGGTTCATTATTCATTATAATTAAAATTACTATATATTAATGATATAGAGGAAGAAATAGATCCACAATATAAAAATTTTCCTTCCACCTAGATCCAGGGTTGTCAAGTACGAAAGGTACGGTATGGTACAATAAAATACCGTACTAATTGGTACCTTATGATTTTATCAGGTACGGTACAATATTAGTACAAAAAAAACAAAAACAAAAACTTAGTTATTTTGGATTATAGATAATAGAACACATGTTTAGAGCTAAAATAGCAATGTCACTTGAGTTAATACGATGAATACATGAGGATAACAAGGAAAAACCCCATGCACAACATGTGCAATGCGCTACTAGAAGACAGATGGGAGTGTATACGTAATACATCAAAGAACAAAGCAAAATTTAGGGTGGATGGACAAACAAGCTCTTCATTCTTTTGTGTGTATGTGTGTGTGTGTGTGTGTGAGAGAGAGAGAGAGACTTGGCAATTTGGGGGGGGGGGGGGGATGCTCTTGGAATTGCATACTCATCTTGGAAGTTGAGAGAGAGAGAGAGAGAGAGAGAGAGAGAGAGAGAGAGAGAGTGTGTGAGTGTTTACTACAACAATGTGGTGGCAGAGCTCTAGGCTTCAACAATGTGTAGCAATGTAGACACAACTATTTACTACACCTTTTGCAACTATCCTCTAGTTGAGATTAGCTCCCTCTAGTACCTGGGTGAAACTCATACTCATCTGCATACATCTCATAGTGACTAGTACACTGAGTAGTGATCTCATGCCAGATATACTGTCAGCATAGTTCCTTGGATGCATGCTGAATACATCCAAGATCCACTACATACGAGAGCTGTCCATAGCTGGTGGAGTGGAAATGCTACCTCCCCCTTGAGCATCATGTAATACTCCAAACGATTGTAACTGAAAGGCATCTAGGTAAAGCTGCAACAATTGAGGATGATCTACCAAAGTCATCCTCTTCCATCCACTTTGCATCTATTGGTGAAACAATGCTAAAGTTTCACAAAGAAGCACATGGAAACTTTACCTCTAGCTTAACTTGCCTCGAAACCTCCACTAGGTTATAAGCCTTTCTTCCCCTAAAGCATTGCAATGCTTTTTACTTTCACATTGTTGCAATTCCAACATCCAGCTGACTAGCCCCTTATGTATACTTGACATGCTAGAAGTACAAAATGCATTAGGAAACATTCTTGTTTGTATACTTGGGACCATTGCAATGTGACTATGTATGGGAATTTGCATACTAATAGCCATACCAAGATACATTTTCCCATACATTGCATGCATTAGTAGCTGCATTTTTCCTCATAACCGACACTATATGGAGCATTTGCATGACCAACATTAATACCATGAGTCCCAAACACAGTGGACTACATATATGCATTGCCAAACTTGCCACTTCGTGCCCCAGCATCATGCCAATATTGCTATACATGGGGCTATGTATATTACCAACCATACCCGAATGCACCAGGCCTTGCACACCATGCATTGGTTACTACATACCAGAAGTTTTGCCATACATCCCCGTATGCGGTCCCAAGCCCACCATAGCATGGAAACTAGTGCCATCACCAAAGTACCTTTAACATGCCCTACTGTCCAAAAAGCCATTGGATTAGCACTTTTAAGTTGGCCTTGCATATGTATCAATTGCCCCACTGGCAGCTCACTACCCACATTCGGAACATCATGCTGATGTATTGGCTCTTCCTTCGGTGCATTTTGTTGTGTCCCTAAGCTCTCAAAGATGATTTCCTCTTCTTGCCTTTGCTACCCTCCTTTAAGAGTTCAAAAAGCGCATAAACTGTGAATCATTTGCCAATTGCATAAACATTTCAGCTGTTGTCCTCAGCTGATCTTTAAACTGGTCTTTAATTTTATCTTCCTCTTGCTGATCATCAACTTCTAAAGGACTACAAGGACCAACATTTTGGTCAAAACCAACATTATTAGCTTGCTGTCCATGCTGCACGCCTTGTCCAAGATCAAGCATTGCATTTTCCCAAACACTCTGTGAATTTTCAGATTGAGAGGCATCATCTTTGCTTGATCCCATCTCACTATCTAAAGACATTATTGCTGTAATGCTCAGCTGAATACAATTTCAGCACTAGAGCAAAGCTTATGACCTTCAATCACATACCTCAGACCCACCAATTCGAGAGAATTAATAGTATCTCAACGATGGAACCTTGAAACCAACCTTCCTCTTCAGATAGGGTGATAAAACCTAATCAAGCACTTCATTATAACAATTAATAACTGAGCATAAACTGAAATGCACACATTACCTTAGCAATCTTGAACAATAGACACCCGGTTGGCCCCAAAACTAGCGCCCCTTTTAGTATTTCTTTAACTTTGATTGCTAATGGACGGTGTACAAGTTGAGATTTCACAATCTCGTTTGTTGATCCAAAAGCCCCTTGCTACACATACAATCAACAAGCAATTTGGGCCAATTTTCCCTTGATTTTCACCCACGACTCACACAAACAGAATCACCAACTAGCCAAATGCTACCCCAATTTACAATGGATTGGCTAACATCTAAAATCCTTGTCAATTCCAAGAATTTCAAGTGCTGATTTCAGTGTTCGATGCCTTCTCCTGCTGCCATGGGTCCCAAGGTGGCTATCATACCCTAATTTTTGCATAAATTTAAGGTTTACAGCAGAAATTTCCCTTATGTCCACCAAATCTGGCTGAGATCTGCTAAGAATGGTTAAGAAGTGCTTAAATCTTTTGATAAATTACTAGAGAAGATAAGAAAAATCCAATTTTCTTCACGAGAAAACCCTAAAGTCTGCTTGTTGCCTACTCCCGCCTGCATTTAATGCAATCACCTACTGCTAGGCACCTCCAAAATGCTGTCACCTGATCAGCAATGTTGTTGCCAACCGATAGAAGATGTCTTCCTACTATCCCCTACCTACTAAGGCCCCCAAATGGCTTTCTTCTGCAACAAATTGCTATTCTCTAATAAAAAAATGGACCAGCAACACTCCCTCTCCCCCCTCCCCAAGGTTGTAAACTAACTCAATGGCTGAGACCCAACCACCAAGAACGTTTTCTCAGTTTGCATGGATATTTTTGCCAAGTGGCAACCTTGTAAACCCATTTTTTAGTATTATCCATCCATTTAATTAGTTTTTAGATTGTTAATTTTAAAAATTCATTTAATAATTATTCTAGTGCTCAAAAAATAAATTTCACCAACTAATGACTAAATTTGGCTTTCAAGTATCCCTTTAGCAATTATTAGCCCTTAGAGCAGCATTAATTTATTAATAAATGCCTCGTCTCTAATGTTACCACCGAAATTAGTGGAGAATAGATTGCTCTAGGTCAAAATTTAATGCTCTGTACCACCTAGTACCTATCAAGCATAACCTATTATAACTTTTACCTTTAACATCTATTATGTCCTCAAGGTCCTTGGCCTATTACCAAACCATGAAATAATTGCCATGTGCAGCACATGTGATAAAGAACCTTTCACATTTGATTAATAACTTAATCAAATGTTATTGGCAAGATTAAAGCATGTTAAAATTTCACGTCCCCGTAATACGTATCACCAATATGGAGGATAGCACCATGGGTCTCCTTTATGAGTATATGGATAAGATAAGAAACTCTCAAAAAGAACAACTTTTTACCCTTGGACAAGTAACTTTGTATTTTGCAAATTTATATTATATTTGAGTAACCATTCTTGAATTGACATTTCACATATTTGTTCAATATTGACATCTTGATTCTCTAGGATTGCTCAAATTATAGCTGTGTGGGAGAGGAGATGGAATTGGTCTCATAGACCAATTCATGCAGTGACCCATATCTTGTATCCTCTTTAGCGAGATGATAAGAAATTTGAGAGTGAGAAGCTAGAGGAGGGATTCATGGAGTATATGACAAAGGTGATACGTGGTGATATATCCATACTTCAAAGGATTGAGGATGATCTCTTAACATTCCGTAATAAGGGCATGCATTTTAGTAAAGAGACTTACAAGTTAAGAGAGACTCAACTTTAGCCCAGGGAAAAGTATGGAAATGATACACCCACACTAGTAATTTACAATCCTAATAATCCTTTATTATGCATAATGTCGTCTATATAATTTATTAGCACTGCATAGTTTGATTCTTATCGTTCCATTTGTGTTTCTATTTGAATGATGATATATAGAAACGCATTGCCATATGAGTGCTCTCACAAGATTGTAGCTCAGGCCCTTGTAAGAGGAATTGTGAGAGTGCGCAATGGAAAGGAACGAAAACACAAAGACAAAGAAACAGAGACAGACTGCAAGAAAATAAGAATGAAATCTGCACTAGATAAGAAAGAATGCTAATACAGACGAGAAAGCAAGAGACCAATCACTCCCTGTACGTAGCCCACAACATCAATGAGGGCACCAGATCAGGTTGATGATGACTGCAGCATTGAAAACAAAGGAAGATAACGAAGCCGGAGTGTACATCTGCCAAGGAAGGAGAAAGATGAAAGAATGAATGTGTCAACTGAGTGGGAAAGACTATATAAAAAGACAAATATCCCCAAACATGGCCGACCTAAAATCTAAGGTCAAAAATATGACCGACCAGCAATTGGTAAAAATGCCAAAAATGCTTTTAAAAAATCATGAAAATGGTGAACAATATCCAGTACGTGTAGGCAAACTGTGGAAAGCAGTAACTACTTGGGAAATCCACACAAAATCCCGACTAGAAGAGAAAATGCACTGAAAGGCAATAAACTGAGTGCTCTAGAATGAGCTACCTCCTCTATCAAAACAAGTAACAGACAAGTTAGAGCTCCTAAAGTCCTTATCTGACTTTAGACTAAGACTCGCATGCAAGAGATGACAAGGCATAACAAACATGACTGCTAACAACAATTGCAATTTTTGAATCCTTTCCATACAAGGAAAAGGAATAAGCTTACCACTACTCGATTAGAGAGGTTGATCTTTATCATTGCAATCTCCAACTGCTTGAGAGAAACGCTATTCATCCCAAGCCAACACAGGTAATGATATTATAATTTTCTAATAGCTTAGGGTCTTTAACACTTGAATGCCAATTCTAAAGATGACATTTTTTTTTCTCTCTACATTAAATAAAACACAAGTAAATATTAACAAGATTGATATAAAGAAGATGAATTTTATTCCACATATCACACCACAGGAGCACGACATATATACCATACTCTATGAAAAGATGATAGCCTTCAACCATAGCACGCGCAACACGACTACTTCATAGCACATGAGAGCCATAGATGGAGCTAGCACTCATTTGTTCTAGGAGATTCAAGAACTTCTAATGCTTCTAGATCATCAATTTATATGAATAGCGATGAGCCAGAGAAAAATCAAGATGGCGACACCTACATTGGTGTAGATGATGCTTCTGTGAATGCTTGATTGCACTTTGCTAATGTTTTTTCCCATGGCTGACCAGTGTCTCCTTATCATTTTAATATTTAGCCTTGACTCTGGAGTCTTTAGATTACCTTTTTTTAATGTATCATGCATCTACTATGATCTATTGCTGCTCAAATTGTTATGAGACTCATTGTAACCAGCCTTCCTCCTCATATAGGGTGGTAAATAACCTGATTAAGCACTATTTACAGCAATTAACAAATTCACAAAACTGAAATACACACTTCACCATATAATCTTGGACATTGGACACCCTGTTGGCCCCAAAATTGGCGCCCCCTTTCGGTATTTATTTAACTTAATTAAAGAAGAAGTTGATGTACAATGGGATTCTCCCAATCCCTTTCGGTATTCCAACTCCCCTTGCTATCTAAAATGACAAGCAAGTCTTCAATCTAATTTGCAAATTCAATGATTTGCTGGCCCCTCAACTTGAATAGGCTAAAAACAACTTCAACCCTATTATTGAATCCAAGTCTTGGAGCTTCCAATTTCTGGCATGCTTCTCGAGGCTGCTACTAAACCCTAATTTCTACTGCATATTAGGGTTTACAGCTGAGAAATCTGAAATTTCTCAATCTCTCATGATCTCAATATTGTAATCTTCGAAGTAAGGCTGTAGAAAGGCTGGGAGATGAGAGAGAATGTTGAGGAGAGAGAAATTTCAGACTTTCTTCACGAAGAACTCAAGAAAATCAGTCATTTATTGCTGTTGTCCTATCTCAACAGCTTGTAGATGCAAAGAACTGAAGAAAATTTGTCATTTATTGCTACTGTCTCGTCTCAATAGCCTATAGATACCATCAATTGTTGTTGATTGGTCTTCTCCTGTCCCTAGCTACCTCAGAAGGTCCTCCAATGGTTGCAAATCAGACCATCAGCATCTCCTCCCTCTCTCTTGAGCACTAAATACACTAAAAATACCTCTCTCCAACCACTAAAGACGTTTTTCAGTCTTGCATAATGGGCATTTTTGACAAGTAGCAGCCTTCCCAAATGGTTTTTTCGACATTATCCATAATTAAATATTAATTTTCAGTCTTTAAATGTTGAAAATTAATCTAATAATTATTTCGGTATCCTAAAAAAAATATGACTGGAAAATAATTAAATTGACTAGGCAACTTCCATTCTTGAGTGTCTCTACGTCATCTTTGACCTTCAAATTGACGTTAGATACCATTAAACGCCACTTCCCTAATGTCACCAACAACTAACACTTATGGCCAAATGAATAACCTAGGTCAACAACTGACATCGGATACCACTAAGTATATGTGCTGCGTAACTTATAGCAACTTTTGCCTTTGACATCCCGTGATTTGCTCGGATCCCAAGCTCATAAATTTACTCTAACCCCAGTTACACCTCACATGTGCAACATTCACTTAACATGTGATTAAAAATTAATCCACATATTAAGTGAGGTTTCAAAAATACATGTCCTCATGACACTCATGAGCTTGACTTTTAAGTTGAGTCATCATTCTCAAATAATACATATTATGATATGATATTACACTTTGATATGTCACCTATGAGTTGTTTTGTTTCAAAATATTATAAGTTACTTTAGATTGCAACCTATAAAATTGATAACGATGTGAAATTGCACAATGCAAATCATGGATCTTAGATTCTTGTCTTAAAAGCTAAGATTGTTCAATGACTTTAGTCTCTAGTATGCTTAGTATGTGTATATATATGTTTATTTATATGCATAAACACATATATTATTATTTATATTATAGTTTACTGGTATTTTTCAAAACGCCATTTCCACCAAGATTTCAAATGGCCAAAACTCTATTTCGTCCAGTTTTCATTAACTCTTGTTTTTGAAATGCATGGAAACTATGAAACATGCTATGCAATGACAAATACCGAACCTCAAACTCTTGTCTCTCAAGGACCAAGGCAAAGTGAATGAGCTAGACAGTTTGTGGTACTCCTAACAAATTCCAAAATGCAGCAGGCAGCCTCTGAAGGTGTCTAGCAACAGCAAACACGGCTCAAGTATGGTTGGATCACAAATTGGCTAAGCATGCCAAAATCAGCACACACATATGTGGTGATGATGTGGCAACACTAGCAGTGTCAAAAACAGCAAAACACTCAACTAGCAAGTGACATCAATATCAAACACACCCTGCTTTGTAGAGAGTGCAGGCTGCACAAGGGCGGACAACACTAAACGCAGCCTTCTAGGGCTGGAGACAGCAGGCAGTAACTAGTACAGCAGTAGACAGCAATCATCCTCTTGTACAACAATGAGAGAATGGATGGAAAGAAAGAGGAATGATGAGAGAAGACTGAACAACCAGCACCAATTGATGGATAGCAATGGTGGGAGCTCCAACTGAGATCTCTTGCGTCAATGGGATGTGGACAAAAAACCTCTAGCACCTGCAATCTACAAATATAAGATTGGGCTGAATGGAGGGCAACCTATCTATTTATAGAAAGTTTGGGGCCTCCTGAATTAGGGCTTACATGTGGGACACAAATACTCTCTCGCATCACGTTTCTTTTAATAAATTTTGGTTAAATTCACTGAGTAAGCATGTTTTGGGGCTGTTTTAAAGGAGCTAATGCAATTTTAGCTCAACACCCTCTCTCAAGCCCAAAACTAGTACCATGAGGGACTACAAACAAGCCTAAGCCACTGTACTTTTCTTTTTAACCCAAGGCATCCCACCCTGAAACAACCAGGGCATCGAGCAAAAGGTGCATGTCAGTTGCCCAATGACCTACCAAGACTATAGAGCCAAAGTGTTTACTCCAAAGAGGCTAGAGAATCAAACCAAGGGTGCACGTCAACTGCCCAATGGCCTACTAAGTCTTACAAAGACAAATGGAAACATAAGTGGACTTTTTTTTTTTCAAGATTTAGCATTAAATGAGTATTTTCAATGAGTTTTCGTCATATTGAGTATCTGTGCCCCAAGTATAAAAAGGGATAGTCAATCCCAAAACCTTCACAAAACAACAAGCTAGCCCTACCACTATTGGGTGTCAACAACAAGAAATAATAAAATGTGGGGAGTATGTGGTAGAGGCAAAAAGGAGAGGTGAAAGTGAGCTAAGTAAGCATAACAAGCAAGAGAGACTGCCACCGTAGATGCCATGAATATGGTGGATCTAGAGTCAAACACTCCAAAGATTGAAAAGGGATAAATATGCACGCATGCATGTTTACAAGAACAAAATGCCCATGCACTAGAGTTATGCAAGAGGCAATGCAAGTCATCAAACTTACAAAATGTGATGCAATACTGCGTAATGTCCTTACAGGGGAATTGTTCACTTACCCAAGCAACATTTTGCAATCATGGTCATCCAAATAATAATGATGATGATGATGATGATACGAAGTATAGGATAATACATAATGTCCAAATCAAACTATAACCAAAATCATATCACCATCAAGAGAAGAAAGCCGCCCCTCTCAAAATAAAAGGGAAAGCTAGAGTACCGCCGCCTATCACCATCGAATGGCAAAGGGAGCAATAGACACTCCCTCTCTCCCCAAAATGTTGAAGTCCACAAAGGAAAGGAGAAGCATCCAAAGAAAAAGAGAGAGATATATGTCCAGTTGAAAGCCTATGAAAAGAATGGTCTCCAACATGGACTCAAGAAAGGCAATGACTCATCCTCTAGAAAAGAAGGCTCCTTGCTCGAACGGCGTGGAAAGCTCCACCAAAGAAGTATGACCAAGGGAGGAGTGTTGAACAATCCAAGACTTCGCTCCAATCAAAGCAATAGGTCCTATAGAAGGTAATATCAACTTGCAAAAGAGAAGTAAAAACAACGATATAAGACCATACAACATGTATACCTCAACTTCCATGTAAAGTGCAAGGGGGTGATATGAGTGAAATGTGAAGGGATTCCTACTACCGAAAGGTAGGCACACTAAAGATGTAGGAAAGTAAGAGTAGGAATGTGTAGCAGAAGAGAGAAGACAAACTAGAGTTTGCGCTGCAAGAATTAATAGATATGTGGGTGGACTCAAGTGCTTCTAGTTGCACACTCAATGGAGAGTGCAACTCAAAAAGAAAAGGGGACTCATCAAGTCTATCCTCGAGGGAGACAAGGAGAGCTTGAGGATTAAAGTCCAAAACAACAACATGGGTAGACATTTCTGATAACTCCTTGGGTGAAGAGGGAGTAGAAGGTCCAAGTGCCATGTATGCAATCACTCTAGACTCTACCCTATTGTCTCACCTGTGGAGGTGGGGCTGAAGGGACCTCACCAAATGTGCTTGAGACACGAGTTTTGGGTGGACTTTCCTTGGGCTTTGAGTGACACTCGTCGTCAAAGTGGCTAGTCTTTGACAGCACTATCAATATCTGTCTTTCTTTAGTACATTCTAACACCAGAGTCTAAGAGAAGATTTAAAGTTCCTTATGACTCACTAGCTTAATTCGGGTTTGGATTTTGATGTGAAATTTAACTTCACTTGCCCTTTCCTTACTACCCTTCTGAGAAGATGCAACAAAAGTCCCCCCAAAAGAGAATGGACTATGAAATCGATTGAACTACTGAACATAACGTAGTGGTCGACATTCAAATTCATAGAAGGTGGGCATGGTGGGCTGTGAGACCACATTCTACGCAAAATGAAAATATTTCTTTGATAGCTTATTTAGAAACAATTTGACTTGGTCATCAGAGGACTTAAGAGCCCCCATAGTGGACAACTCAAGGAGACGACACCAATATCCAGCCAACTTGACCGTAAGTTCATCTTTGAAGCTTACAATCACGTGTGATACAACAGGCCCGATCCCAAGCCACATATCAATCAATGAGATGAGCCCAATGCTCAGAGGCAAGGTCAAAGTGTTGGATTTGAAAGTGGAATTCAAGGAGGAGACCTTGCATCACGAACACAATGAATAATGAAATTAACGAATCTAAATAGAATGCACTCAATGCAACAAACACACTATGCAATGATGGATACCGAACCTCAAACTCTTGTTTCTTAGGGACAAGAGCAAAAAGAATCATCTAGAGAGAGCGACATACTCTTGATGGATCCCAAAACACAACAGGCAGCCTTCGAAGTTGTCTAGCAGAAGCAAACACAACTCAAGTGTGGCTCGATCTGTGACGGGAAATCAAGGCAAAATCAGCAAAATCAACAAAATGCAGATGTGGTGATGGCTTGGCAGTATTGGCAGTGTCAAAAACAGTAAAACACTGAGTTGGGAAGTGATATCATCATCAAACTCAGCCTGCTTTGCAGTGAACGGAGGCTAGACGGGGGCAAACAACAATAAATGCAACCTTCTAGGGCTAGAGGCAATAGACGGCAGCTGGTACACCAGTAGCCAGCAATCGCCCTACTATACAGCAGTGAGAGAATGGCTGGGAAGAAAGAAATGATGAGAGGAGGCTAAACAACAAGCACCAATTGATGGCAGCAATGGTGAGCAGTTCCAACTGAGATCTCCTCCACAAAGGGGGTGTGGACAGCAAAGCTCTAGCCCCTACAATCTACAAAAGCGAGATTGGGCCGAATGAAGGGTAGCTTGCCTATTTATAGATAGTTTGGGGCCTCCCAAATTAGGATTTGCATGTGGGACACAAAAACTCTCTAGGATCCCATTTCTTCTAATAAAGTTTGGTTACATTCATTAATAAGCACGTTTTGGGGCTGTTTTAAATAAGCTAATGCAA
Source organism: Lygodium microphyllum (assembly GCF_053477565.2). Taxonomy (NCBI): domain Eukaryota; kingdom Viridiplantae; phylum Streptophyta; class Polypodiopsida; order Schizaeales; family Lygodiaceae; genus Lygodium; species Lygodium microphyllum. Next base: position 90,984,582 of record NC_141141.1, read on the forward strand.
TTTTAGCTCAACACTCCAGCTGTCCCAGATCTGTGTTTATTGCTGCATACTACCCTGTTCAGCCTGGAGGTACTTGTCACGAAAAGCCATCACATTTTGCAGCCAGAAGGCCATGTTTGCAGTTGTCTACTGCCATCCAGCATCTTCTCTCTCCTCAAGAGCAGCTGCCACTGCAGGTTGATCTGCCTTTGCAGCCAGACCTGTGTTGTTGCTGCTGCCCTGCCCAACTACACTCTGCTCACACCACCTCACTGCTGCAATTGATCAGCCTCATCCATACAGATACATTACCCTAATCTGTGTTTGCTGTCGCTGATCACATACAGAGACTATTTGCTGTGATTCGAGGTTCGTACAAAGTACAACACACTCTCCAACTCGTCTCTTTACCCCGGTCCTTTGAAGACACAGGAGCTCAAGGTTTTCTATTCACTCGTGTGGTTATTGCATTGAGCATTGTATTATTAATTATTCATTCTTTTGTGTTGAGTCTCTAGGTTACTCTTTATCTTTGAGTTCTATTATCATTTTGTGCTTTGTTGTACATTTTTGCTTATCTTTTGTGACCAAGTATTTCCTTGCAAGTGTTACACTCCACCATGGCTTCTTTCCCCCATCCCCCTAAAGCACCTTCAAAGGCCTTGTATATATGTGATCTGATTTGCATTCAACTCTAGCTAGATCATTGAGCACTTATACCTCTTTTGCTCAAAATAAAAGAAAAATCCTTAGCGTTGAACCAAAAACATCTATGTGGGTTATCTCTCAAGTACTTACATTCTTGGCTTACAATTCAATCATAAGCTAACATTCCAGGGATCTATTGATCCTAATTAGGCCAAAGACAAAAAAATTTGGCACTCCCATGGTGGCCCCATGTTCTACTTTGGTTCAGCTATGCTTTTTTGGGTCAACATGGAGTAGTGACTATTGTTGCCTCCTCTCCTAGAGCCAAGTTCCAAGTACTCTTAGATGCTACCATGGAGGCCAATTCCTTCCATAGGTGTCCAGCTGAGATGCTCACTCCATTTTTCATCAAGTTCTCCACACCGTCATCACTAAATGCTACACTCTTGCCTTCCCCTTCATCATTGAATTGATGGTGAGAAGCAATTTTTCCCTCTTTGCACATTCTAAGCTCACTACCATATGCCTAAATCACAGCATTTTGTGATTTCGACACCTAGCTAGTGCAAAACCCAAATAAGCTGCCTTCCAACCCTTATATACGTGACAGCATTTTCATTTTTCCTTCTACCCATCGAGCATGAATCATGGCTCTTAGTCAGTATAGCAATCCCCATCATTGACACCCTTGAGGATGATCATCTCCTCACCTTCCATTAAGTTTCTACTTTTTAAAATCAAAGGGCAAAGGGCATTACTTGTAATTTCCTCTTGGTCTCCCTTTTTCGATCTAAGAGGGAGTGTTAAGCTATGAAGAATTTTGTCAACACCAATCCTCGATTATTAGCATCTTTATTTGGCTCTCATGCAGCTCTAAAAGCGCAAAAAATGTTCTTCATATTGCCTGCTCAACTCTGTTAAAGGGAGCTAAGGGGAGAGACTCCATCTCATAATCTTCACTTCAACTAGCTCTCATTGCCAATATCCCCATCATTCTCATCCTTTCTAGCCCTACCATATTATTGCTACCCCCAAATTGCTCATTCTTGGAAAGAATTGGTATGGCAAACACAAAAAATGCATTGTACAACAGCACAAAGAATAGAAACTATAGAATGTATGAATGACAATGAAGACGAGTCACGATACAATAAAGGGACCTCAAACCTCCATTTCTCTAGGACTGCTGCAGAGGTGACTAATGGAGGTATCAAACTATGTCATACTCAAATGAATCCCAAACGTAGCAACAATAGTCTAAAAATGTTTGTAGGTATGTGACGGAGATGGCAATAGTGTAGGAAGCTGTTTGACTGAAAACGCATATGTTGATCTGATGGCATCTACAACTCAGATGACCACCGATAGATAGGCAATCAGCAAGGTAGCTTGTCATGATTGTAAACGCAAGTGCAGTAGCTCTAAAACAATCACCAACAACAAAATGTAGGCCTGAAAGGCCAAGATGACCTATGAGACCATGAATTACAACCATATGTAGAATGATAAGTTTGTCTAGGGAAAAAACAATAAGTAAAATCTAAAACCAAAACCGAACCGAAACTGTCGTAGCCTCGACATCTTTAATCAATTGATACATCCTAAACATATGTAGACTAGAGTTATGCTAGGGTCTCTTAGTTCTCTTCCTCGGTGCATATTAAGACTATTTTGGAGTCTAAAGCCACTTAGGTATTCGGAATGAAATTTGTGAACTGCCTCTGGATAGGCCCTCAATGCACTAGTGTTGTACTCCCAAGGAGAGTCTCTCTAAGTAGGTGTATCTTATACAGAAAGAGGCCAAGACATTGTCGATCAATGTAATCCATGACTTTCTACACTAACCCAAACCCATCTCTAAAAAGAATGAAAATGTCCCCAAATCTCATATTAGGCTAAACAATGCGACAAATGTAGTGCCCCTTTGTCTCTCGCTCCAACTAACAAATTTGGCATAAGCGCTTCTCGGGAGATATGAATCTACATTCATCAATCTCAATCTCTAGTTTATCCAAACAAGTATATAGCTAGCCAATAGCACACCTGATCGCATGAGAAACACGAGTGTCCATATATCTCAGGCAAACAATAAAGCCATCATCTCTAGCGTAGAGAGAATACTCTTAGTAGAAATCCATCTTCATCCCCAACTTGTGTACTAGTGTCACCCATGTCCTAGCACCCAACTGAATAAGACCATACCTTTGTGTGTGCGTGCACGCGTGCATGTGTGCGCGTATGAGACCAACCTTCCTTCTTGGAAAGGATGGTAATTCCCTAATTAAGCACTTAATTACAGCAATCAGCAAATAAACGTAACTTGAAATGCACAAATTACCTAAATAATCTTGGACATTGGACACCCTGTTGGCCCTAAAATTGACACCCCTTTCGGTATTTCTTTAACTTGATTGCTAATGGAATGAGCATTGAGTACAAGTTGAGATTCACAATCTCCATTGTTGTTCCCAAAGCCCCTTGCTGTAGCAATAATCGGCGATCAATTCTAGCCAATTGACCCTTGATTTTTTACCCAAGACTTACTCCAATGGAGCCACCAACTGGCCAAATGTTGCCCCAATTTACAATTAATGGGCTGGCATTTGAATTCCCTAACAATTAACTAATTTCAGGTGCTGAATCCAGTGTACGATGTCTTTCCCAATAGGCACGAGTCCCAAGGTGGCTGTCAAACCCTAATTTCTATAGCAATTTGGGGTTTACAATAGAGATCTCTCTGCTACCTACCAAATTTGACTTAAATTTGATCCAAAAGGCTGGGAAATGCTGAGAATGACTGAGCATAAACTGGAGAAGATAAGAGAATGCCAGAAGAGAGAAATTCTTGATTTTCATGCAAGAAAGGCCTGAAATCTGATTGCTGCCTATACCAAACAGCATTTAATGCTGTCACCAACTGCCAAGAGGTCTCAAACTGCTGTCGCCAGCTCCTAAAGGTCCAAGAATTGTTGTCGCCTGCATGAGATGGCCTGATTCTTGCCGCTCCAGCCTCCAGAAGCAGCTCCACAACAAAAAATTCAAACCAGCAGCCTATTCTCTCTCTTTTCCTCAGCTTGAATGCACTGAATCTCTCTCCAACCTCCAAAAACGTTTCTAGTCTTGCATGGGCATTTTAGCCAAGTGGCAACCTTTTAAACCCATTTTCCAATATTATCCAGTCATTTAATTAATTTTTAAAATTAAATAATTTTGAAAATTAAATTTAGCCCTTCTGACTCTGCCCAAAATAAAATGCACCCATCCGTAATTAAATTGGCAGAGCCATTTGCAACCTAAAGTGGTTCCCAACCTTTGTTGATCCTTAGACTAGTATTATTTAATTGATTAATGCTAGTCCCCAGTGTCACCACTGACACTTATTGGCCAAACCACTGGCCTAGGGTCAAATCTGATTCCAACTAACCAACAAAACCCAATTGGCATAACTTATCACAACTTTTGCCTTTGATACCCATTGCATCCTCAGGGTCCTTGGCCTATTACTATGGAATATCGCCATGTGCATTACATGTGCTTAAACAACCCTGCACATTTGATTGATCACTTAATCAAATTTTATCAACAAGATTAAAGCATCTGAAAATTTCACGTCCTCGTGACAATGTATGTTATTGACATTTGCTCAAGTCTAAACTGACTTGTGTGACCAAATTAGGAGTACAACTAATCCACAGTACATCTTGTCATGGATAAACAAAGAAAGATGGACCGACAAAACTATAATTGTGTAAATAGCATGTGACTCCCCTAAAATATCCTATAAATGAGAATTTATGAAGAAACCTCAGCATCCCTTCAATAATATCTACTCAAGTGATTCTCCACAAGAATATCTTGCAATTTTACAAGATAAAGGCATGGATTTTTATGTAGTCATATGGTGGGCATTGGGTAAGGCCACCTAGTACCTATATAGCTCTATGGTGCTATTATTAATATTTATTTTCTCACATATGCCTCCTTGTATAGTTATCTATTGCTGTCTATGCAGAGTTTGGGGGTTGTATTCTGCCCTTGTACTTCTTATTCTGCCCTAACTTGTGCATTTAGCTGGTAGACACCTTATAAATAAGTTTGATTTTCCATGTTGTCATCAAATTCTCTTTTCATTGTGATTCTAGAAGGCTATAGTCTTTCTTTAATAACTTTAACAACTAACAACACTCTAGTTATGCTTGTGTCTTGTAGACGCATACCAAATTTGTTTTACAAGTTGCCTGCATCTCCTACCATCCAACTTGTGAAAATATCCTAGGGTTTGCACCGACAAAACACAAAATGTGCAAACATGACTAAAACACAATAACTCAAACAAAACTGCAAAATACAAAACTAGGGGAGATAAGTAGAATCTAATGAATATTGTATGCTGCTGAATAATGAACGAACAAAGTAGATACTAGATGATACACTATGATGCTCTAGGAAAAAGATGTCCAAAAACCACTAGCTCTTGTGGGGCTGAGGGAGAGTGCTGGAGAGTGCTGTCTTCCAAGTATGGATTGCAAATGCAACAATACCACCAAATTTTATGATGATGCAGCCATTTGGAGGTGAGGGTGATTAAATGCAGCAGCCAAGGGCCACTTAGGGTAGAATATAACTAAAAATTCGAAGTAGAATGCTATAAAACTGAAAAGAGGACCTGCTGTAGATGCAAAGTGTAGGTCAGCCTGAGGTGTGATGATGAAAACACAGCTGTCCTTGACCAGAACACAGCTTGGAAGAGGTCACTTTGCTGTAGACAAGTAGCAGCTTATGAGAATGACCAGAAACACAGATTACGGCTGCAGTAAAATAAGTAACCTATCTGTGGAAGCCTAGAAATAGCAGCTGGCCAAATAGACTGATGACGGTGAGTACTAAGTCCCTTTTATAAGAACAGCTGCAGCCACAAAAAGTCTCATGTGTCATAAACTTTCTAGAGTGTCAACCAAATTGGCATCAATGCCTTCTTAGGGCTGCTTTAATGAGCTAAAAAATGCCAGAAAAATAGGATAATGTAAAGGAAAGTTTTGATTGCTCAACACAACCTGTCATTTCTAAGTTTCAAGTTTCATGATGTCTCAGAATACAGGCTATTAATGGCTTGTCTTTTTACAGGTTGTGCAACATTGAGGAGTAGAAAAATAAAAGATTCCGTTATAAGTTCATAACAGTACACAAGGATAGCTGAGTGTGCTAAGAGACATTCAATTTTCCTACTGACACATTTGTTTATCTTGATAGGTTGGGCTGAATCAGTTCCCATCAGATGTAGAAATGATGTACACAGACTCTTATAAGCTGTGCAAAACATACTAAAACATACTAAACAAGATCTCGGAGTCCCAAAACAGCCCCAAAAGGTGACCTAATCTTGCAGTGACCACTGACAAAGCACAAGATGAGAAAATCAATCCCTTTCCCCTACAGGCATGTAGAATCAAATAAATAATGCATACAGCATGTGATCTGCTGCTAAATGGGTAGTAGCTTTGTACTCCATATGACCATATAAAGAAGATTCAGGGTCCAGATAAACATTATCCCAGGAGTAAATCCTTAGTTTTAGCACGAGGCAACTGCATGCATACCAATCCTTGAGTAGGGCATGAGCATTTATTTGACAGAGAAATTTTCATTTGTGGGAAATTGTAGCTCTGTTTAGTATGAAGCAACCGCATACATACCAATCCTTGAATAGTGCATAGCCTTGCTTGACCAAAACAACTTCTGGTGGACGCCCTATCCTTTCTAACATGTTTCCATGCATGCATAAATCTCACACAAGGATACAGCAAAGATTTGACTGCTCTTACTCTCCGCGTGCCTTCATTTCACAAATAATCTTTCTGTGAATAGAGCAACTTCTGATACAAGGATTAACCATTGTTTTCCATTTTAGATAACATTCCCTTCTAGACAATGTATGATGGTTAGCACAAAAGGAGATGATTGCCTGGTTAGTCTTATTATGACAATACTTCCCCCCAAAAAACTAATGTTCTAAAGTGCAAATGTCGTTTAAAAATGTCCGGTTAGTACATAAACATGTGCACATCTAAAGTCAATCCTGCTCCCAAAAAACATGAAACTATAAAAAACAGCATAAATATGTATTTAATGACAAACCTCCAAGTGCTGTTGAGAGCTGCATTCCATGGCTGACTTGAAAATGGACTCCTGACTGGGCTGGCTCTGGATCGCTCAGAAACATTACCCAGCATTTGAGAATCACCTTGCCCTGTACGTCCCAAGCCCTGAGTTGTTCTTCTTGCTTGATTGGCATCACCAAATTGACGACCAACATGTAAGCTGGATGATGCAGTCCTTGCACTTCGCATGAATAAGGGCCGCCGGCAAGTTGGGCATGAGTAAGTGTCAGCCAGTCCCTGATCAAGCCTGTGACATGGAAATTTTTCTTTTCAGTAGACACAGGAAAAGAAGATGCATAACTAGAAATGCTAACAATCTCTCTGCAGCTGCGGAGCCTGGGTGTTTGATAGTGGTTAAAGTGGCAAACTCACATTTGGAGCCACTGATACCATCTTGATTTAAAAAGCAATGAGAAAGGAAAGACCATTCTTATTTCAATGTGCATCTTCCTTCCTAGAGTCATTGCTAGCCGAGGCATTACTTGCAGGTCAGGGAACGAGGACAGAGAGATCACAAAAGGGTTGGGATGTGGCTCGAAAGTTCCTTCCAGTTCCATTGACAAATTTTGAAATGCAGAATTCTTGCTTTTCATTAAAATTCAGCCTCTGGCCAAGCAGCTTGTGCACTTAATGCATTGGACGGGAAGTAGGATAACAGGAAATTCACAGGCTTTGGAAGATTTTCAGTTCCCTTATATATTCAAAGATCCTATACATGAGGATCAATTGATAAATCTGAAAGATGTCAGATCTGATCAGCTTGTTATGAAATGAAGATATTGAAATTTTTAGATATGCCAGAAGATAAAAGGTTTGGGCCATATAGGTCATGTATAGAGATTGTTGTTGTGGCAAGTTGATTCTACGGTCTATGTTGGTATTGTGTTTCAAGAGGATGCTGCTCCATGGCTGGGCATTATCAGTTACACTCTTACTATTCTTCCTCCATGATGGGTCTTCCTTTTGTTAGTAGCCTTGTGGCGTGTTATGTCGTTTGCTGGCAGTCAGTTTTGATGGCCAGATGACCGCTTCTACATATCAAAAACATTTAATTCGACAATCTCTATGATAGATATATATATTTGGCCTCTTTCAAAAAGATCTGATGCGCTGATATTAAAACTTTGGTTATTGCATCTTCCTCTAAGCTGCAGGGTAGATGAGTGGATAGCTCTTAATGCTCAATTTCAAAACTACCTGCTCAAGTACAGTTTATAAAGAGCTGTTGACAGGGTTTGATTGAAAATGAGCAGTTTTGTTTTACTTTTGTTTTCTGTGTGGACAGGATTTGACTGCTTTCAAAGAGTGGGCCATTTTGTTTCAGTTTTGTTTTCTGCAATGCTGGCCCTGGGAAGCAGAACTGCACTGCAGAACACCTTTTTTACTAGCTTTGTTGATTGAGCAGAATCATCTGGCTGCCCAAGTTTGGTTGGGCAAATCAGTCATTCAGCTTGTGTGACACAAACTCTTCACAGTTTAGAAGCAGAATGTTAATGTCAAGAGCATGTACTGGCAACATTTGCATTTAAAAAGTTGCATCTTTTTGTTCACATTTTGAGGCTTCTTGCAATTCAGCAAATTTGGTCTGCCAGAAGTACAACTACCTTTAAAGTTACAAACATAGTTGGGTGGCTATTCCTTACATGTTGTTGGTGGTCTCTCATCCTCTTTATACTCTCCTACTCTCTCATCCCTTTTGAAAACAAAAATCAATTCTAGAAAGAAGGCCAAAAAAAGCTATTCAGGATAAAATGTCTTTATAATTCACACCTCATTCCCCTGTAACTTAAGTAATGCTAAAGTTCTTGTATTCACAACCTGATACACAAACAGGAACTTCTCCAGATTGAAAACGAAGGAAATAGAAAGGACAAGGATGTGAAAAAGATGTTTTAGGTAATTGTTTACCATGATCGCAAGCATGGCAAATGGAACAAGTGCATGCAAGGAAGCCGTTTTGCCCTTGCCATTGGTTCCTGCATATAATTGGAAAAATTTGAACACACACAAATACAATGGCATGTCAATACTAACATGGTGATTTAAACTTTATACAGTGTGATAGCATGCCTTGCAAATTGCACAATCATCTTCATAGGCCAGTAATTCGTCTTCTGTAGCATCAGGGAGTGCCCCTTGAAGAGTATTCATTGCTGTTCTGACCTTCATGAACCCTTTTATTCTTTTCAAAATTGCACTCAAAAGAGCCTGCAGATTCAGCACAAATATTTTGAAAATCATATAAGATGAACTGACCAGAGTAGGAAAGCACAGATTGGTTTCTCACAATGATATCTGCGTTTAATCATGCAAACTACCATCGATTCGCACAGCAACCAAAAATCACTACAGAAATCAGAAGAAAATTCTGCTGACTGCACATATCACACTTTTGCAATAAAAAAGGCATGCAAGCGGAAAACCTTTGTATTGTTTTCAAGCAACAAAAAGGATCTTTAGACTTACCCGTAAATTTAGAAAAAGTACACCGTCGACCACTTGGAAAGCCAGGCCTCGCAACCACCATATATGCAAGCAATGGCCAAGTGCTAACAACAAGCTGACAACATCCATGGCAAAGCTACAGTTATGCACCATTGTGCCCCTCCACTCCCATGCGGCACCTGGCAACCATGTAGAAACACTGCTTTGTAAAACCACGAAGTGGCATTCCTGCATATGCTATTGATAAATGTAAGCATGTCTCTATAAGCACCAGTTATGCTTATACTTTATACTTCATCCATTTGATGCTACAAGTGCAAAGAAATCATCAAATTAACTTCGGTGTTAGACTATCCGATGGGTGGCAAACAAGGTAAACATCCAACTCAAAAAATGACACAATGGCCATTGCGACAAGCAGGTCATGTGATCAAGTTGCCCACAAAGTCAATTGGTGGCAGGCATCTCTTTGATAAAAATCATTTGTCATCATAAAGAAAACAGACACTTCCTTTCTGGTGAAAAAGACATTCTAATTCAGTTGATTTTGAAAGGGTGATTATATCAAGGCAGTCAAATGCCATCAACAAATGTATCAGGATCATTGAGAAAACAAAGAGTACAAAAATATCAACACCACCAGGTTGGGCTCAGGTTTTGTGTTGGGATGATGACACTTGTGTGCCAAGAGTTTTTCAGTTGTTATGATGATCAGAGTCTAGGGAGCTGCCACTCAAGGGCTATGGTGGACGTCGGGAGCTAAAAGCTTGTGGCCCAAGTAAGCACCAGAGTTTTGATTGACAGTAATTTCTGTCGATTCAATATGTAATGTTAATGTTATTATTTAATTTAATGCAACAGTAACATTAAATGCTATCCTTACTTTAGCATTCAATGTTAGCATTTGAGGGAAGGAGACATTTATGATGAATGAAGGAGGAGAGAGGAGATGGGTTCCTGGACAAACGTCCAAGTGGAGATGGACAAGACAGTCTCCTTGAAGGAAATTTATCGAGGAGGAGGGCTTGACGGATAGATTCCCTTCTCGAGTGCTGGGACGTGGAGGACAATCCGTTGTAGAAGCATGGCGAATTTTTTTAAAGCCACGCACACACTTCTTTTTTTGAAGAGAATGATCGACCATTTTCTTTGAAAGAAGAAAGTATCATTTTTAAAAAAGCCTTAACCAGGACATAAACGGTTGACTAAAGCTGTGCCCCCTCCTTGCCCCAAACCCCAAAAAAACAAAAAAAAAACCTTCAGATTTGCATTAAATATAGACCCTTTTTTTTTGCAGATTGTCTCTCCTATCATCTGCTCTTCTCTCTCGTGTTCCCTCATCTCCAAGTTATATATCTCTATCCCTACCTATTCCCACCAAACCTCAACACATGGAGGAAGCCCGTTTGGCTTCTTCCAAACCCGAATCCACACACAAATAGCATTCTGAACCTTCTTTCAAATCTGATGGAGATTCGTCCCTTGTGGCGATTCTCCAAGCTCAAGTAAAAGAAATTGTAGCAACAATTGACCGAGGTACGCACTGCCCATTTTCCATTTGTGCCCGCAGCTATGGATACGTTGCCTCTTCAATTCCAACTTGATCCCTTTAGAGGGGAGGAGAAGGAATGTGATGAGACGAATATCGATTCATGGCTGGCCAAATGGACAACGTATTTTGATTTGAATCTGTTCAATGATACCCAACGCATAGGGCAAATACAAATCGCATTATAGGGGAAGGCATATGCTTGGTGGGCAAGGCCTACGCCCTAATATGGTGACATGGACTACTTTTCAATCCATTTTTCAAAAACTATTCATGGCTAATGGTCGGATTGAAAGTTTCCAAAATTTATTTAAGCTTCATATAGGGAAGAAGAGCTTAGATCCATACTCTCAGAAATTTAAAGATTTATTGCATAAAACAAAGGCATTAGACGATCCTCAAGCGTTGCTCTACATGCATAGCCTCTTTGAATTACCACCAAACTATCAGAATGAGGTGCCCCGCAATCCTCTTTACTCGCTAGAGAGCATCTACAAGTATGCAAAGGATTTTGATAATACTTTGCCTACAAGTAGGGGCAGCTAGTCAACTAGGGGTTCTTATCGAGCCACCCCAATCTTTAAGTCAAAGAAATTGTCTATCCGATAGCAACTCGTCAACTTACTTTGGGGTTTCATAAGAAAAAGGAGAGCAAGCATTTAGCTCACTCGCAACGAGGATCACTCGAAGGACCATTTTTTCACTTGCCATCAAATGGGTCATTTTCGCAAAGATTGTAATATATTTCAACAATGGAATTTACTCAAATTTTTTCCGATCCAACTCTTACTACTTATATTTGTTTCGTTGAAAAAGTTTAATCAACCGATTATCAATGTAACATGCCAAACCCTGATTTGTGTGCCCAAACTTTTTATAAATAGGCATGCATCCCACCACTCTCTCTCAATCTCATTTTTGCAAGTTTCAAGAGCCATATCTCTACTGCCCACACACCGTTCATGGAGGACATCACGGTACGAACCTTCCTCTTGTTGAATGCTATCATCTGGCACTTGATTCTAACCTTTGTCTCCATCTGTGAGTTGTTGCTTGCAGCCCAGACTATCACTTGCATCTAGGAGTTGTTACCTAGTAACCTGGAGCTGTCATCTACTATCTAAAGCTTGCATTTATTGCTAACATCATCAACTGGACCTGTTGCCATCAATTAGACATTATCACCATCATCTAAAATCTGTGTTTGCTAAGTTTCTCTCTCCTCTAGTTGTTGCCTAGACTTCCTACACAATCATCTATTGTTTTCAGCTATTGCCCAGATTTTCTCTCTCCTCAAGTACCTGCATTTTTATCTTTCTAGAGTAGGTGCATCTTCATCCGATACATCTAATGGACAAAAGAAACCAACCATGTTTTCCACAACATCTATCACTAATCCAGTTGAGCTCCCACCCATCCTCTCTTATCTTTTGTTCTACCTTTCTTTCTGCTTCCATTAAGTGCACCATATTTACCACCACACCACACCAAAGGATTCTGCACACTTAGGCACGGCCTTTAGGACCTCTATATACATGTTTTCAGGTGATGTACCTCTGATGGAGGCTCAACCTCCACACACATACTTTCGAGTTATCCCTTTGGGAGTTGCCTCCTAGACATACCCGAGTGTGGATCATTTGATACCGCAATTTGCCTCTCTGGCTTTATCTAGTGGGCCATCCGATCATTATGTTGTGCCCCATCCGACATTTGGACGGGGCTATCATGTCCCAATGCCTCCATCTCCACCTATAGTATTGTTTGGAACTATAACAGTTTCGATACCTCCGCATCAATCGACGCTCATTTGACATCAGTAGCCTCTTTTTGCCTTTACCTTGATGCTTTTCAATTAGAGTCAACTTTAGTCTAGGCTCAGCAAAGTGTATATCTGGAGCATTGCATGATGCTAAAGAGGAGGGTGTTGCTTCTACTTCCTTGGTACAAATATACTCACATATCTAGAGGCTGTTTGGAGATCTTTCAAATTCCATACAAGTACTTCTATGATCAGCCTACTAAACACGTGTTTCTACAGTTCTGTTTGGTTATTTACTAATACACTGAGTACTATTTTCATTGCTATGGATTTGTATAGTTCTGATTGGTTGTATACTAGTGCAGTAACTGCCATCTTTTTTTAAAAATGTACATTGCCAGAACATGATGTAATAGCAACATGTTTTGTTACATTCAAATATGTATGGATAATTGGGCATTGGCAATATGTGGAGTAACAGTAGTGTGCTTGGTTACTTGGAAACATGTATAAACAACTGTACAATGACAATACATGCTGAAACCAGCCTTCCTCTTCGATCAAGGTGGTAAATAACTTGATTAAGCACTAATTACAACAATTAACAAATTCAGAAAACTGAAATGCACACTTTACCATACATCCTATTCGCCCTAAAACTAGCACCCTTTTCGATATTTCTTTACTTTGATTGCTAATGGAATGAGAATAAGATGAGATTCCACAATCTCCTTTGTTGTTCCAAAAGCCCCTTGCTGTAGCAACAATCAGCAATCAATTCGGGCCAATTGCCCCTTGATTTTTCACCCAGGACTTGCTCCAATGGAACCACCAACTGGCCAAATGCTGCCCCAATTTACAATGAATGGGCTGGCATCTGAATTCCCTGACAATTACATAAATTTCAGGTGTTGAATTCAGTGTACGATGCCTTCTCCAATAGGCACGAGTCTCAAGGTGGCTGTCAAACCCTAATTTCTGCAAAAAATTAGGGTTTCCAGCAGAGATCTCTCTGATGCCTACCAAATTTGACTGAAATTTGATCCAAAAGGTTGGGAAATGCTGAGAATGGCTGAGCATAAGCTGGAGAAGGTGAAAGAATGCTAGAAGAGAGAGAAATTCCTGATTCTCATGTGAGAAAGGCCTGAAATCTGATTGTTCCCTGTACCAGACAACATTTAATGCTGTCGCCAGCTTCCAAGAGGTCTCAAACTGCTGTCACCTGCCCCAATCACCTATCACCAACTCCTAAAGGTCCAAGATTTGCTATTGGCTGCATCAGATGGCTTGATTCTTGCCGCTCCAGCCTCTAGAAGCTCCTCCACAACAGAAAATTCAAACCAGCAGCATGTTCTCTCTCTTTTCCTCAACTTGAATGCATTGAATTTCTCTCTCCAGCCTCCAAAAACGTTTTTCAGTCTTGCATAGGCATCTTTGCCAATTGGTAACCTTTAAAACCCATTTTCCAATATTATCCAGCCATTTAATTAATTTTCAAATTTAAATAATTCTAAAAATTAAATTCAGCCCTTTTGACTCTACCCAAAGTTAAATGTACCCATCCATAATTAAATTGGCAAAGCCATTTGCAACCTAAAGTGGTCCCTAACCTCTGTTGATCCTTAGTCTCAAATTATTTAATTGATTAATGCTAGTCCCTAGTGTCACCACTAACACTTATTAGCGAAACCACTATCCTAGGATCAAATCTGATTCCAACTGACCAACAAAACCTAGTCAACATAACTTATCACAACTTTCGACTTTGACACCCACTACGTCCTCAAGGTCCTTGGTCTACTACTATGAAATATCTGCCATGTGCATCACATGTGCTTAAACAACCTTGCACATTTGATTAATAACTTAATCAAATGTTATCAGCAACATCAAAGCATCTCAAAATTTCACATCCCCATGACACATGCAATAATGGTTGTATGCTTGGTTGCTAGAAAACATGTATTAGTCATTTAGTATGTGATGTTTAGATCTTAACACCGTGCAATCGAGCTCGCTTGCGATGTTTCAAGAGAGGGTATGTTACCAAAATGAAAAACAAACTTATAAACTTAATGATAAATTACACTTCACTGAGATTTTTAATTAAAATAAATTTTAATTCTAGTACCCCTAGCTCTTGGCATGGTGACCATTGCACCAGTACTAAAGGATTTGACACTGTGTCATGCAATGGATAAGTGCGCAGGCCATGTGGTACATGTCCAAGGCTAAAGGAACAAAGTGCAATGTGAAACTTTCATTAAATTAAAAATTTTGCAACTTAGAATTGAGTTATATTGAAAGTTTCACCTAGTAAGCAGCTCACTTGGAACACTTAAGTTATTAAGCAAGCCTTAAGCTAAAGTTTTGCCCAATGAGCGACTCATCTATGATAAATGGCTAAGTCATTAATTAGCCCTTAATCAAGGTGATATGATTTAAGAGCAATTGGTTACTCAATTGGAAAGCTTATATTGGCTATTTGGGGCTTCTTCTCTCTCATTTTTTGAGGAACCCAAGTTTGGAGACAACCACTCTGATCTTTCTTGCTGCAGAAAATTGCATATTTCAATCATGAAATGAGCTTATAGCATAGATGGAGTATAGAAAGCAACCAATTTTTCTCCTCTTGGCATGAGGATTCCATTGGGCAACCTCGTCTGTTAGTAGTCATGTTTGTTATGCCTTGTCATCTCCTACTTGTGAGCTTAGTCTCAGTCAAATAAGGACTTTGGAGCTCTGACAAGTCTGTCATGTGTTTTGATGGGAAAGGCTACTCATTCTAGAGTAGCTATCTGGGTGCATTTATTTCGTTTGTCAGACTCCAGTGTGTTTTTCATGGGCAGTTTTTGCATTTCCTAGGCTGTCCACACCTACTGGACATTGTTCTTGCCAATCGGATTTTTGTGGCTACCTATGTTTTTTTTTTTACATTTTTTCAATGCGACCAGCATTAAATACTTGTCCTTTAATGCTGGTAGACCAATATTTATGGCATTTATTACAACAAGTAAATCAATTTAGGGCATTTATGGCTATTTATAAGTTGCTTATCCCACACTTGGCAAATCATCATCTTCTTTCTGGCAGGTGCATACTCCGACACCATCATCTTCCTCCATCTCTGGTGTTGCCGTCATCATCAACCTGATCTGGTGCCCTCACTGAGACTATGGGTTGCGTGCAAGGATTGATCGGTCCTTTTGTAATCAACATTTGTTCCTTATTCAATGTAGATTTCTCTTATTCTTCTCTTACACATTGTCTCTCTCTCTCTTCCTCTATATTCGAGTTCCTTCTTCCATTGTGCCCTCTCACAATAACTCCATATATAGCAAGGTATGCTCCTATTTTTTAGCTAAATATCAGAAAAACTGGTTATAACAGCACTATGGGCTGAGATAATTTTCTCTTCTTCGAGATCTTAAGCCTATTGTACTTTCTCAGTAATTTTGTTGCAAATAAAGCAACATTCTTATAGTTTCATCACAAGAAACCCCCCTTGTTTGTGAAAGGAACAACATGGGACTACATCGGGACTATGCAGGAGAGTCATCTTAGCAAATGCTCTGCGAAATTGGATTCAAATGCTTACTATCATTTTGAGGGTTTGGCAAGCTGAAGAGATCATTCGTAGTTTTAAACACTCTACAACTAGTTGAAGGCCAACGATAAAGGTATCAAGGCCATTGTGTACCCATGGATCGGTTATGTCACGAAAAATCATTGAAATATAGCCATTTGTAACTGATTTCAAGCATATCTCAGTAATCTAAAGAAGTACTAAAAGGAACGCCAAGCTTTGGGGCCAACAAGTATCAATGTGTGATACAGGAGTACTCTAGCTCCAATTATGTGTGGAGTTTTCATGCTGAATTTACTAGTAAGCTGAACTAAGTGTTTGCTAAAATATGTTTTGTTGCCCTTTCGGCTTTCAAAGGCCGGTTTTAAAAAGCATTAAAATGGCCCATGATTGTGCCATGTTTTATGCTAACCAACATCTTCCTCCTAGGGAGCTCCAGGGAGACGTGGGTTTACCTTAAAGTCCCAAAAGACTCTAATTCAATGACTACCAACAAGTGCTATAAATTGTCTTCAAGGTATTGCAATCCTTTCCAAATTATCAAGAAGATGAGTAACATATCCAATGAGTTTGACTTACCTTCGAAAATCTGTGTTCACCTTCTATTCCACGTAAGTCGTTTGAAAGAACTGTTGGGACAAGGTGAGCAAAATGTCTTGATTGAGAAAGTCTTGCAGCTTGAGGATACTACTTGTTATGTTCCACTCGAACCCAAATTCATTCTTGACCTTAGAACTAAATGATTCTATCAGACCGATTATCCGGAGTATTTAGTCCTCACTTCATTCTCGAGCATATTGCTAAGGATAGCAATCATTCATAAAGAGGAAAGTGTTATGTCCTTGGACATCCGGATGGGTGCTAGTGATATTGGTCACAGTGGTCATGAAGTAACGTAGTGCCAATGGGCACTTCAGGTCTAGGGTAGCCAAGTCCTATTTCTAGGACTCAAGGCTCTATTGAGCACATTCATTGTGTGATCACCACTCTTGGACTCTTAGCCCCTTAGTCGACACAATTTTTACACCAGGATAGTGTGGATTGGTCGTATGGGATGCCAACCCTTGGCATGTAGTCGTGACCCAAAGTGTTGCTAGCTCCAAGCCTTAGAGGTGAGCCCATTTGGCCCTACACCTAGAAGTTGAGTCTGATGTCCAATCCCTTTTATGATGAGTTTGGCTTGCATCATGTCTCATGTGCAAGTTGGATTCTAAGGGGATGTATCAGCCTGACTACTCTACACAATGTCCAACTGCCCTATGTGCTACAAGGAACTAATCCACTACCCTTGCTCAACTGCCTGAAGGCTACCCACCTATATAGCCCTATCCAAGAGGTGTCTCTAACATCCCCTCTCAAATATTGGATGAGGCATAAGAATCAAGGAACTAGAATGCTAATGTAACATTGCCTAAGAAAGAGCTTTCGTAAAGAGATCCACTAAGTCATCATTGATTCTAGATTGCTTGTATGCATGTGTTGAGTTGGTGTACTTTTTCTTATGGTCCGACATATAATCACGATTTGCTTTTGCAAGGGTACACTGATTCCGACTAGGCTAGAGATCCCAGTCTCACAGAGACCACCTCTTTTCCTTGCGTACAGCTCCCATTTCTTGGTCAAGCCGTAAGCAAGAAATGGTGGCTACTTCCATAGCTAAGGCAAAGTATTGAGCCCCACAAAGGCTGTCCTTTTTAGGGGACTACTAGCAGTTCTTCATTTCCCATGCAACTCTCCAACTGTCATCTACTATGACAACCAAAGTGCCATAGCACTTGCTGGTACCCCGGATCATCACGCCACAAACACAACATGTTGGAGCCTACTTTCATTTCACCAAAGAGCAAGTTGAGCTAGGCACTATATGCCTAGAGTTAGTGCCTCCATTGAATAATTTTGCTAACATTTTGACCAAGGCTGTGTTGGGCTAAAATATGCATTACATACTGATTTATCTCTCAAACAACCCCAAAAATCCTTAATTAGTATAAAAACCCTAAATCGAGGAGCGGTTTGAGAGAGTTAAAATGAGGAGATGTTCAAGACTATTGAGGACTCAAACTTTCTATAAATAGGCATGCTACTCTCCATTCAGCCTTAATCTCATTTTTGTGAATTGCATGCGATAGAGCTTTACTATCCACACCCCGATCGTGGAGGATATCTCATCCAAATCTATCCATCATTAGGCACTTGTTGTCCAGCCATGCCACACTATTCATGATTGTTTTCAGCCCTCTTTGCTATTGTCAGCCAGGCGATTGCTGCTGATCACCACTAATGCCATACAGCTTGCCATCATCCATGTCAGCCCTACTACTGAATTTGCAGGTTCTAGCTGCTGCCCAGCCATGAGCATCACTCTCCCAGCTGTCACCATCACTCCAATTGCTGCATTTCCTGACTTTCTCTCTCCTCCAAATGTCACTATCATCTCAGTTGCCCACCTTTGCTATCTTCTTTCTCCTAACAGCTGTGTTTTCACCAGACTCTCTCTTTTGCATGTTTAGCATCACATCCAACTCTCTTTTTTTTCGTAATGGATGTTATATTTATAAAGTACTAAACGACAAAAGAGTTACAAAAGTCATGGCAAAGACGCAAAGGAAATTGCCATATGCTAGGGAAGTAAGTCCTCCCGAGGGAGTAAGTCAGAGCGCCGAATGAGATCTATCTGCCAATGCAAGAGACCTTTAAGCCTAGCAATATGTCCCTGAACATTAGAGGCTGAATCAAAAAGAAAAGCATTCCGAATGGTCCAATTGTGCCAACAGCCCCAGTATCTGAGAAAGTGAAACAAGATCTTCATATGCGACTATGCCGGTGTGGGGTATTTGGGCCGCACAAAAACCCAATCAAAAGGGCACATCCAACTCTCTCTCCCCCCTCTCTCTCTCTCTCTCTCTCTCTCTCTCTCTCTCTCTCTCTCACACATATAGAGAGAGAGAGAGAGAGAAACTAGCCTTCCTTCAATAGATGGGTGGTAATTCCCTAATTATAACTTACTTACAGCACAAAGCATTTATCGCAAAACTGAAAATACAAATTTACCTACTAATCATTTGTTGGTGTCTAACACCTTCAGAGACCATCGACTACGTTTCAAGATCCGTTCAAGAATACGACACTCTCCAACTCATTATCTCTGCCTTAATCCTTGAGACATGAGAGTTTAAAGTTCAGTGTTCATTACCTACACAATTTGTTTACGGCATAAGCATTGTATATTCAATAGTCATTCACTTCTTACATTCATTGTACTCACTATCTCTGAGTTACACTAACCCTAATTATATTCTATGTTCTATTTGTGCTTCGTCATATGATTGTCTTGTGTTTTCTGTGTTCTGAGCATTTCTTCACTTCACACAGTCAACTAACCGCTTTTTCATACTTGCTACCCAGGATCAGTATGGATGCACCCTTCCCTACTATTTTGGACTAACGCAGAGAGGGTGATTCCCTCTGGCTTTCCCTTCCACATTGAGAGGGGGGGTTGTTTCTCCTTGAGGGTGACACAATTTTAATTCATTAAGTGCTTCACACACATTTATTATTTTGTGCTTTGTATCATCATCTACATTCTCAAGATGACTATGATTGTAAAAGGGTGCTTGGGCTGAACGATTTCCTTGCGAGAGCATTGTTCAAGTAGCACCGTTGCATGGCATTTCACATGAGCATGATGTTCTGCATTGCCTCTTGCATAACTCTAGTGCATTGACATTATGTTCTTGTAAACATGCATTTGTGCACAATTATCCCTTTTCAATCTTTTGAAGTGGTCAACTTTGAACCTAACATATTCATGGCAACTCACATGGCAATCTCCTAGAGAAGTCTCCCTTGGTTGCTTTGCTTGCTCAGCTTGCCTACCTTGCTTCCACCTCCTTTTGTGCTTCCCTTGCTTCCCCCCCACATACCCTCCATAAATTTCTTCATCATCAAGACCCAGTGCTGGTTGGGATAGCTTGCTTGTTTTATGAAGATCTTAGGTCTAGCCATTACTTTATTCTCCCCAAAAGAGCACAAATTACTCAATAGGACGAAAACTGATTGAAAATTCTCTCTTAAAGTTAAATTTATTCAAAACACTCAAAATCCCTCCAATTAAAAAGACAAAAAGCAAACAAAAGAAACAAAACAAAAAGCAAACACACCACCACGAACATGTTGGAAAATAGCCGCTAATAGTAACAAAGGACTAGACAACAAGCGCTTGATGATGGATACCAATGGACGGCAACTCGAATTGAGATATCCTCCATGAATGGAGTATAGAAATCAAAGAGATGGCACTTGCAAACTGCAAAAATGAGATTGAACTGCGTGGAGGCTGGTCTACCTATTTATGGAAAGTTTGGATCCTCTCCCAAATCTCATTTCTTTATATTGAGAATTTGCTAATTTGATTAAGTATGTTTTGGAGCTGTTTCAAATGGCTAATCAACATGTAATACATTTTGTAGCCCAACACCCCCTCTCAAGCCCAAAACTAGAAACTAAAAAGAGACTAGACTAGCCCAAATCCATATGTTTGGTTTACCTCGAGGCATCTTGCCCCAAAGCAATGAAGGCATCAAAGAAAGTGTGTACCTTAGCTGCCCAATGGCCTACAAAGACGACAAAGGCAATGGTTATCTTACCAAGGGTAGCATCCACTTCTCTTTTTCTTCTACTGCATCAAAATCTCATTTTTGCAGGTTTTAGGTGTTTTCAGATTGCTGCCCACACCTCTTTCGAGGAGGACATCGCAATCTCAACTGTCCCTTGCTGTCATCTACAGTCTAGTGTCTATTTCCAACCTTCCACCCGCAGTTTGCAACTGTTTACAGGCAGAGCGACTATTGCTGATCATCCTCCATTCAGAAAACAATCTCGTTTTTTAAGATTTCAAGTATTTCAACTTGCTACCCACACCCCGAACGCAGAGGACATCATGATCCAAGATGGCCATTGCTATCTACAACAATCTGGCACCTGTTTCCAACCTACCACACACTATTCAAAGCTAATTTCAGCATATTGACTGCTACTACTGGTTTTTCCTACGTTTTTAGTCTCTCTTTCCTCACCTGCGTTTTTCTACTGGTTGCAACCTCTTACTGCTGGTAGCATTCTCCTCCCACTAGCAGTTCACGTCCAACCCTTCCACTGCCCTCCCACCCCTTGTGGTGGACATTGCGGTTTGTGCTTCACACTGCCCTCACACCCCTTGAGATGGACATTGCGGTTCGTGGTTCGTGGCTGACCTCTTCCTTCTTCAACAAGGCACACTGGTACCCATGGCTTCTTTACCAACAAATGACCAGACTACTGGGTGCTTCTATTGTGGCATCACCGGACACACCACTGATGCTGGCCGACTTCAACCTTTCCTTCTCACTCCCCCAAAGTATATGCATCTCCCACTAGGCACTCCTTATGCCACCTCTCCTTTCTGGGCCACAAAGATCGTTCTGCATCGGCTATCAGAGTACTATGCTCAAGGCAATGATACGCATCCGATGCGTACTAAGTTATTTCGAGCACATGGAGGATCGATCGGCATTACACCATGCCAGCGGCAATCTTCTCCCACCTATTTTCGGGTACAGTGGCTACGACGGTCCGCAGTTCTGCAGTCCGCTCCATCGAGAGGCAGTGATTGTTTGATATCGTCTCCTCATCAGTCCGCTCCTTTAAGAGATAGTGGCTGCTCGACTCCTCCCTCTTCTTTGGCTTCCTAGTCCGCTCCATTGAGAAGCAGTGATTATTGCCCACTCATTGCTCAGTCTCAGCCCCACCCTTCACCCTCACCTACTTAGGTTCGAGAGGCCACCTCTAGGAATTCTTCACCAACCCAAATATCTTCTTCGGCACGACCGGCGGCACTTCCTTCATCCTCAGACATTTCAGAGTCTCTGATCCATGAGTTTTTGGATTCCCTATCTATCTCAGAGGGGGATTCAAAGGGGGCTGATCTTTCTTTGCCCTCCGAAGGGGCATCTACATCTGTTGCGACTTCAGAGGGAGCTCCTATTCCTCCAGTTTCACAGGGAGTCCCCACCCACTCCTCAGTCCTTCCTCCACCTTGGCAAAGGCCTTTTACCTTCTTCTACCCTTGGATGGGATGGCTTCCTTCCAGTGGTCATCTCAACTATTGATACCCAGGATCTCGAGGATCTACCCAGATTGGGACCTTGGAGTTCAACCGCAACTTGGTAACGAGACCTTTGTATTCCTTCTTGCATGGATGCCTGAAGCTAGTGGCTTCTCTCTCGAGATTGAGTTCGGGTTCTCCAGTTCACTCTATCTACTATTCTTTACTGTAGGTTACCTTTCAGGTGGAAATCTTGGATCTTAGGGATCCTCTACATCTTCTTCCTCCTCTTCTTCTTACCTTGGTCACTTGGTCAGTATGGAGCCAACTCTTCAGATCGAGTACGGGTATATCCTTATGGTTCTCGACACCACACAAAGTCTAGCATTCCTCCTATGCATTGCATGTTTTTATCATCTTTGTACTAGGGCACTTGGGCAAGTGAACAATTTCCCCACGAGGGACACTGTCCAAGTGGCACCTGCTGCATGGGCATTCTTCAGCATGTAGCATTCAATCTCCACCTCGCTCTTCTCTTCTTTCCCTTTTGGGACCTGAGAGTGGGTGTTGAGAAACCCTTCACCCACAGTTTGCGTTTTTGCATTTCTACGTTTTGCGTTTAGGGTTTGCAGCCCCAAAAAGGGACACCACCCTAGACTGACTGTGCCTATTTATAGGCCACTTACTCACTCATTCTTTACAGTTGATTCATTCAGTCCGTCACCTCTTCTCTCCAACCTCTCCACTACTCTCACACCCCTTCAGGAGGACATTGTGGTTTGTGGTTCGTGGTTGTCTTCATCATCTTCCTTGTGCTACGGCACCCTTGTTCCCTTGTACCACATTCACTCCATAATTTAGAACTTCATCATTCCATTTATCAGAGTTTCTTCTCTCTTCTCTTCTCTTCTCCATGTTTGCGGAGTTCACTCCGTGTTCCTCCCCGCAAACCCTACTGTCTCGCTGGTACGTCATCTTTTGACACCATGTAATCTGCCATAAGATAGATACAAATGTGGCATGAGGTACATTTCAAGTGAATCTTCAAGGGCCCTTAGGAGTGGAATCTGATGGAAGGATCCCTAAATTCTGCATAGACTAGTCGTACCAGCAAGGTAATGGGTCTCGTGAAGGGGGCTTGGATTATGAAATTTCTACGAGTGGATTATGAGCTAGTAGCATGCGATGGGTTGCACAATATCTCTCTCATAAAAAACAATCTCTCTCTGAACAATCACTTTGTTTGTCCGAGGATCAAACAAGTAATAGGCATTTGCCTTCAAGAAATATCCAACAAAAATCAAGAGATCAACTTGGAGAGTAAGCTTATCTATCTTATCTCTAGGAGTATGTATGCAAGCACGACACCCAAAGACTCTAAAAGAAAAATCACTGGTTAAGCATCAAAAAATGCCTCAAAGGGGGTCTTTTGATGGACTATTCACTATCAAGTACTAGTTGAGAATGTACACTAATATAAACCCAACCTCAACTCAAAGGCACTCAAGGAGCTCTACTACAAACAACATAAAGCATATCATGTTCATCACAATCCTGTTTCTACGTTCTATGATTGCATTTTGAAAGGGGGAGTTGCTAGAGGTGAGCTGGCGAGAAACGTCATGCTCCTATAGAAACTCAATGAACTTGTGGAAGATTAACTCACAATCACTATCACTCCTCATACAACCTACACGATGACCCATGTGGTTATTCACCACAAGCACCCATCATAAGAAGTATGTGAATGCATCAAATTTATACTTTAGAAAATACATCCACATGAATCTTGAAAATTTATCAACTATCCCAAAAAAAAAAAGTGTACCATCAAGGGCAACAATGGATGTCAATCCACAAAGATCAACATGAATCAATCTCAAGGGTGCCTCAACTCGATGTGTGATCTACTGAGGAAATAAGTA
The DNA here is from genome assembly GCF_053477565.2 of Lygodium microphyllum. Lineage (NCBI taxonomy): Eukaryota > Viridiplantae > Streptophyta > Polypodiopsida > Schizaeales > Lygodiaceae > Lygodium > Lygodium microphyllum. The sequence goes on from NC_141141.1 coordinate 91,008,716, forward strand.
CAATGCTATTTTTTTGGCTGACACGCTTTACAAATATCTCTAAATAGTTTCAAGCAAGGAAGGTCCTCAACCATTTGACGACTTGACAACTTTTTAAAAAAAGAAATAATACCCAAGATGTTTGAAGCGATAATCCCAAAAATGCTAATTGTTCAAGGCTCTTATGTAATGGCTAAAGCCTGGAAGTGCTGAAACTCTAAGCTCTTGAATCCATCGGCTGGGAAAGAAACTCAGTCATTATATATGAGCCACTAGGCTAAAGAGAAGAGAAGAGAACATGATGCCAATGTCTCCTCACAATGATAGATGTAAAGAAATACCCATAACTCAACTACAAAATACAAATATAATCATATGACAAACACATATACTGATAAAAACATGGTTAGGATTAGGGTAACACAAAGACAATAAACACAAAAGATGAAAAAATCTAAGTAATGAATAAATATGATGCTCAATATAATAAGCACACTCACCTCAAACTCCTATGTCTTAGGGACCAAGGCGAAGAGCATGAGTTGAAGAGTGTGCCGTACTTTGACAAATCCCGAAACATAGCAAGCAACTTCTAGAGATGTCAAACAGGTGCTACTAGCATAGATGCAGACTCCAACTGATCGTACAGCTCCAAACACAAGTAGCAATGCGCATGGCAGCAGGCAATACACTAGGATGAATGCAAACAACAATCACCAGCTGGACAGCAACACAAGCAGGCTGAGAACAATCGCCAGCAGCAGCAAAGGGCTGGACAGCAGGTGCCTGATGATGAACAGCAGTGTGGGCAGCAGCTCAAACTGAAATATCCTTTGGGAATGGGGTGAGGACAGTAGAGAGATGGCACCTAGAAACTACAAAAACAATATTGAACTAAGTGGAGGGCAGCCAATGTATTTATAGAATGTTTGGATTCTTCCCATTTAGGGTTTGTGCTTATGGGACACAAACACTCTCCAATCACATTTCTTTTTTATAAAAGTTTGGTAATTTGATTATATCAAGCATGTTTTGGGGCCATTATAAATGGCTAATCAGCACATAATATGCATTTTTAGCTAAAAAACAGCCACCACAATAGTGACAATCCACAACCCAATTACCATGATGAGAGCACTACCCCCCAGCCATGACTGAAATAGTCATCATATCCAAGTTTTAAAAACAGCCTGACCATACAATGTTTCAATCCAAAATATTACTTACCACATCATCAAAAATATGACAACTGAAACCAAACTTCCTCTTCAAATCGGGTGGTAAAACCTGATCAAGCACTTAATTACAGCAATTAATAACTAAGCATAAACTAAAATCACACATTACCTTAACAATGTTGGACAATAGACACCTAGTTGACCCCAAAACTGGCACCCCTTTTGATATTTCTCTAACTTTGATTGCTAATGGACAATGTACAAGTTGAGATTCTACAATCTCCTTTGCTGATCCAAAAGCCCCTTGTTGCACATACAATCAGCAAGCAATTTGGGCCGATTGCCCCTTGATTTTCAACTAGGACTTACACAAATGGAACCACCAACTGGCCAAATGCTGCCCCAATTTACAATGGATGGGCTAGCATCTAAAATCCCTACCGATTCCACGAATTTCAAGTGTTGATTTCAATGTACAATGCCTTCTCTTGTTGACACGGGTCCCAAGGTGGTTGTCAAACCTTAATTTTGAATAAATTTAGGGTGTACAACAGAAATCCTCCTAGTGTACACCTTGGCTGAGATCTGCTAAGAATGGTTGAGAAGTGCTGAGATTTTTTAAGAAATTATTGGAGAATGTGAGAGAGAGCCAAGATGAGAGAAAAACCCAATTTTCTTCGCAAGAAAACACTAAAATCTACATGTTGCCTGTCCAGCCTGCATTTAATGCAGCCACCTACTACCAGGCACCTCCAAAATGTTGTCATCTGATCAACAATGCTACTGCCAACCCTTAGAAGGCGTCTCCTTGCTGTCCCCTGCTTGTTAAGACCCTCAGATGGCTGTCTTCTATAGCAAACTGCAGTTCTTTGATCAAAAAATGGACCAACAGCTCTCTCTCTCTCTCTCTCTCTCTCTCTCTCTCTCTCTCTCTCTCTCTCTCTCCTAGGTTGAGACTAGGCCACTTGCAACCTGGGGTAGTCCCCAACTTTTGTTGACCCTTAGACTAGCATTAATTAATTAATTAATGCTAATCCCTAGTGTAACCATTGATATGTATTGGCCAAACAACTATCCTAGGGTCAAAATTGCCACAATTGACCACCAAAGCCTAGCTTGCATAACTTATCACAACTTTTACGTTTGACACCCATTGCATCCTTGGGGTCCTTGGCCTATTACCGTGAAATAATTGCCATGTGAATCACAGGTGCTAAACAATCTTACACATTTGATTAATAACTTAATCAAATGTTATCAGCAAGATTAAAGCATCTCAAAATTTCACATCCCTGTGACAACAACCCACTTTTGAATTACCTATTGCCATAGTGACCAAATGGGACTATATAAGTGATCTCCTGCACCACCAGCAGTCTAGGTTACCAAGTGCACTACACACTTGAGGCTTTCAGTAAACTCATACAAAATGCATTAGACCTAGCCTTCTTGTCAAGGTGCTCTTTAAGTCTAATATTTTAAAATACGAGTAACAAATCACCTCTTTTCAAGTTCATTTGGGGCCTATTCTTGTCGGCTTGTGTCCTAATAACAGCTTGCTTCACCTCATCAAATGCAACTCGGATATCAGCAACAAACAGGTCTCAGCACTGAAGATTTCATTCCTTGTCCTCACAAGGCAGAATAATTACTATAGCATATATGTGGAAGAGACTACTTTTAACTCATAGTGCATAGCTAGAGAGACAGACAGCTTGATGTGCAAGGGGCGTAGGCCAGTTCCCCCACACAAACACAATAGCCCATGGATATTCTAAGTGAAGCTGTCAAGGAGGGACAAAGTCTCAAGTACCCGAACTCCTCTACACAGCAGGAGGCCCTAAGATGATCATAACCCAAGTTCCTTGGCACATTATTATACCTTCTGAGAAAGATCTTTCACTTTGAATGAGTACATCATGGTGTTACAGGAAAACTCAACCAGAGTCGGTGTCTTTTATTGTTGCTGCTTCTTTGTTATTTATCTGGAATCCTCATTTCCATCAGCAACACACTGATTCAATATATTAAGCAATCTTAAACTAACAATTTCACTCAGCCCACATCAAGTTCAAGATCATAACCGACAAAATCTTCAGTTTTGTATTTATCTTATGCATTGAAGCTTTTCCAAAATCTCAAGCATCCTAAGGTCACAATCTACTGAAAATAACCTTTGGCAACCTAAAATACTTGAAGAAATGCATAATGAGCACTCTTACCTCAGGATATTAACATAAAATGTTATAAGGATGATAACATAAAGTCTTTAAGTTCTGTATTCATATTATTAGTAAAGCTCTCCAAAATCCCAGCCATCCCAAGGTTGCAATCTACTAATGATAGCCTTCAGCAATCGATCATGTTTGAAAAAATGCATAATGAGAATAACCATACCATACACTTTGCCTTAAATGTTTTCCTCCCTGAAGTAAGATGACCTAATTTGATAACTCTGTCCACAATAGTCCAAGTAGCAACATTTCTTTCCACAAATATATGGAGCACGTACAACCGCTCTATGTCACTTCAAGGCCATAGAAATAATCTTTTGGGTACAATATTTACGAGCACACGTGAACAGATCTTAAAATCCAAGTCTGCTATTACCCAAGGGTAGAGCAAGGCTACAGCAAACTCCACAAATTTTCTTGGCTCGATTCAACATCGTTTGGACCTTCCTAGGGCTTGATGCACAAAAATAGGGCTTATACTAAGTGAGTCTGGATCTGTTTGCAAGCATGAAAAAGGAAGAGAATGGTGAACGTATCTTCAAACCCAAGTCTGCTGTTACCCAGTGGTACAGCAGGGCTACAACAAACTCCACAAATTTTCTTGGCTCAATTCAACATCATTTGGACCTTTCAGGGGCTTGACGCACAGAAACAGGACTTATAATAAGTGTTTCTTGGTGTAGGACAGTGTAAACAGACTTTAAATAATGTAAATTTTGATGTTTGCAAGCATGAAAAAGAAAGAGATCAGCATGAAGATGCCATCTGCTTGGGAGATTGCAATTAGCACAGTGCAGAATCCTCCAAACAGTCAATGGATCTTTAATCCTCACATTAAGAAGGTGAGGGTGCTCAAGGGGCTTGGTGTGATTCGAAGGGAATGGAATCCATGGTTTTTGTCCTAAACAGGAGGGTTTATATAGAAGAGGGAAGAGGATGAGCCACATACTGTTAGCTTTCCCCTTGCTTTTCTTGACATTTCCTTTTTTAAAGATACTTCATCAAGTGTGCCTTCCTAAAAGTATGCCCCATCTTTGCCTTGTTTTTAGCTTCCTCTATTTCTGTGGAAAAGCAAATTCGAATTTCTCCAATTACTATCCAAACTTCATTTTTTCCTTCTCCCTAATCTCTTATTCCAGGAGCGCTTTTACACTATATCTTGTAGGTCACCCCTAGTGTGCACCTAGGGCAATGAAATATTCAATCCATACAATTCTCTTTGCTTTGGGAGGAAAAAAAAATCTCAGCCTTATATGCACACAATCAATGGCTGCAGCAGTGCTGATGACTTGTGTTGATCATACTTGGTCTTCTAACAAGGCAAATACACTTTGACAAACACTTCAACAGCACTTCCAAAGAAGGCTCATAAAAATAGCTCTCATGTGACATCCATAGTACTTTATCTACCACCCTACTAGCATATTGTTAACTTGTGTACTATTTCCATCACTATTTGTAGGTACAAACATGGAGCACCACCCGAAAGAACATTATTCTTCACCCCAAAGATGGGACATTGAATCAACAAAACACGCAAAGGTCTCCATCTGATATTAAAGCTTGACTTACATGGAGTTTTGACCCAAATCAAATGAAATTGGACCATATCCATTCAAGGCATGAAACAAGAACATACAAGTTTTTGGCATTAAAACATGACTCGGACACACGATGAGGTGGCTGTTTCCGAAGTGTCTCACAGATAGTTCCAGAATCTAGCCCATGCCTTCAGCAACAAACCCAGGATAATGCCATCATAAATCTTAGCAGCTATCTTACAGACTTAATCCAGAAGAAAACAAGAATAGAAACTGCTACTCCCAACCAGTATTTAGGCTTTGAAGACAAGTCGGTTCTCACAGTCAGTCATATACAACATAATGTACTCTACAATTAGAGAGATCCGCCTTGCCTGCAGCTGATCTCTTGGAAGATTGGAGCTCTGAGCACTGAGGAGCCAAATCACTGCTGAATTGGTGCCAAGTCTCAAAAAGATGCATCCCATGGACTAATACCGCCTAAAAATAACAAGATATTAATGTAAGCAACAGTACAAGTGAACTGTGTAGGTCGAAAAACTCCAGTCTATAGATTCAGGCAACTAACCTGTAGTGTATCAAAGGCAATGCTGAGAGGTTCAAAAAGCAGCAATAACAAAGTACTGATTCCACTCTCCTTGAAAACCAGAAGGCAAAGTTGAATCCTGTAGTCAGAGTGATTCATTTGTTAAGCCAGTTTCTCTGAGATTTAATCGGAGGCTCTGCAACTCTTATGAAAACCTTAAAGAAAGATTAAGGAAGAAACTACAAGGTTCCGAGCAGCTTACCAGATCAAGTCTGAGAGCAAAACTAGCACCAACACTGCAAAAACACGTACATGAGAAGACAGAGTTGCAGTAGGAGATGCATTCAGCCGCTCAAGGCGGTCCTTTGCCAAACCCTGAAACATCTGTGAATTCATTCATCTTAAGTATCAGTATCAGGATAAATTTCACAAACAACAAACGAAAAAAGCACCTGACCCATTAGTCACAATATAGCATGTAGATGTGTACCTTCAGGAAACCAAGAGCACCAAACCAAACAAGCCATAATAATATCTGTACCATATCTGGTTGCGCGATAAGCACCAAAAAGACACCCTGATAAAACAATAACCAAAAGTTAAGACAGTGAACTGTTGTTTTCCCCCTGATTAATGCAATGCAAATACACAACCAACGTACACATTTTACAAAAGTCACAACAGTATTGATAGAACCAGCTGCTTTCATATTTGACATTACAATGCCAAATATGAAAGCAACTACTCCTTGCAAGAATACCTGAAGGAGAATCATAGCTCCAATGCTAAGGACAGACATGCAGCATAGAATGTGAGCTATCAACTCAAAAAAACTGATTGCCTAACAAAATGCAGCTCCAATTTCCCAGCCACTTTATTTTCAAGTGCAAGGAAGTCACGAAGAAGCTTCAGCAAGCAAAGGCAGGTGAAGAGTTTGAAAGTTTTGGGGATCAGGAAAATGAGTGATTGTCTACATGACTCAAGAGCAGCATGACTGTTTGCTAACCAACTAGCCAAGCCATCATCACCCTATCCTTTGGATGGATCCTAACTAAAATTCCCACAAAGAAGTCTACCTAGATTGCAATGTGAGGGTTGCACAAGGGGGCATCACACACTCCTGAATTTTGTGATGGTTCTACAAGGCAACAAGCAACTTTGCATTGGCTTGTTGCAATGATTCAGTTAGATCAGTAGAGGCAACATGCATGCATTTGCATGCTAAGTTGTTCCTGAAGGTTCTCTTTCTTACTGACCCTAGTCATACACTCAAAAGCCCCAAACCTTGACTCTAAACATGGGGAAGGTTCAACCAGCTGCAAAAGACAGCCAGAATAGACAAAATCCAGATCATCCACTGTACCCTTGAGCAATTCAACAATTGAAGGCTGTCAGTTTTTAACTATTATTTTGGCTTTAAAGGTAGTAAGCTGCTACTCTTTCAGCCCAAAAAAAAAGCTCAATATAATTTTTTACTTTCTGAAAAATGGAATCAAGTCATGGTAAAAGCATGCAGTCTAACTTCTCGACCAGTACTGTCATTGTCATACAACTTCCTTAAATTGTAACTAAAGAGCTAGCTATTTTCTGGTACCAGAAAGTTTATACAAAAATCATCAGAACAGTAAAAAACTTTTAGCATATGGGAAGACCAATCAAGTAACAGCCAACCTTGAAGATTACATAATTGATCAATCTCTCCACCAACTTTTGTGTCTCCAGCAATGATAATCGACCAAAGAAAAGTGCCTGCAACAGAAAATTATGGAAAGCTGAGCATTCAATGATAGTGTCTCTCACCATATTAACACGGCAGTACATATGCAGCTTGAGACGATTAAATGTGTCTCCACTTTAAGGAATAAAGAATTAGCAGCACTATGAACAAACAGATAATTGACCAAAGAAAAGTGCCTGCAACAGAAAATTATGGAAAGCTGAGCATTCAATGATAGTGTCTCTCACCATATTAACACTGCAGTACATATGCAGCTTGAGACAATTAAATGTATCTCCACTTTAAAGAATAAAGAATTAGCAGCACTATGAACAAAACAGAAGATGCTCTGCATATAATTACTGGACCCCACTATCAACCAGATAAGGAAAAATCTGGCTTATCACTCTTTGCTTAATCCAAAAAGCTCAATTCTAACGTGCCTATTCTAACCAGGAAGGTGATGAACAACTTGGACAGGCACCCAAAAACTTGACAGCAAACATATGTCAAGATAACAGATCACCACTACAGCACATGGGGTAGTGTGGCCCAATTATTCTTGGTCACCTCACCTTACTCGTGAACAGATGAGTATGGGAGACTCAAGATGTCTGCCACAATGTATCAAAGCGGCTTCAACTGGAGACACACTGCTCCCTATAAGCATATTGAAGTAGACTATCAACTTGTTTGGAAGATTTCAAGTTGGCACTATTTCCTTGAAGGACGTCTCAACTCTCCACTCAACAATACCTTTTGAACAGATATTGATGAGCTGCTATTTGGGTGTAATGTTCCTCCATCATTCAATCCTTGAGAGGGAGCTATTGGTGTCAAAATTGGATGTAGGAATGCAAGCATAGAAGAATGCTGAAATAAACTACTGAACACAAGACAAAAGAGAGAAGAGAAAACACAAGAACACTACAAAGGAGAACTCAAACATATGCTCAGGAAATGGAATCTATATACCAAATACAAGACAGTAACGTACAACAATGAGTCACTGGCTGCGTGGGCACTAGCACCAGCTCCCTCTCTCCAACAAGGCATGCACTAGAATCTGCAAGTGATGAATGACCAGACTATGGAGGAGGGAGCCAAATAAATAGGCCAAAAATTATGCAACAAATGCATCAGGTCGGCCGGCAATAAATGCCATAAATCTCATAATAATGACCACTAAAAAATGCCAGAAAACAACTAAAATGTCTGATCTGCTGAATCACATCCCAAACTCAATCATGAGCTAACTATACTGCTAACACCCTCTCTCAATTCACAGGTGATCTAATACAATACAAAGATACAATGATAATGACTCATCATAGCCCATACAACAAAGACCACCAAAATAGAACCATGGATACCCAAGCAATGGGTGATCAAGCCAACACCAAAGTGCCTCGAAGAACCTAATGTCGATGTCGATTGTACCAACTCCTGCACGTAGAGAAGAACCATAACAGCTCTCTATGTCTATCAACAATGCCTCAAAGTAACATACATGATCATCTTGTCAAAAATGCCTCTAAGCGTACGTGAACATGGATTCCCCGCCTTTGGCCAAGACCGCCAAAGTGTCTCCTCATGTGAGCTCAAACTAGAAACCAATCCCACCCTCTATCAAGCAACAGCCCATCGTGAACCTGTAAGTCAATCCCAAATCCAAGATTCCTAATCCTGCCAAACCTTGGTCAATGTGTTAGGGAAGTCCCTCTCTAGAACTTATGCACCTACTTACTCGTCTAGATGAGACTCACTAGCCCCACCTCACCACCCTCACACACTCCCTCTCTAGCACAAGAGAGTCGTGAGGAATGACCACATCACCTACACTAGAAAGCAACAGCAAGAGGAGCTGCCAAGCCCTTCGCTCAATCTAAGGAAGAATACCCCTTCCATGCTTGGGCCATGGCCTTGGCCGGAGGATTCGAGTTAGAGTCAAAGGAGGTGGATGACTCGGTAGAGAAGTCCATATCATGCTCCTTCTTCTTCTCTTTCTTCCTCAAAGCCACTAACTCGTTGCAATCCTTGTGTAAATGTCTCTTCTTACCACAATGATAACACTAGGCCTTCGGCTTCTTCTTCCTATCACCCCTCTTTAAAGCTGCAAATACCTCATTGAAGCCACCATACTGAGATGAAAGCCTCCCTTGTAACTGCAAAGAGACCTCGTGAGTCATGCTCAAGCAACATAAAGGACATATGTGTAAAGCTCAATTGCATCGATGACGTCTGGGCCTATAAAGCATTGGCTACTCCATCAAACTCCAAAGGGAACTTGTAGACCACAATCCCCACACGATGGGCCTCTAAAAGCAAGAACTGTGTGTGACGAAGCTAATCTTGTACCAGTGTAGCACGAAGCAAGAATGACTAGATAGTATCCTTAAGCTCAAACTTCATATATTGAAGCTATCCATAGAGGGCGATTGCATGCATGGTTGAGGAAGCCTCGTACAACATCTAAAGCTTCGCCCAAATCATTGAAGCTGTCTTGCAGGAGGTGACTACCAGAAGAACTGTCAGAAGTGGATGCAGCAACGGAAGCATAAACAAATGCTATAATAAACTACTAAATACAAGGATAGAATAGAAATACACTGAAAAACATTGCAAAGAAAAGAACTCAAAAGAATGCTTAAGAAGTGGAATACCGAACATGAGAATGACACATACAACAATGAGTCCCTCGCTCGTAGGCACTGGCACCAGCTCCATCTCTCCACAAACTTAAAGGTGATGATGTGACTGCATGAGGAAGCCCAGTATAAATAGGGGAAAACAATGCCAAAATTGGTCGGCCAGCATAAAATGCTCCAAATAAGTATCATAAATGCCCCAATAAAAACCCTAAAATACCTAGCTATGCCCGACATAACTCAAACTCGCACATGAGTTATCTGGACTGCTGACACCCTCTCTCAAATCATGGGTGATCTAATACAATGATATAGTCTAAGAATAGTCTATACAACAAAGAATCACCAAGCTAGAACAATGGATACCCAAGTAGTGGATAATCAAACCACCACTAAGGTGCCTCTAAGAGAGCCTAATGTTGATGTCGATCATACCAGCTTCAAAAAATAGAGAGGAGTCATAACAGATCTCTCTGTCTATCAACAATGTCTCGCAATAGCACACAAGACCATCCTATCAAAAATGTCTTTGAACATGCGTGACCATGGATTCCCTGCCCTTGGCCAAGACCACCAAAGTGTCCCATCATGAGAACTCCAATAAGGAGCCAATTCTACTCTGTGTCAAATAACAGCCCATCATGAACCTAGATGTCAATCCCAGCCCCAAGATTTGAGCCTGCCAAACTTTAGTCGATGCATCAAGGATGTCCTTCTCTGGAACCTGTGCACCTATATACCTATATAGATGAGGCGCACTTGCCTGCATTAAATGCTCAACCAACCTGGGTTTTTGGCTTTCTGTCCCTAACCATGGCTGGGCATCTGTTTGTATGGGTCATTTTTGTTATTTCTGGCAATTTTTGACTCGGTTTTTTTTTATTTGCAATAGTTGCCCTTTGTTTTTTATCAGATTTTTTGTTACACTGCATGTGAACTCTCATTTTGTGACATCTTTGCTATTGGTTGAGTTGTATTCTCTCTATATATACCTTCTATTCTCTATCTTCTCTTCTTATCCTCTCTAGATAGCTCCTCCGTGCACTTCTGCAAATGATAAGCTACATGGACTTGACTATCTTACATGGAGTGCTATGATGAAAGGCTAGTTTGTGCAAAAGTGGATTTGGTACATTGTATGTGGAGCTCTTCCTTGGCCTCGGTTTCCTTTTCCTCTTCCCCAAGATTTTGATGAGAACAACCATGAGAAAGCTATGCTTACATGGGATTCGGACAATGCACGTGCAGATTCTGCAAGGCTTTGGTGTATTTCTAAATAAATTCTACCAGCAATTACCTCCTCCAAAATGTCCCCATAAATATGGTCAAAACTTCAAATGTTATACGAGACACCTTCCACCATGCATGGAGTGATCTTTATGGACAGCTTCAACAAATGAAGTTTGAGCCGAAGGACACCATTCAGTCGTTTTTGCTCCACGTTACACAAGTACAAGACCAGCTTTAACACATGCAGGCTACCCTTCTAGAGACACATCTCGTGGGAACAGTACTCTACAAGCTTCCCCCGGAGTTTGACGGAATGGCCAATGCTTTACCTGCGCAAACATCATCTACACTTATGAGCTTTACACATACATCCTCAATGTTGCTTGAGCATGAGGCATCTTTGCGTTTACAGGGGAGGCTTCTATCTCATTGTGGAGGTTCCAGTGAGGCCTTTCCAGCTTCAAAGAGGGGTGATAGAAAGAAGTCGAAGGCTCAATGTTATCATTGTGATAAGAAGAGCCACTTGCAGAAGCATTGCAAGGAGTTAGCAACCTCACGAAAAAAGAAGGAGAAGAAGGAGCAGGATGCAAGCTCCTCCGACGAGTCATTCTCTTCCTCAAACTCTAAGTCCAATCCTCCGACCAAGGAGAAGTCCAAGGCACGGAGGAGATCCATTTCTTCAAATCAAGGGAAGGGCTTGACTACCCCTTCCTTTGATGTTTTCTAGTCCAAATGATATAGTCATCCCTCGTGACTCTCCAGTGCCAAAGAGGGAGTGTGAGAGGGTAGTGATATGGAGTCATGAACCTCATCTATACAGGTATACAAGTGCATAGGTTCCACAGAGAGGGACATCCCTAACGTATCAACCAAAGTCTGGGATGTTCAAATCCTTGAGTTGGAATTGTCATCCAAGTTCGTGATGGGCTCTTATTTGACAAAGAGCAGGATTGGCTCCTAGTCCGAGTTCACATGAGGGGACACTTTGGCGGTCTTGGCCAAAAGCGGAGAATCCATGATCACATATGTTCAAAGGGATTTTTGAGAGGATGGTCTTGTATGCTTTTGCAAGACATTGTTGACGAACACAAAGATCTGTTATGACTCTTCTCTATTTTCAAAAGCTAGTATGATCGATTTTTGACATTTGTCTTCGACATCAACCTCCCTTCCCTATGACTCACCCTTTGCATTGCATGACCGTTATCATCCTTGTAAAAGGGCACTTGGGTAAGTTAACAATTTTCCCCAAGAAGCATGATATCCAAGTGGCACCTTGTTGCATGCGTATTCTCATTATGTAGCATTCGTCTATGCATCTCATTATGCAGAGCTACACTTTAGCGGATCTCTTCCCTTGTTCCCTTCATCATTGACATGCTTGCAGGTGGCTAAGAACATACTATTTGTTTTGTGATTTGTGAATCAACCATCCTTTTACCTCCTTGTATGAGCATGGTTACTAAAAGAATTCTTTTAAAGGGTTCAAAGTGATTTAACAGCACCTTTGCAAGTCCTAGTAGGCTATTGAAAGTACCCTTTGTCCGATGCCTTGGCCTCTTTGGAGTGGCCCTCTAGACTCCCAAGGAAGGTTAACCATCACCTCTGTAGTCTTGGTAGTTTCTTGGGTAGCCAACATGCACCCGTTGGCCAATGCCCTGGCTGCTTTGCAGTGGGATATCTCCAAGTAAACGCAAGGTGAGCTTGCAGTCCCTTTTTGGTTCTAGTTTTGGGCCTAAAATGGGGTGTTAAGCTATAAAAGTAACATTTCTCAATAATCCTTAATTAGCTTATTTAAACAGCCCAAAAAATCAAACTCTAATGCTAAGGAGTTTTTGTGTCCCACAAGCAAACTTCCTCAATTTGTTTGGTTCCTCATCTATAAATTGATAGTTTGTTCAACCATTCAATATCCCACTCATTCCAAGCCTCGGCCCTCTACACCTTGCAGCTGCCACCACTACTGACGACTGCTGCCCCATGTCCTCCAGCCCCTGGTGACCCGCTGCCACCAGCCACCTGGCAGCCTGTTTACTGCTGTGTTTCCAGCTCACTGCTAACCTCAGAATCAGCCACCTATCTGCAGGCTGTGTTACAGGCTACAGCCCCCTATTGCCAGGTCACAGGCTGTAGCCTCTTCTCCTCACATCGGACAGACTTCACAACACGTCGTCTGTAGCAACTGATCTGCCCTTCTCTGCTGCTGCCCTGACTAGATTGGTGCTGGTACAGCTGCATTTTTGCTGCAGCTCTGTTCACGTTACTGCTGCCCTACTCCCAGAGGCCTCCATCAGCGTATCACACACTTCAACTGGTGGTTACAGCCCTCGAGATCAGTCTCCCATGGATGTCACTCTCCAGCTACTCCCTCAGCCCACAACCACGAGCCATTAGCTGTTGCAAAACTCTGCCTTTGAGCATGTTGTGCACACATTCACTCACAGCATTTATTCATTTACTTCAGAGTTGTGTTGAGTTTCTGTTCATATTCATACATTCTATGTTTCCTCTGTGCAAAACCTATCATATCTTCACAGAAGGTGGAAACATCGGTATTGAACAACCAGCAACATTAATTTCTCCCAATTCTACACTATGTTCATTTCACCAATTCACATTGACTAAGGGTCAAATCTTGCTACCCATACACCTTGAAAAATAGATCTCAAAGTTAAGTTTATTGTAAATGACTTGGATCATTGGCCAAAACTTTATATATGAGCGATATAAAAATACATAGGGCGAGAAATACAGATAGGGAACCGTGGAATGAACAGAAATCGTTATTTCCAATGACCATATAGCCACACAAGACAAAAGCAAGGACAAGAAGAATGTAGCATTCTCTATGTTCCTAGATCAAAAAAAGGAGGAATAGAGGAAGTACTGACAACATTGGCCCCAAAGCAGTGGAGAACTAGAGCGAGACAAGAGGTTGCACGTGTGAATGAAGCCTCACCCGTACCAACTTCTATTTAGGTACCTTAGATAGACTTTCCTCAAGTCGAATTTACTTATTGATTGATTGATTAGCTTATAACTATTTGGCTATTATTACTACTTGTAACAATGATGGGTAAAGAATAGTTCTTGTTCATGTAGTCAAGAACCTTAAATACCCATAGATTATTATACATTCAAGAGGAAGGAATTTCTAACTTACAAAACCACCCTAGGATACAAAGGCAAGTTTGTCTAGCTTTCCCACTTCCACAAATAATCAAACAAAGGTCCTAATTTTCTATGTTATGGTATCAATAAGACTATGCTCAAGATATTTTGATCATATCAATAGGATATGTGAGAGGCTTGAAGAAGTACATAGTAGCAAAGCAAATTGTATTTAGCAAGCCTGTAAATTTGCATTCATGTCATTCTACTATGAAATCATGTTGTCTCATTATGAAGTCTTCCTACAATGAACCAGCTCAAAACAAAATCTCTGCTAAGACTGGTGCAAACTCTTGAAGCCCTCACTCTGCCACTTGCAGTAAAGCAATCTGTGCTGGACCTCCTTCACAAACTGCTAGTAATGTGTGTGCCATACTTGGCAGGTTGAGTCCCCCATATTGGCATGATGCATCTTTCAAGTTGTCTATTCTTATGGGTAAGACCCCAAATTAATTAAGTGAGACCTATGGTTAGCTCCTCATTCTATTTGGCCACCATTAAAAGCACAAACTGTGGAGAAAGGTTTAAAGAGAAAATAAGATGCACCCAATGTAGATATTGGAGTCAATCCCTTATAAGGCACATTTGCGAGCCTTGCTAGAGTAAGAATTTCTAGTCTTGCATGGTTCAATCTGTTCACATTTCACAATTGAACTTTTTTTTGATTCCAATTCTTGCTCCAACTACTACAAAATGGCCTTCACTAGATGCTTTTGGCTACCTACCACTACCTTGCACTTACCAAATGATAGATTGGGACCTCTCGAAACCCAAAAAATAGCAACAAATTGCAGATTCAACATCAACACAAGCATTTATAACTGCTCAAGTACACTCAGCTGGCTGAATTATCAGAAGTGCAGAAACAACATGTCATGCAAGCATCTTAGACAGGTTGGCACCAAAAAGACTGGAGAAAGACTGGCACAGGGTATGCAAGTGTCTCAAGATGTTTACCATGCAAATCATCTAACATTTTGACCCTTGTAAGATATTCTCACATGGGAAAGAGCTCACTTTGGATCTTGTCTAGCTTTCGACACAAACCATAAAGAGGAACGGAACTCCCCTCATAATTCAGCTGCAATTATTTGAGCTAAATTGTGACAGAACCACCTCAGACATGTCAGTCTTGCCAGCCCAACCACTAGAAGTCTTGTGTCCCCACATGAAACGCTCTGCTGAAGCCATGACAGACGAGCCAACATCTAAATGCTGGTAAATTGTTTTGTAACTTATGCACTTGAAACATAAACAAACAGGTCGGAAATGGAACTTTTGCTGATCTTTGCCAGAAAAAGCTAGAGATACCCACTTTGAACTATTCATTCTGAGTTTCAGAGCAATGTACTAAACACAGCAATCAGAACATTATACTGACTGATTTCAGCATGTCCTGGAATAGATTTTCCATTTCATCCAAAAAACTCACCAATGCATCCATGGACAGTAGTCCAGCGTATCAATAGATATTTTGAAAATTCATCAATGCACCCATGAAACAGCAGTCCCTCAATAGATAGTTATTATCAAAGCCAACGATAACCATAAGGACATCAACTGCAGTCGTACACCGAATCGGAAAACACACTCACCAACCATTCGTTTGGATGCAGAAGAAAACCCACAAAAAGCAAAGAAGCGCATTTCCTAATTAGCTGCATCGAATCGAGACAAGTAGAGGTGAGTGGGCAAAACAGAGCCATACCTTTGTGCAGAGAGTCACCAGGATAAGGAAGTTGAGCAGAAGGTTAACCAGCAATGCGGTGGTGAGGGTGGATTGGAAGAGCGACTGGAGCAAACCAGCAGGTAGAGCCTGCTCTCGGAAGCCGGCAGCTTGATTGGTGCGGACCTTGAGCAAGGTGGGCTTCATTCTCCAGGCAAGCCCACATACACTGATGGCAGTGTACAGGACAACAAGGGGGCCATAACCTCTGCCCATAATCTCTCTCTCTCTCTCTCTCTCTCTCTCTCTCTCTCTCTCTCTGGACCTTGTCAGATCAAATTGGAAAACGGGGGAAGGCGAAGGGTCAAAAGGCCTATGATGAGGTATAATATTGACCGATGAAAAACAGCTGGAGGAAGCCCGAGAAAGAAAAAAAAACTAAAATTAAAAGAATCTAATTGTCTCTAAGAAATTGAGATTGAGTGACGACACAGAAAGCCACAAACACAGAGAGAGACAGAAGGGGAATGGCATCTAGCCTATCAGTAGCTCTGATGTCCGCATTGACAAAGATAGAGAGCTGGGTAAGAAGCTGTCAGGCCAAAAAGAAGAGAGAGAAAAGATAGATAGTAGATATAGAATTATAGAAGAAGAAGAAGCACAGCAGCAGAAGAAGAAGCAGAAGAGGAGAGAGAGAGAGAGAGATACTTTGTCTTCAAGAAGACTGGATTTGATGAACTGCAGATCAACAACAATCAAAAACAAAGAATGATGATGGGAGACTTGGCTTTTTCTTTACCAGAAGGCTTTAGGCCTTTCAACATGTCTTGGAATACCCCACCATAAAATCTAAAAACAGGCAATACAGTGGAAAACAAGGACAGAAAGCCTAATCCCAAGGCAAACTTTTTTCCTTTACAAATTTCTGTTTAACACGTTCTTTTTTGCAATGGTATTGTCCCCATTGCCTTCTTCTAGCCCTTTTTCTCACCACTAATTTCCAAATCACATGTTGTAATATTGTTGCCAACAAAAAATTGGTGAAGTCCTAGATCTAGCTAATAGCTAGGTTTGACACATCATTCTACTAACACAAGGGTCATCTGAAGTGCCAAAGCAAAATGCAAAAGGGGGGTGTAGTGTCATTCCCATGTACTTTACTAGACTTTCAAAAGTTTAGCAAGTAAAAGGTAGTACATTTATAGTAAGTAAGGAGGCAAAAGAACATGCCACCAGTGTTCACTTTACATTCAAGAGTCCCACCACATCTAGTAAGAGTTGGGCATGGCATGACCCTACCAAGAGTGTGTGTGTGTGTGTGTGGAAAGTTGGAATGTAAGGCTTGCATGATCATTCAAAAACCATGCTTAAAGGAAGAGAGAATTAATGATGCACTCCTTTTCTCCCTTTTCCTTTTTCTTTAATAGTCCTTCATGTGACATCAACATACATTACTCCACAATACCCTCACATTTTCTTACTACGTTTAAGCAAGCTAAATAGAAATTTTATGATCCTAAACAAAAGCATGTAGACTAAAAATTTTCTAGAAAGGCCTCCTCCAAACACACAATGCACTATGAAATTCTTGACTTACCAAGGTTTCTCATGTGCCAAATGTACCATCAAATTGTTGATAAAGCAAAACCCTTAGTGGAATATCTCATTAAGAGGGGATTGATATCTTCATTTACTTGCTCAAATACATGTGGCGCTACTTGCTTGAGTAGCAAGTTATGTTTGATTTTATTTTTAAATGTGAAAAGGTTATGTATTATATCATCGAGTAAGTATGTACATCATCTTTGTTATGTTTGATTGTTTGGCTTAAACATTTGTGTTGCTATAGATTTAAGCTTTTGTCATATGATAACAAAAACTTTGATGTGTTTAGAGATTCTCTAAGATCAATTACACATTACCTTGAACTAATGAGGCAATGTCAAAAAAAGGGGAAGCATTGCACCGCATGTCCACATAGGACTGGGTGTGTCCTTTTATCGAGTGTGCAAACCTTTTATTTTAATGTATATATTGTGCTCTAGCAAGTTAGGAATGGAGAGATTTCTCAATGGGGATCCAACATCCATGAAATGAGAAATATGATATTTTGACATGTTGAACTTTTTTTAAATCGAAATCCATATGTATGCCACTGTGTGTAACCAACCTTAACCAATAGGCCAAGTGCTCCTTTGTGTCATGGTTGGTAATGGATAATGTGTAAACATTTTTGTGGAGTTTTTTCTCATTGTCCCAACCATCTAAGGCAAGTGTGTAACTGCCCTTATTGAACATTCTGTGGGAATTTATATTTCTATAGGTTCTTATTTTTATGGGTAGACCCATGAGCTAGGACCTTTTTTTATGACTCATAGCTAGACATAATGCATGTCACTTATTTAGCCAAATCCATAAAGGCAATATTGATTAACATTTTAATGCTTACACTACACAGAATCTGTTGACTATGATATAGATTCACATTCCTTATATTTTAGGTCCTCCTTTGATGGGTTTTTCATTTTTGATTTTGTCATTTTCCTAACTATTTGATTGGATGATCGTATTTTATATGTAAAGAGCCTTATCTCTAGTAATGTTGTTATGTGACTTTTATCATGTGTGATGCATTAAAGTGAAATAGGAAAGATGGTAAAAAAATATGCATTATGGTAATCCAAAAGGCTATCTAATACTAGGAAAATGTCAACATATGTTTTTTGTGTTGATACATGTAGAAGGAATCAAGGTCCCATAAAACATGATTTCTTGAATCAACAAAGGAATGCTCTACTCCTTGGTGATTGGAACATCGCATCATTAGCTATAAGATCTCATCCCTTGTTTGCATGTCATAATAGACATTCAACTTGGAAGGGGGCTAAGTTTCAATTTTGTATGTAGAGTCTTTTATATTATGCAAGTAAATTATGAAATAAGAATATTTACAACCCCTCACAAAAGGTGTAATTTGGAAAAGGATCTCAAAATTGCCCCATTCTTTCCAAATTTGGGGCATTACACTCACAAAGCCTTTTATGAACTATTTTATAGATCCAACTCTTCCTCCTAGCTCCCCTAAATCCTACCAATACCTCCCCCCCCTTAAGTAGCTCTCCTAAATGCTACAAATACCTCCTCCCTCACATAGGGCCACAACTCTTTAAGAGTTTTTGAATGCTAGGATTCTCCTATATATCTTATTGTTCCTTGTTTTCTAAACAAACCTAATGGCCACTTCCTATATTAAATCCCTCATCTTGAAAGATTCTTCATTCTAATGCCCTCATCTCCAAACACTATTAATTTCAAAATAATGTCATCAAAAAGACCTACTCTTCCATCTAAGCTTGAGAGAGCTTCTAAATACTTCTAACATCCCTCCACTTTCAAAACAAGGAGGTTTACTTTTTAGTAGTGTGTTTTCAAGGAAGCCCAAAAAATCAAGCAACAACTCAAAAAATATCATTTTTGGGAAAGCCATTTTGTGCCTCTCTTATTAATTAATCATCAATTAGAGTTCCTTTGTAAGAGCTTTGTTTTCTCTTTTAGGGAGATACATTCATGTGGAGACCATATTTTCCCTAAGGTCTTTCTTTTCTACAATCCATTTATGTGAAAACCATCTTTGCCACACTTGCCAAGGTTATATGCGGACCTTAAATGATCCTTACAACTCAGGACACACATTTGGCTTTGTAATATAAAAACAAGCCTTGAGAGCTTCATGCCTTGCCAAGGTTATATGTGGACCTTAAATGATTCTTACAACTCGCGACACATGTTTGGCTTTGTACTATAAGAACAAGCCTTGAGAGATTCATGCCTTTTGGAACTATCAAAGCCTTCATGCTCTCCTTCCACCTAGTTATACCTATAATCTTCTTAAAAGAGGGAACATATTTTGTGCTTTTTGAGACAAAACTGCAATGCATCTCCTTAGTGATATATTTGTTTCGGGTACTTATTTTTGTCATTGGCACATGAAAACATAATGCGTACATGAGACCTTCCATATCTAGGGATAAGAGTGAGATTGCTTTCACAAACAAAAAGTAAGAACATGGTGTATGAGATCTTTGCAAATAGGGATGAAAGTGAGAAACTATTGTAAGACAAAAATAACAAAACAGGTATTAGGGATATTTACGTCTAGAGCTCCTTAGCAATGGCCTTAGTGAAATGAGTTTCCAATAAACAAATGAGAATGTGAGGTTGTGACTATACAACCTTACTTACTAGGCCCCTCCATTTTGTGTGAAAAAATCCCACCCAATACCACCTAAAGGAAGGCTTCCATTTGAATGAATGTGTACTTAGCCTAAGTTCTTATGAAAAAAATAGGTGGGCCTTTGGAAACACACCTACTTGAGAATGCGTATGTGAGTAGAGAGAGAGGGGGTAGGAGAACACACCATAAAGAGAGAGAGAGAGAGAGAGAGAGAGAGAGAGAGAGAGAGAGAGAGAGAGAGAGAGAGAGAGAGAGAGAGAGAGAGAGAGAGAGAGAGAGAGAGAGAGATTGTACAATGGTTATAAATCATTTCAATCTTAGAATGATTTCTAGAAAGGTTCCAAATTTGATAAGTACAAGGAGATATTTGGATCATATAGTTTTGTAGGGAGAGTTGAAGATATGGAAGGCAAAGCAATAAATGAGGTTGTCATGAGCAAGATTATAAGTTAGGGGAGTAGGTGTAAGGATTCTCTATTTGGTGGTGGTAGAGCCTTTGAAGATGGGATAGAATTGCTAATGACAAGCCATGTTCTATGTCACGTGTTGTGAAGGATGTGAGGTTACTATTATGTTGTGTAGGACCTTAGTGAGAAGTGTTTATAAAACTCCAACCTTTTAGAGTTATTAGGCCCTTTTCAAGATTTAGTAATGTAACTCCCACCATGTTAATTAGCATTATAATAGCAACACACATCTTTTTTGAGGCAGTTTTGAAAGTTTTGCTCAAATTTTTAGATTCACTTGAGAAACCGACTGGCTAAATGGATATCCTCCAAAAAGGTGAGGGAAATTCTCTTCCTCCCTTTTGTAAAGAGGGCATAACAAGCATATTGCCATTGATATGCTAATCCTATCTTTTCTCAAAAACTTGTTTATTGTCATCTTCCATAGTACCAAGTTCAACCATAGAGATGGTGTTTCTTT
Source organism: Lygodium microphyllum (assembly GCF_053477565.2). Lineage (NCBI taxonomy): Eukaryota > Viridiplantae > Streptophyta > Polypodiopsida > Schizaeales > Lygodiaceae > Lygodium > Lygodium microphyllum. The sequence goes on from NC_141141.1 coordinate 91,029,767, forward strand.
CTACATCCACATGATATACACACATTTTTTCCTTTCAACCTAGAAATATCTTATCCTCTTACACTTCCAGGTCACCTTTTCTAGTTTGGGAGATGAGATGCCTAGTGATGTTATCTACCAATATCCTTACAATTATTGGTGAGTCTACATTCCTACTTTCCAAGACTATCTCAAGCCATTGGGCTTTGTTGCTAAAGAGTTGAAAGTGCATCATTATTCATCCTTATTCTCTCTCTAGTCCAAAGCTCTTATTTTGACCATCTCAAAAGTCCTACCATCTCCCAACCCCTTTAATAATGATCTTATTGGCTATCCCTAGATTCTCCTTGAAAGGAGAAAAGATGGGTCATATGCATGTCTAAAGATCTAGATAGACTGAAGTAGAGATATATCTTCCCTTTTATTATTTGCCTATGTCCACTCTATAGAGTTAAGGATGCCCTTCCAAGACTCCACTATTGCTTGTGCAGCTTTGAAATTGAGATTCTGATTTCTCAATTGGAGATAAGCATATCAAACCATTCCAATCCCCACATGCATTTTTAATGTATCTTAACCTTGGTGAACCACTCTTTGATTAGCAATAACCATGGCTGCTTATTATTGTCAACTCTTTTGAAGTATACAAAGATCAAGCCCTATGATTTATCTTTCAATTATTACATGCCCAATCAATCCTTCTCTTTTTTACTGAGACCAAGGCCTGTGAGATCAAGTTCCATCCTTTTTTGCCTTCTTGATTCCACAAGTTTCTTATTAAATGTCCACCACGTTACAGCACTAAAATTAAAACACATGGGCATGTATATAAGCATTGACATCAACGTCATTCTGCACCACATTGTAGCACTAAAATCGAAAACCATGGGCATGTATGCCAGCATTGATATTGGCATCATTCTCATTACCAATAGTATACATGCAAAACTGAGAGGATAATTCTTCCATTTCTTGCCTCTATTTAAGTCCTTGATTCCATCCGATTTGCTTGCCATTTCATCACGATTCCTACTCCCAATGGACACCCTAAGTACCAATTCTCAGGCTAGGTGAATCCACTTAAAGTCAAGTTGAATTAATCATTCTTCTTTTTAACTCCAACCTAAGTAAACCAAATTTTTTTTCTATCTAACAATTGATTCATATAGTTCAAAGAATTGTTCATACACCTCCATTAAATCTTCTCCACTTTCACTATATTGGAATTATTATTCGAGAAGAATTTAGTCTGAAACCTACTCTCTTAAGGTTAAAAAACACCATTGATTGTCCCTTATTGCCTTTTTTTTCCCTAGATTTCTAAGTAGGAAATTGATAATCACCACAAAAAAGGGTGCCAAAGGGGCATCCTTACCACAATGACATCTCCAAATGAAAGGAAGTGGTGGTCGATCCATTTAGGCTTGCATTTGAGAACAAATTCTTTACCATGCCAATGAAACCAACTCCATATCCAAACACCTTCCTAACCTTGACTCTAAACTTCCATCCAATCCTATTGTATGTCTTATCAAAGTCCATATTTTATAACCACAATGTCATTTTCTATATTGCAAGCATGGTCCATGAATCACTTTAATCAAATAGAAATATTATTTTAAATATCATTAATTTAATAATTATCTCGTAAGGATTGAGCATTAACAATGGTCTCCCTTGTGAAAGCTTTCTTCTATCCAAGGACTTGGAGACCAACTTAATAATTCCTATATTAATGCTCTTCTACATTTCCCCTTCTTCCATAATTCTATTAAAGAAGCTTACAAAGGTCTAAAAAACACTCATTCTAAAGACGTTACGATATCTCCATTGGGACCTTGTCTAGTCTTGACAACTTGCCCACCTTTACCTTCCTGAAAGGTAGAGCTCGAGTGGAAGCACACAAGCAAAAATAAGAGCAAAGCAAGAGCTATGGTGGATATAGCAAGAAAGTAATAGAGACTGACACCATATATGGGAATTCCAATAGTCATAATATGCGACTGGTCATGTCCTCAACGACCTCTCGGATAAAGTAGTGACACACCTCAACGTGCTTTATCTTCACATGGAAGACTAGATTCTTAGCCAACTAAATAGCACTCATAGAATGCAGGGTAGGGACCACATCAGAAATACCAAGGTCTACAACACAAAATGGCCTAACTAGAGAGCCTCCTTGCAAGCCTCCATGGTTGCAATATACTCTGCCTCTGATGGATAGGGCCATGCATTTCTACACCCTAGACATCCAAGAAATAGCATCTCTAGAAAAGGCGGATACATACCCATAGGTGGATTTCCTATTGTCTACATGTCTTGCATAATTAGAGTAAGTGTACATCATGACTCTTGTACCCTGGCCACCATAACATATGCACATATCTGCAATGCCCCTAAGGTACCTCATGATACCCTTTACGAAATCCCAATACTGCTTGCCAGGTATGGCCATATAGTGTACCACAACTCCCACTCCAAATGCTATGTTAGGATGAGTGGCTATCATGGTATACATCAAATTGCTCATAGGTAGTGAATGTATAGGGAATCTTGGCCATCTTGGCCTTTTGCTCATCATACTATAGATGATGGTTCTAATTAGCCTTCACATGAGAAGGCAAAGGACAACCATAGGCTTAACATCTTGTATATGAAACTGCTCAAGAACCTTTTGGATGTACTCCTTCTCTGTGATAAGTAATGGAGACCCTTAGAGTGATCATGTGTGATTCATATCCCAAGAATATGCAAGGCATGTCTCATGTCCTTCATCTCAAAGCTCTTCTTGAGTTGACTTTTCAAGGCATCCAACCCATCATGGGCACTCCTAGCAATTAATATATCATTCACATAAAGTACCAAAATCATAAGGCTACCATCATGGGCCTTCTTTATGTATAAACATAGATCCATATTGCTGCAGGTATATCCTTGCGAGTGTATAAAGGCATCAAACTTGTGGTACCATTCCCTAGGTACCTACTTAAGGCCATAAAGGCTCTTTCTCACCTTGCACACTAGGTGTTCCCTACCCTTTTCCTCAAAGCCCTTAGGCTATAAAAGCTCATCATGTAAGTCCTCATGTAAGAAAGCTGTCATGACATCCATCTAATAGAGGCCTATATCTAGGTGTGCAACTAAAGACAATACCAAGCGTAGGGTTGTCATCATGATGATAGGAGAGAAAACTTCATTGAAGTCAATACCATGCTCTTGCTTAAAACCCTTAGAAACCAATCTAGCCTTATATGCTAGCTTGGGACATCCAGGGGTACTTGTTAACTTGTACACACACTTACATGGCAAAGCACACTTTCCACTAGGCAAAGGAACTAAATCACATGTATGATTTTTTAGCAATGAGTCAACCTCTGACTACATAGCCCTTTCCCAAGGTGACTATCACCTCTGTGCATGGCCTCATCATAGGTAAGAGAGTCACTAGCATCTGTCACCATAACATAATCCATAGGGGATGCAAATCGATTAGGCTAATGTCTATCTCTATTAGACCATCACAAAATAGGATGTGGGGGCCTATACATCTTGTCTAACATCAAGGTCCTTGGCCGCAAGAGCATTAGGTACTGTAGGCTATCTAGCTTGCTATATAGTAATAAGAGGCTTCTCTTGAAATATCACTCTACGTATCTCAACTACTTGCTTAGGCAGCTTATGCATTTTCTCCTCATGGAAAATAACATCATGGCTATAGATGATCTTCTAAGCCTATGAATCTCATAAGCAATAGCCCATCTCACTTGTATCCCCATAACTAAGAAATATTCATTTCATAGACAGGATCCAACTTATTGCACTTGTCCTTGGGAATATGGTAGAAAACCTCACAACCAAAGATGTGCAAATGAGCATATGATGGAAGTTTTCCAGACCATATCTTCTCTATAACTTGATAATCAAGAGTAATGCATGAGGATTGATTAATCAAATGTATAACAGTAGTAACTGCCTCAACCCAAAAGTGTTGTGGTAAGTCTACCTAGCTAAACATATTACAAACTTGCTCTCGAATCGTCCTAATTATACGCTCAACCATACCATTATAGGGTGGGGTATATGGGGTGGTCAATTGATTCTTAATACCCCTCCCATCACAAAACTACTCAAAGGCTTTAGATATATACTTGCTCCCATTGTCAGATCATAGGCATTTCAGCTTATACCCAGACTGGTTCTCAACAAAAGCAAGCCAACACTGAAAGGTAGCCAAGTTCCAATTTTTGTGTTATGAGGTATGCCCAAACCTTATGCAAGTAAGCATCAATGAAAGTAATGAAATATTGCACACCACCTTAACGACTTGCAGGGCATAGGTTCACAAACATTAGAATGAGTGGCTTGCCCATGTACGTAATGCCAGGCTTCTTATGCAAGTTATGAGTTTGCCTGCCATAAAGACAATGATTACAATAATAAAAACACTTATAAGCGAGGGGCAGAAGATACTATCAATGGGTAATCATTTTCATTCACTTTAATGACATGTGCATAAGGCGACGATGCCATAACGATACATGTGATACGACAATCATTACCAAAACATGGTTGATAGAACCAAATATAAGTAAAGAATAAAGAGTGCTAAACTTGGCATCTCATGCTAGGATAAGATTCCCATAGGTAAGCTTCCATGAGGAATCACCAAAAGATGTTGGGATAAAGGGCAGTGCCCATGTCCATCCGTAAGGGCCAGGCTATACATAGTACATATACCTATCTAAAATCATTATTGAGGTATACTCTTTAGTACCACAAATTGTGTGTCTCTATCTCTTCTCTCAAGTCTTTAGTTTCAGGAATTCACTAGGTCCTCTAAAAGAATCTTTTGTTTCATCCCACTTGATGAGACCTCTACATTCCAGGAACTCTTGTTTCCTATAGCCTAGAAGGAGCTTCAAATTCTTGGCATCTCCTACATGGGAGACCAAATAAGAGGCAAGAACTCCAAAGTATCCTGCCCTAGATCCACTGTATCCAGGCATGAAGCCAAAAACTCTTACAGCTTACTCTTTCTCCACCAAAATTATCTTGTCTAAACCTCTATTGAAAGCTTGGGATCCAACCACCTTGGAGATAGCTTTCAAAGCCATTATTGGTAAGTTTGGAGAGCTTGGCAACCTGCTATGATAAATTGCAATTGTTTGATTACTTAAGTTTCCAATATAATGACCGAGGCCTTGACTTTTTCCAAGCTTCAATGGCCTCGAGCCCTTGGTTCTTCCAAGAAAGTTGTTTGCATCTTCAATTTCTATCTACACAATAAACCACAATAGTATAAGATGTCAATAGATAAATATCCAAAAATATTTGTGTATAATGCATAACATACTCTAATATAAATCACAATGGATATCTTAGAACATGCATCTCTACACATAAGATTTATTGCAGCTAACTCAACAAAGTGGTGTTAGAGCAGCTTGGTTCAGGCAATCAAGAGCTTGGCATTTCTTTTGGTGTGCAGGAGCTTGAAGTTGAAGAAGAGTGCACTATGAAGAGTTTGCAAGCATGGCAGCAAGGTTTGAAGCTTCTTCTTGAAGCTTGAAGCTTCCCTCTTCATTTAAGCTTGTTGGTAGCCATCATTGGCCACTTGGGGACCCTCCCCATCATCTCCAACACTTCGACCAGCATTCTAATCTCTTTAGGGCTGAAGGCGCCAATAGCGTGGGTGTGCACATTTGGTTTTCAACATGCTCAGGACCTACAACACTTGGTCCTCTTCATTTGGCATCATGGTTGTGCTCCATATTTTGCATATAATGCTTAGCATTGAGCATTGAAGTGTAGTGTTACACTTGGGACAGATATACATTCAGTTTCAAGTCTGAAATAGACAATATTCAGATCTGTAATAAACACGGCAACACTTGCTCTCTTGAGATTGATGCTCATATCATAGCTATTTGGATGTATCTTGATATTGGATGCTTTGGGAACCATGTGGCATTGTCTTGAGGCCATTTTGAGCTAATTTTGGCAAGGATTTGGCTCATTTTGCAGATATATTTGTGGTTGGAAACATAGCATCAACTATTTCTTGAGTGAATAATGCTTATGATTCACTTATGTGATGACTATCTGATGTCTATTTGGTGCTACATGACTTGGAGATGTTATGACCATGATTAGAGATCATTCTGGGGTGATTAGAGTCATCATTTTGCTGGGTTTTGATAGAGATTTAGCTGCTAGAATAATAGGGTTGAATGACATTTTGATTGCGTATGCATTATGTCTTGCTTCTAGACTTGGTATCGGGCATTCTAAACCATGTATTCATGCTTATGGTTGATGTTACATGCTTGTATTTTATTCCGGAATGCATTTGAGCGGTGATTAAAGCTCATTTTTGGATAAGCTTTACCTATAGGTCTACTGCTATACATTCAGGATAGTTTTCTGCATATTTAAGACAACATAGCTCACTGTCATGAAATTTGATATGTTTTTATGCTATAACATTATGGTGATGTTTTGAGCAACTTTACATGATCTTTGGAGCTCAATCTCAATCAGTTTGAGAGGTTATTTCAATTCTCATTTTTTAGAATAGATTTTTCCTGAATGTTAGAACTGCACTCTTTAATTGCAGGATAGCCACCTTAGTGAGTTTAACTTGCCGCTCTGAAGTTCAATATTGATGATGAGTTCAAAGCTACGTTCTTGCTTTGCACTATTCCAGAGAGCTGGGATACCTTCAGAACTGCTAATGAGCAATTCTAATGCTATGCTTTTGTATGCTAATGTAGAGAGTCCTCTACTCGTGGAAGAAATGAATCGGTAGAACAATGCATCTAGTAAGTCTTCCAGTGCTTTGCATGCTAGAGGCATATCACAGTAGAAAGGCAAATCTAATAGCAAGGGACATACTAAATCATGTAGTAAGGATGTTGAATTCCATCACCGTGGTAAGAAGGATCACTTCAAATGTGACTACTATAAATGGAAGAAAGAGAAAGGGAAGGGCAAGAAGATGGATGATAGCAAGGAAGAGAAGAAAGAGAGTCAGCCTACTAAGAAGAGTAGTGTAAATATCGAAGAGGTGAATGTAGTTAGCCATGAGAGCGATAGTGGGAATGATATACTCTTTGTCTCGAGTGCACATGCTTTGATAGTCGATATGGATGATGACATGCACACTTGGATTTTGGATTCAGGTGCCTCTTTTCATGTCACCCCTCATCGTGAGTGGTTTAAGACTACATAGGGGTTGACATGGTGTTGTCCATCTTAGGGACAATTATGCACGTGACATTGTAGACATTGGCAGTATGCAATTGCACTGTCTTCACTCTTCAAAATGTAAGGTACGTACCGCAGCTCAAGAAGAGCTTAATTAGTACTGGTCAACTAGATGATGATGGTTTCATACCACCTTTGGTGATGGGAAATGGAAGATCTATAAGGGATCTATGGTTATTGCCAGAGGTTGCAAGAGTGATACATTGTATCCACTTCATGTATTTAGTGTGCGTGACCATGTTGTCGTCATGTCCGAGCCGCCAAGTGTTTCCTTGTGGCATAGCCAATTGGGACACATGAGTCAAACATGAATGAAAGTAGTTTCTCGTTTGGGTTACTTGCCTTGTCTTCGTTATGCTAATTTTGAGCACTGTGTTTATGGTAAGCATGCGTAGATATCTCATAAAAAGTCACTTTCACTAAAATCTTTGCCTCTAGAGTTAGTACATTCTGATGTATATGTTAGATGCCAAGGTTATCTCTAGGAGGAAAGAAATACTTTGTCACATTTGTCGATGATACTACTCGGAAGGTATGGGTTTACCCTATTCGTAGCAAGGACGAAGTGCTTGACAAGTTTAAAAAATTCTTGGCATTGGTTGAGAACCAGATTGATAAGACGCTTAAGTGTCTTCGCTCTGATAATGGTGGGAAGTATGTGTCCAAAGTCTTTCAGGCATTTTGTGACAGCAAGGGGATAAAGAGGGAGCTCACTGCCCCTCATAATCCACCCCAAAATGGAGTTGCAGAGCACATGAATCGGACCATACAGGACAAGGTCCGTACGATGCTATCTCATGCTACATTACCCCATGGCTTTTGGATAGAGGCTGTTATAACAGTCGTTCATATGATTAATAGGTCACTGAACAGGTCTTTGGGAGGGAGAGTCCCTCAAGAAGAGTGGTCGAGGCAAGGCACCTTCTTATGCGCATTTGCGAGTGTTTGGCTACAAGGCTTTTGTACACATACGGAAAGAAGAACGTAGCAAACTGGAACCAAAGTCCTGTAAATGCATATTCCTAGGATATGGTGACAAGGGTGAGATGGGGTATAGACTTAAAAGATAGTATGCAATAATGACATCATCTTTCTTAAAGATCGCATGCATAAGTAGCCCGAGAAGATTGAGGAAGTCAAGAGGGTTGTTTTCAGGGAGGATGTACCTTTTAGACAACCCTTTGTGCCCAATGGACAACAATATATACCTGCTGTAAATACTCGTGAAAATGTAAAAAATGGTACTGGAAATGACTAACAAGGTATTGCCTATGATACACCACAATTTCAGCTTGAAAACATTGAATTAGGATAGCTTGAACTATTAAGACAACATGCTGGAATTTCAAGATAGCAACCTGTACATGTAGAATTATAGGCTCGTATTTCAAAACATCAACCTGTACATCCAGAATTACAGGCTCGTAGTTCAGGACCACATTCTGTAAATGCAGATTTGTAGGCCCATCACCTAGAAAATGTAGAACCTTCGCTACATAGGTCAACCTGACCTTCAAGGTAGCCAAATAGGTTTATTCCTGGTGTGTAGTATGCTATAGATTGCCATGGTTACTGACTGCGGTGAGACATCATGCTTTAAGGAAGCAATAACTAGACCAGACAGCAAGAAGTGGTTCAAGGCTATGCTATCAACAATGGAATAACTTGATAAGAATGGTACTTGGGACTTGGTGCAGCTGCCTAAAGGGCAGAAAACTCTTTCATGCAAGTGGGTCTACAAGATGAAGGTCACTTCTGGTTCTTCGCTAAAGTACAAAGCATGGTTGGTTGCAATGGGGTACAAGCAGGAACATGGAATTGACTTTGACGAGATCTTCTCTCCCATAGTCAAGATGACTACTCTAAGAACCATTTTGGGCTTGGTTGCAATCAAAGATATGGAGCTCATATAGATGGATGTAAAGATTGCATTCTTACATGGTGATCTGCATGAGGACATATATATGCACCAGCCTGAGGGTTTTGTTGCTAAGGGCAAAGAGAAGATGGTTTGTAAGCTCAAACGGAGTTTGTATGGGTTGAAACAAGCACCGACGGAATGGTATCATAAGTTTGATAGTTTCATGCAATCTTAGGGCTTTCAAAGAAGTCAAGTTGATCACTACTTGTATGTTGATTATATTGGTTCTGTATGTTGATGACATGTTGATTGTTGACAGGGTTACTAATGGCTTGGATTCATTGAAGCAAAGTCTTCATGGTAGCTTTGACATGAAGGATCTTGGTGATGCCAATCACATTCTTGGGATGCATATACTCAAAGAAAGATCAAAGGGTTACTCTATCTATCTCAGCAGGATTATGTATCCAAAATTTTGCAGTGTTTCAATATGGAGGGGGGGGAAAGCAATTGGAGTTCCATTGCCTCCATATGTGAAACTTAGTGTAGAGGACATCCCTACATTTGATGATGAGAAGGCTGAAATGACCAAGATTCCATATGCTTCAACCATTGGCAGTTTGATGTATGCTATGGTTGCTACATGTCTTGACATTGCCTTTACAGTGTGAGTGTTTAGCGGGTACATGGCAAAACTTGGCAAGAAGCGTTGGAAGTAGTGAAATGTATTATGAGATACCTCAAAAGCACAAAGGATTTGTGCATCTACTTTGGTAAGCATAAGACATCTGTTGTTGGCTTTATGGATACAGACTATGCTGGACATACGGATTGCAGGAAGTCCATCATAGGGTATGTGTTTAACTTCACAGGGGGATCTGTCTCTTGGATATCCAGGCTACAAAAGTGTGTTGCACTATCTACTATGTGCACACTGATGATAACCCTGTAGACCTTCTCAGGAAAGGTCTTCTAGCAGAGAGGTTTGCCCATTGCTGCATCAGATGATGGGTATGGGATAGGTATAGTCTCTTCAGCTTTGTACATACTTAGACTTAGCTGATTCTTTTCCTCCACCTTTGGGCACATTGCCTTTAGGGGGAGGTTGTTGGGATAAAGGGCAGTGCCCGTATGGTGTACATCATGCAAAGTAAATATACTACTTGAAGAAAACTACTGCTGGACATCTCCAATACCAATAATATCCAAGGCCCAGGTCATTACCCAATCTGATAGATAATGTCATGTTGTGATAGGAGTGAAACCACTCACAATGAGGGATGACATGAAATGAAGCCTCGGAATTAAGTAGCCAACACTGAGCATAGGTAGATGAGGTATCACTCAATTGTGAAGCATTAAGAGAAGAAGTTTTAAATATGTAGTCATAATCAAAATTAGTTTACATGATATTAATCTTTTCGATCTTGACACTGGACTTGCTAGGCATAATGCTATGATCATCATTTTTTTCTTATGCTTTATCCTTTTCCTTTTTTTTGCACTTGTCATCATGCATTTTATGGTAGTATGGCCAAACATGACCTTGCTTTCTACAATAGTGACAAGTTAATGAGGACTTTTGTTCAAAGGACTTATGCGAGACCTGTCCACATGACTAAGAATGAGACTTTTGAGAGTCTCTCCCATGGCAGTCATTATCGTTCCTTTCATTATTACCTCTGATTGTCAAAGCATGAGAGGTGTGGGAAGCATGAATATTCTTTCTATTAACCTCTTCGTTCAAGAGTGCACCCTCTATATCTTGCAATTTCAGTCCATCAGTAGGCATATTTGCACACATAATAGTATGGAATGTGTCCCATGACTCAAACAATATAATCATCAAGAATAAAGGAGGAAGATTGCCATTAAAATTAATTCCCTTGCAAAGACAAGTGGCTAAACATAGAATGAAACTCATTCAAGTAGGCGAACATGGAGGTCCCTTCTATACAAAGGTTCATGAGTTGCTTTAGCCAATACATCTAAGAGGTATGGCTTTGCTTGTCATTAACGTTTCAAATCTTATCCCATAACTCCCATGCAGTCTACTTGTTAGAGACAACATTATAGTAGACTTGCTTAGAGAGTGTCAAAATGATCATAGATTTACATAACTAATTCAATTTAGCCCAATCCTCTACTTCAAAGCATTTGGGCTTTACACCCTCATGTCTCAATGGCTTAATCTACAATTTTTGCACTAGAACATGCTAGATTTGTGCATTCCAATGGCTGTAATTTGTGCCATCTAACTTCTCAAAGTTAAAGATAACATTGTCATTAGATCCACTAGTCCCCCATAATCCAAGAGATGAATGTATAATCCAAGATAAACGTGCTACTGTAAATGATAGCAAAACAGTCTCAAAATCATAACCAAATCAAGGGCTAAGTAAGAGAAACTGCCAAAAGGATAAGCCATCCACTAACTCTAATCAAGTAACTATCAAATCTAAGTGACTGCCCTTAGATAGAATGCATAAAATTGAAATGACTATTGTAATAAACTACAACAATATGCCAACAACTAGGCATGAGCAACCAAGAACAGCCAGCATTGAAGGTTGTCACAATTATAGTGTGCTAGCAACCATACATGTGTTAGGCATAGATATCCAGCACATAGAAGATCTCAAGGTAATGAGAGGAGAGTTGTCAAATCCATAGCCCATTGAGCAAAGCTCAATACATAACCTTGAAGCTTATAAATATTACTGACAACACATTTACATACATAAGTGCGAGGTCCAAAGCAAGTGATCAAGTCAATCTATTGTAGAGTAACTGCATCTAATACATATCAAGGGAGCATATACATGAAGTAAGTGTCCCACAATCTCGGTGAAAGTAAACTCAAGCCCAATTACATAAATCCAAGCTCTATGTAACATCCAAAGTAGCACAAGTAATTCCCATTGGAACAAAATTGAATTCCAAATGAGAAATGCAAGCTCAAAACATCAAGCACATGACATCTGACTATCCAAGATACATGAAGCATAAGTCACGAGCATGAAACCTAATAGATTCTTCAAGTTTGTAACTAGATAAGCCATTAAAGTAATGAAGTCATGTAACTACATCTAAGGTCAATGTAATTGGAGCTCAAATCTCAGCTCAAAAGCATGCCATAGCATATCGAGAAGTATACATAACAACCAAAGTAGTGGTACATCCACTGAGTATCCATAAAGCATTAATGAGCATTAGACATAATCTTTTCACTAATAAATGCTTACTGCCATGCTATTGCAAATGAAATGATAGTGAAATCTGAGACATGGTCAGCTTTGGAAGTTATTTGTGTCTTCTTTAAAGGAGGCGTTGAAGCAAAAAGGAAGCAATGTACTCATTGTACTTCCATCTTGAATTATTCAAAAAGTACATAATAGAGGTGTGTGGTCAAATGGCCACATTAGAAAACAACTTATTATGTAGTACAAAGACACTCACCAACCCCATGATTAAAGTAGATGCTAGTCTAGTCTAGCCCCCCCTCCCAATGTAATACTTTAATGTTAATTATGCCACATAAAGCGTCATGCATTCGATTGTCCTTAGTTGGGTTTTTCTTTGGACATCCTTTGCAAAATGATCCCCTTATTTGTAGATGAAGGAGGAATCTGGGAACATTAGGAATTCAATTTCAATGAACAACTCAATGCCATCTACATAAAAAACTTCAAGTTTTAGAAGCAAATCCTTATGACAATCCCAAAGTATGCAAGCACATATTTATGGCTTGATAATGCCAATATTAGTTGTGAGAACATGCACCTATAAGATTGTATCCATGGTCTTATCTAGATAGTGACTTCCCTATCTAGCATTACAGGAAGGCTAAGAAATGGTACCCATAGGAGGCACTCAAGTAGGAGGACTTCTTTTAGTGATTTAAGGGTGTAGGTAGAAGTGCTAGGAAGAAGCTTCTTCATACAAATATGTATTTCTTGAGAGATGATTTTGTACTAAATGGATGATACAACCATTGTTAGAAGTATAGCATGGGAACCCAATGTAAGCAGCACGAGGGAAGGTGAGGTGTGAATGGACTAGAGGATAGGGGAACCCCTAATCCTAGCTCTAGTAATGCTATATATACATGGCCAAAGGTCGTTCTCAATAGAGAAGAGAGAGTATACCAATTGTACTTCTTGAGCAATTGAATAAGCAAAATATTATTCTTATACTTTGTGAGCTCTCTTCTCCCTCTTGTGCACACTCCTCTATACTGCAAGTTTGATATTCTAACATGGTATTAGAGCCATCTTTGTGTTGAGAAATGAAAAATGATATATGCTCCAGGAAGAGATGTCTTGAATCCCATATGCACAAGAGGAGAGTGGAATAACCCAACTATTATAAAGCATTGTACTTGACTATCACTTTCAAGATGAGTAATGCAATATCATGATGCTTTGTACTTTCAGTTAGTGTCATTGTCATTATCGGTCTCTTACACAAGATTGTGTTTATGAGTCCAAGCTTTCATTTTGGAACCTAATTCACTTGTGTAACATTTGGTTTAGTCATTGTCCATGTCACTATGAACCTAGTCTTCACTTTCCAACCTCCATAGCTGCCATGCTCTAGATTCGTGTTTTCAACATGGTATCAGAGCTCAGCTGAGCATGGCATAGCTCCATACACTGCTTCTCTAGTCTCTCTTCATCTTTGGTCATCTCTATCTTAGTTGAGCATGGCACAAATCCATACACTACTTCTCTAGTCTCTCTTCATCTCTGGTCATCTCTATCTAGCTCACACCTAGCTCATGATTCCATTTTTCAACTTTACCTTCATCTTGACCTTGTGTCTGCCATAGCTAGCTTGCACCCATCTCTGGTTGAGCACTTAGATCTCTCAAACTAGAGCATATTTATTCATGCTCTCTTCAAGAGATTGTTGCCTAGCTTGAGGCGCTCCTTCATGCTACATCAAAGCTCAACATTGTGTCTTGCAGTAGGACCCGACATTTTGAAAAATCTCAATCATTGCCCAATCGGTGCTTGTGCCTATTCATATAGCCTGTGCCATGCCTATATTTTGTGATGATGATGATTATCATGGGGTATTTGAAGCTTCACACCTGAGCTCTCTCCCACTCAAAGGGTTCCCCAGATGATCACCTGTATGAGCTGCACCTGAAGAAAAATCAGTCGCCTATCTGCAACCCTAATTGTGGAAGCCATAGCCCAAAGTTTCAAAGCTTGACATTTTCACTATTTCTTCTCACTGAAGCTATCGACAATGATTTTAATCATTGAGCTATACTCTTTGAAGCTCACTATAGATTTGGAAGTGCCCAAGTAAGCCTAGAAGTCATCCTCAAAGATTCAAGAGAAGACCACGACTCCATACCCATTTCACCTCAAGCTGTCTTTTCACTTCATTTTCACACCTCTCTTAGCTCAATGAAGTTCTTGCAACTCTGATTTGGTGATTCACTCAGTTTTCAACAAGTTCCTTCCCATCAAATTAGAAAGAAGGGGAGAAATCATCAGCAACATCAAGCTCAACATAAAGATCTTCAAATCTTCAAGCATAGTATCTATTGATACTCAGCTAGTGTTATTTGGCACTAATCTGCTTATGTTCTTGGGCAACTCACTTTCTGGTATTATCTTAGCTATTTGAAGCTTATCAACATGGCAAAACTTGAGAAAATAGCCAAGTTCAATGGAGAAGGCTTTCATGATTGGAATGAGAAGACCATGTATTACCACCTTATGCAGAAGGACTTGTGGGACCTGTTTGAGGATGATGCAGATAGCAAGAAGGAAGATGATGAAGAGTGTTTGTTGAAGAAGACTAGCTCAAGACAAAGGAGTGGAAAAATATGAATAACAAGGCTCTAGGCATCATTGCCTAAGGACTATCTGACAATGTATTGCACCATATCTCTGGCATCAGAGATGCTAAAAATGCTTGGGATGAGCTTGACAGGATCTTTGAAAGTCAAGCCAAAAACTCTAAGGTCAAGTTGTTAATGTGGTTCTATAAGCGTGACATAAAAAACAACAGTTCAATGACTATGCATATTAACAAATTCAAAATTCTAAAAATCCAACTTGCCACTTTGAAAAAACAATAGATGAAGATGAAGCCATTGCTGTACTCCTTGCTAGTGTAAACTAGGATCCTTATGAAAATCTTGTCTCTACTCTCAGCAATGTACCTAATTTGCACATAAAGATATTGAGCACTCTCTTCTTGATGAAGAGAATAAACAGAAGAACAAGAATGCAAAAGATGGTGTCCCACCATCTAGGGAAAATCTCTTATACACCAAAGGAGTTGCTGGAGCAAAAGGCCGAGACTGTGAGGATTCAACTCCGACAACAAAGATCAAACGATGTGTCATTATTGTGGTAAGATTGGCCATATAGCCAGTGAATGTTTCCACTGTAAAAGAGCACAACAGGTGCAAAATGGTAACCACCAAAATCAGTTCATGAATGAAAGAGAAGAAGAAGAAGATACTTTCGCCATCAACAACAACTCCAATAGATTGTTTTGAAGAAATTATCTTTCCCATAGTGGATATTATATTTTTCCATAGTGGATTTTGTTTCCCTTAGTGGATTTACTTTGTAAAATAAAACCCTTGCCAAAGATGTAAAGTTTCAAGCTTTTACTTGACTAGGCTGCCTATGAGCTAGTCTCCCAAGCCATGTCATCACGTAGGGGGGGGGGAAAGCTAGCAAGTGTCAGAACTCATCATTTGAAGGGGGGTGTTGAGAAATGACAAATGATGTATGCTCCAGGAAGAGATATCCTGAATCCCAAATGCACAATGAGGAGAATGAAACAACCCAACTATTATAAAGCATTGTACTTGACTATTACTTTCAAGATGAGTAATGCAATATCATGATGCTTTGTACTTTCAGTTAGTGTCATTGTCATTATCAGTCTCTTGCACAAGGTTGTGTTTATGAGTCCAAGCTTCCATCTTGGAACCTAATTCACTTGTGTAACATTTGGTTTGGTCATTGTCCATGTCAGTATGAACCTAGTCTTCACTTTCCAACCTCCATAGCTACCATGCTCTAGATTCATGTTTTCAACACAGTGATCCATTGAGCTTTCCACAATCACATCTTGAGCTAAGTGCACAAGTGACCTTTATTTCTTCATCTTATCTTCTCAACCTGCATAGCTATCTGCAATCCACTAAACTTGGAGGACTTAGTGTGGCCAAAGGAGGTCATATTAGCCCTAGCCTCCTTCTAGAGATATCTTCCTCAACTCAAGGCATTCCATCCTAGCATGATAAACCTCAACATTATGGATGTTAGGGCTTGGCATTGGTCATTTCTCAAGACAAAGTGCAGATTTGGATAACATCTCATCAGACTACAACTGGCCATGTGTTGTAGGAGGCATAATGTTGGAAGCTTCCATGGGGCATTGGCAGCCTCCCAAGTGGGCTATCCCAACCTAAAAGGGTTGGGCATAAATTTCTTTCTATTGCTCACACAGAGCAAAACCATAACCATTAGTCTTCATGGCAGCCGTAGCCAAGTAGGTGAAAGCTTGGTTTTTTGAGGTTCTTTCTCCCTGATGTCACTATCAGTGATTATAATCAATGTCAAGCAATCTCATGATCCCATTGCAAGTCTAAAGACTCATTTGTGAAGGTCTTTCTTAAGCAATGGAGAGCACAGATGGTTTTACTTTAGCTTCAATCACCTTTCTTCAACGAGTATCTAATAAGATTGGTTGAGTGGTGCTTCTAAGCATCAAGAGCGTGTTTGCACATGGAGCCACTATTGGTTGCTATTCAAATAAATACTTTTTAGCACTTGGAAGAAGATCTTAAAGAAGCACAAGTGGACAAGCATTTGTTTCAAAGGTATTGTCAACATCTAAACCTACATCTCATCAATTTTTCTATACCATTGTAAAAGCTATGCAAAAGTATAATCATAGGGTAATCCAAAGCATTATTTGCTAGCTAGTTATTCAAAAATCTAAAGGTTTTTAAGTCTTGAAGCACATTCACTACTAAAGCATTATCTTCCTTTTATAAGGCTATGTATAAGCTATAAACACATAGACCACTTTATCTCTTAAATCACATTTAGCCTAATATCTATTGGTTTAAATATCAGTTTACTTCTGCTCTTAAGTGCCCACTTTGTAAAGGAATAGACATTGCCATTAATTGGTAAGACCTTCCTATAATGGACAACTGTGAAAAGCATAGGTATACAAATGAGCTATCCACATTAGGTTTATTAATCATGATGATACAAGTAAATCTCATGACTAAAATCTTTTGTAAACATGGAGTAGACATTGCCCTTGTTACAGTGATATAAGGTAAGAGGTAAGACCCTCTGTTGTTTCACCTTATCATTTCTGATGGAAAAGATTTCTAATCCACATGGTCAATGCAACTAGAACTTACCTATCAAGTCACTATAACAAGCAAAAGTGGCAATCTTGTAAAGGCTCTTGTGGCAAAAGAGCCAAGGTGACAATAAGATATGTGAGACATCATCCCAAGTTCTACTTTAAGTGGAAGAGTAAGCACATTATCATTAAGTGCTTATGCATATCACTGAATAAGAGACATCAGTAATGTAGTCAGATGATCTCATCTCTTGAGTCAGAGAAGTTACACTCCAAAATCTATTGATGCCACGTATCATCTTTCCATAAACATCATTGTAGCCTGATTTATAAAGGCATTGCACTGATTCATTGAGGAAGGGAACCATTTCCATGCTACGTAATCCAATGGTACCTTGGCATTTAGGGGGGTGTTAGAAGTATAGCATGGGAACCTTGTGTAAGCAAGGGCACATGAGGGAAGGTGAGGTGTAAATGGACTAGAGGACATGGGAAACCCTAATCCTAGCTCTTGTAAGGTTATATATACATGGCCAAAAGGTCACTCTCAATAGAGAAGAGAGAGTGTACCAATTGTACTTCTTGAGCAACTAAATAATTAAGATATTCTTCTTGTACTTTGTGAGATCTCTTCTCCCTCTTGTGCACACTCCTCTATGTTGCAACTTTGATATTGTAACAACCATTTGGAGAAATCATCCTCTAAAGGAGGACACCTAGTGAAATACACATAAAGTCTCAAAAAAGAAAATTAGATTGATTCTAGGCAATAAGAAAGCCATTTGCACTTTTAGGATCTACTTATTGGGTGTGTCATTGGAGCTTGTTTCCTCTCGTAAGATCTCTTTGGTTTCATGAAAGAGCTTCTCCAACTTCACATGCTCCATACCATCTAGAAGAGAAAATGCATAGCTCTTTTCCATCCTCTCTTTATTCTTCTATGCCTTCCCTTCATGGCTTTCAACATCCTTCACCCCTTTAGAAGGGTGCTTGTGGTGAGCTCCCTCCTACATGCATGCAAGAGGAAGGACATGTCGTATGTCAAGAAACTAAATAGTCTTAAAAGCCACTAAATATTTGATAGTGTCTC
Organism: Lygodium microphyllum; assembly: GCF_053477565.2. Lineage (NCBI taxonomy): Eukaryota > Viridiplantae > Streptophyta > Polypodiopsida > Schizaeales > Lygodiaceae > Lygodium > Lygodium microphyllum. The sequence continues at coordinate 91,048,330 of NC_141141.1, forward strand.
AATAAAGACACCCTTTGTGTGAATACTTCATCGAAATCCTACCTTATATGTAAAGTTTGATTTTGCTAAACTCACATTTCATTTAATGCTTTTCTTTTAGATGCTTTCAAGTATTAGTTTAAAAGTATTGTAGCTTTTGTCTACATGAAAAATTTCCACTATTTTCCTATGTTGATATCTTTATGTACCTTAAAAGGTTTGAGCAAAGAAACTAGGTTCTTTCACTTTGTTTGTAATACAAATGTGACTAGGATGTCAAATCAAGACAATGGCTTGTTGGATTGTGTTTTTTTCATAGACATAACCATCTCTATCCTTAGTCTTTTGTGCTAAGTTTGTTTGTGGCACTCATCCTTTTTATACCATCATTTTGCTTTTAGGAAAAGGCTTTATTTATGCTTTCATTTGCTTGGATTTTCAATACAAAATATTGATTGCACCATTATCAGTGAAATGGGTTTGTGTAACTACTTATGTGATTCCATTGTAGGGAACATGCACTCTATATAATCTTTGCTAACATGCAAATTACACACACTTTCCTTGAGTTTACTATTAGTGAAATGGGTTCATGTAACTATTGACATAATTCCTTAAATGTTTTATGAGGTGCGATTCTCTCGGCATGGTGTTGACTAAGGGTTCAAAAGCATGTTTCATGTGGTAAGAGGGTTCATGGGAGGTTGATACAAGGAACACAATTGGAACTTCAAAAGCTTTGGCAACTTAGACTATTACAATGTTGAATGCATGAAAACGCAATATATGGGAATGTGGTAGTCGCTATCATATAGGGTGTGGAAGACCAACATTAATAGGATCAAGCTTAAACTAGATCTCCAAATAACCCTTGTCTATTTCTCAAGTTTCTCAATGTTAAACACAATTAAGGGTAATTTCTATCACATTGAGCCTATCATGGCATACATATTATCCTCACACACTAAGCCTACAACATTACATGCATATATAATCTTTGCTAACATGCAAATTACACACACTTTTCTTGAGTTTACTACTAGTAGTGAGATGGGTTCATGTAACTATTGACATGATTCCTTAAATGTTTTATGAGGTGAAATTCTCTCGGCACGAAGTGTTGACTCGATGCTTTGCACTAGGGTTCAAAAGCATGCTTCATGTGGTAAGAGGGTTCATGGGAGGTTGATATGAGGAACATAATTGGAACTTCAAAAGCTTTGGCATCTTAGACTATTACAATGTTGAATGCATGAAAATGCAATATATGGTAATGCAGTGCTCACTATCATATAAGGTGTGGAAGACCAACATTAATAGGATCAAGCTTAAACTAGATCTCCAAATAACCCTTATGTCTATTTCTCAAAGTTAATGGTAATTTGTATTCACATTGAGCCTATCATGGCATGCATATTGTCCTCACACACTAAGCCTACATCAACATTACATAAATCACAACCCATAAATTATATTGAGAATGATTTCTTCTTCTCCCCCCCAACCGTCCCCAACCGTCACACACACACACACACACACACACACACACACACACACACACACACACACACACACACACACAAAATTAATAACTAATAATATATGTGCAAATTTATATATGTATAGCATGCTAATTGACATATATTGTGCGCACTTTATTAATAATTAATTGATGTATTAATAATTAATGATTAATACCTAATCAATTACATTATCATATAAGTATAAATATAAATTATTATACATGTAATCAAGTGCATCAAAGTATTAATAATTATAGTATGTATATTTTAATTTTTATTAATATAAAAATAATTAAGAATAATAATATTTAGTTAAAATAATAATACATTAATTAACATTATAGATTATAGCTATATATTAATTATATACATAATAATACATTAATTAACATTGTATAGATTATAGCTATATATTAATTATATACATAATACATAATATATCTATACACTAATATATTTATTTTACACACACACACACACACACACACACACACACACACACACACACACACACACACACACACACACACACACACACACACACACACACACACACACACACACACACACACACACACACACACACACACACACACACACACACACACACACACACACACACACACACACACACGAGGTTAAGAAAGATAAAATACAAGAGGAAAAAGAAAAGAGAGAATAAAAATGATGAGAGGGAGAGAGAGGACACGCTTTTACAAGACCATACAAATACACACATATATTAAACATACATATATACATATAGGATAAATACACATGTATACATATATATACACACATATATATGTATGCATACACACACATTGAGAAGAAGAAGAAGAAGAAGAAGAAGAGAAAGGGAAAGGAGATAGACAAGTGAGAGGAAAAAAAGAGAAGAGAAAAATATCATATCATTTCATATGTCTAATTATAAAAAAAATCATATCTTTCTCTCTCTTTCTCTCTCTCACTAGGAGAAAGGGAGAGAGAAGGGCGCATATAATTTTTTCAAAGACTCATATTTTCCCTTTCTATGATCCTTTATACTATATCATTTCGTTGTAGCTAAGAGGCTTCAAATCTCCAGGGGCCCTCTCGAACCTACGCCATCATCCAAACCTATCATTTCAAAAAATTCCCTCCGTTTTTTCAGCTTCTCTCTCTATTTTTTTATTGAGGGCCTCCTCTCTCTCCTCTCACAATGTGCTTCCCCCTCTCTCTCTCTCTTTGTGTTTGTCTCTATGTGCACAATAGCTCTCTCTCTCTCTCTCTCTCTCTCTCTCTCTCTCTCTCTCTCTCTCTCTCTCTCTCTCTCTTTGTATGTGTGTGTGTGTGTGCGTGTGCAACACATCTCTCTCTCTCTCTCTCTCTCTCACTCTCTCTCTCACTCACTCACTCTCTCTCTCTCTCTCTCTCTCTCTCTCTCTCTCTCTCTCTCTCTCTCTCTCTCTCTCTCTCTCTCTCTCTCTCTCTCTCTCATGTGGCCATGCTACTGGGGACAACGAAGACCTTGGCCTAATGGTTTGCATAGTGAGCCTAGTTGGGAATGTGGGAATGACATAGTGGTCATGTGGCTTAGGCAAGCGCTAAGCAATAGTGATTGCAGTGGAAAGTAGGGGACAGAATGGTGAGCAGGCTTTAATAGTGGGTATCTGATGGTAGTGGTAGTAGTAGTGGATGGGTGGGCCCATGACAACGTTTAGATGGTAGGCCACCCTCAATATTATCTCCCATGCGGTCTTAGAGACCCCGGAGAGTTAGGATCTATAGTCCAAACCGCACTCAAAAGAAGCTAGTGATTGTGATCATTGCTTTAAAAAAAAAGTAAACTCAGCCCAATAAGTAAATCAAACCAAAAGAGTAAACCCAACTCGTCAGATAATGGTTATTGGAAAGTTATTGCCAAAAAATGGCCTACCAAAAAGTAGTTGCTTGAAAATTTCTTAAAAGCCATCACTTCAAACATGTGTATAGTATATGGAGTAATGGTGAAGAGCTTGATTTTCTAGCAAGAGGTAATGGGTTCAAATTGTTTAACGTTTTCTCTCTTTCTTTTTTTCTTATCTCTTTAAGTTTTTCATTTCTTTCTATAAGTTTTTATCATAAGAAACAAGCTACTTAAAAAAATAAAATTAATATGTTGGAAGAGATTTAAGATTTGAAAGTTCAAAAGAGGGCTTCATGAAAAAAATGCAAACTTGTAAAAGGCAAAATTTAAAGATTTAAAGTCTTAGGAAAAAATAAAAACCTTAAATAAATAACAAAGAGAAAAATTTCAAGGGTTTTCACCCATAACCTCTTACATAAGAGCAAAGCTTCTAACCATTGCTTCATATATTATACATATGTTTGAAATAATGAGTTCTAAGGTATTTTGAAGCAACTACTTTTTAGCCCATTTTTGGGTAATAATTTCCCAGTAACCACTTTCAAGAATGCTAGGCTTACATTTTTGGCTGGGTGTACTTATTGGATTGAGTTTACTTTTTAAAAAAGTAATGATCATGATTACTTGCCTTGTTTGGTTGCTATTTGGGCTGTAGATTCCAACTCTCTAGGGTCTTTAATACCATGTGGGAGGTAGTGTTGAAAGCGGGTAGTAGTGGTGGCCATGTGTGTGTGTAATTTAAAAAAATCAAGGCTTCTAATTATACTGGATGAAGGGGAGAGAGAGAGAGAGAGAGAGAGAGAGAGAGAGAGAGAGAGAGAGAGAGAGAGAGAGAGAGAGAGAGAGAGAGAGAGAGAGAGAGAGAGAGAGAGAGAGAGAGAGAGAGAGAGAGAGAGAGAGAGAGAGAGAGAGAGAGAGATTATAACCCCCACTAACCCTTCAAGAAAAAACCCTCTTTATTTCTTGAATGCAAACTTCTCCTCCTTGTGCCACATAGGCTTATAAGCTTTCTAGTTAGTTTTGGATCCCTAAGGCAAAGCCATAAATAATATATGGAATAGATTCTTGCAAGTTGCACATAATTATCTCTATACAAGAATTCTCAAGAGAGATTGCTCCTTTTATTAGATGCTCTAGAAAAGGATTCATGCTTATCAATGTTGAAGAAACACTCTCAAAAACTTTTCTTTAAACAAAAATATACTTGAGATTCTTGAGAATGTGTTATAATTTGGGATCATGAGTTGATTGGATATGTAACAATGACTCATTGAGTTCAATAGGTGTGGTGATTTGCAGTATCATAAACACAAAGATACTTTGTGGGGACTTGTGGGCTATTACACTTCCATGTTAGGTTTACATAGCTTTTGATCATTTATGTGAGTTATACTTTATGACACATTTTGACTCATATGTTTCTTTTGAAGTATATCATAATTGCATACTCAATTATTTCAAGCCAAAAATATGAACCTTTGAATACATAATTGCATACTCAACTATTTTATGCTAGGGACATCAACATGTGAGAGTAATGGTGTCAACTTCCACTAATAAAGGCTTTGAAATGGCCAATGAATAAATAAACCACAAGACCAAGTAGAAGGTATCCTAACCTTGAAAATTGAGAGTTTTCTATCTTGTAAGATTTAACTATCAAACTTTAATGACTATCATATCCATCTAATAATCAATGCACCTTTTTTTAATATATAAGGTTCAAGGAGTTAAGATGTATTTGTCATTTCCATATGCAAAACAATTTCAGGTTCAAGAAGTTAAGATGTTTTTGTCATTTCCATATGCAAAACAATTTTAGGCTATGACAAGTTTATGAGGCTAATATAAAGCTGAAATAATAAACTAAGTATATAATCTACTAGTTCCAAGTCACTTGAGATGATTCTTTTATGTGATATATACACTAACTAATTAGCAACATTCTAGCACTTTAATGAGTATTAATATATGCTACTAAAATGAGTGAGGATTACTATAAATTGAGCAAAGCTAGAGCAAGCAATGTAAGAAAGTGAGCATGAATGGACTGAGCATATACAAAAATTGATGGAAGATAAACTATTTTCATATTGTCCTTTTATCAAAAAGAGTGTATTCACTCTCCTATACCTTCCAAGACCAAACTCATTACACCAAACTAGCTAGTGAACATTTTGGCCACAATTACGAGGACACTATCATGGCCAAAAATAAGGTAGAGTCTATTCTAGCTCTACCAATCCAAACTCACATCCAAACGCTTTGTGCACATGGATATGATGCAATATTGACTCTTTTCATACTCGACTTTTTAAAGAAGTGTGCATTTATGAATAAATGAAAGAAAAAACAAGATATTGTAGGCTTTCCTCTCAAAATCAATCAATGAGCCCAATAAAACTAAAATGTGGACTAATTGTCCAAAATTCACTACCAAACACAAACCATCACCTAAACACTACCCCATAAAGGCTACATTATGACACCTCGAGAATGCTAAGGTGATCTCCAACTTTGTCAAAGCTACTTGATGCATAAGTTTGTGAACTAAGAGATCCAATCCAAGAACCCTAATAAACACAACATCTAAATTCGTGCAAGGCATATAGGACTCCTTCAATTCCCATAGAGCTGAATTCGGACAAGAGCACCTTGAAACTCACATAGATTCATCAACAAAGTCTTCTTTGATTCCAATGTGGCAACCCAAAAAATGTGGGACTCACCATGGGTGTTTTAGTCTCACCGGTAACTTTTTCTTACAAAAGATAAGAATATTCAATGTACTCATTATTTACCTTGTTTAATTTCTATCTTTATCTAATAATATGATCATCAATGCACTCATTATTTACCTTGTTTAATTTCTCTCTCCACCTAATACTATGACCATCAATGCACTCATTATTTACCTCGTTTAATTTCTCTCTCCACCTAATAACATGATCATCTTCTCTACTTGTTGGGTTCACATTCCAAGGCCTTATCTAAACATTTGGCACATTATGTTCATACCCTCTAAATGAAACCCTAAGAAAATTAGGTTAGATGTTTCCTCTACAATTAACCATGTCCCCTTGGCTACCTTTCACATAAGTGATGCTAGAATGCATGATCTACTTATCAATCCTTGCTGAGTGAACTACACTCAAGGGAAAAATTAGAACACTTGGCCAACTCTCCTTATCCTTGTGTTGCCTTCAACCCTTGAAGCATGGTGCAAGCAGACCCTTAATCCTTCAACAATTGTGTTTCCAATGTGTTTCCAATGATATTTTCAACATGTGTGGCTCCTCTAATATGTTGAAAACATCTACTATAAGTCCTAGAAGTTGAGTGGACCTAGTTAATCAAATGAGACATGGAGGCCCATTAGAGTGGAAATTCATGCATTTTGATTACATTCATTGTACTTATGGGTGGACCACCATGAGTGCTCATGTGCATCAACCATATGTTAGAGAGTTGAAAATTGTTTTGATTGACGATAAAAAATACTAATGCTTTTTTGTATTTTGTTGAATGAGACGATGACTCAATGTAGGTTTCCAAATGCCCAATATATCGGATTCATGGTTGATGAGGCTCAAGAAAATTTGTTGGCAATGCCCACTATTTTCAACAAAGGAAAGAGAAATGTGATGCACTAGATGGAGAGGTCATGCTCCTTCCATCAAGAGGAGTATGTTGGAGCATACAAAACAATGTACTAAACCACAATTTTGAGAGAAACATAAGGAGCTATTCCCTCCAGTGCATTCGAAACACATTGGAAACACAATTGTTGAAGGATTAAGGGTGTGCTTGCACAATGCTTCAAGGGTTGAAGACAACACAAGGATAAGGAGAGTTGGCCAAGTGTTCTAATTTTTCCCTTGAGTGTAGTTCACTTAGCAAGGATTACTCAAAACATCACACATGTAGGTCCATAGAAGCACTAGCACTTGGAGTTGGAAATGCCGTGTTAATCAATGTGTTGGAAGAGCTTCTTATATTTTGGAGCTATGCATCAAGGTATATAGTTTGCTTGTTATGTACATGAGTCTAGCTGGAGTACCATCTTCATCATAATTAGGGGGCATTCCAAGCCATGAGGGCATATCCTAGTGCTACTACACATTTTTGGAGTACGTTCAAGTTTGCAATATTTTCCAAGTGTATTTTTTTTCACAAGTCCATGTTTGCAATATACTCAAAATTGAGATGGCATTTTTGTTCATAAATCCTTTGGCTCTCTCCATCTTCATCTTTCTTACCTAGATGCAAGAAGAAAGTTCTATTTGTGCATGTCAATTCAAACGTTTTTTGCATCATGGTATCCAACCAACAAATCACATTTCTAGGGTTGGTGTTCTCAAATTTGCAATATTTTCCAAGTGATTTTTTTCTCATAAGTCCTTTGGCTGTCTCCAAGTTTGCAATATGATCTAAATCGAGATGATGCTTTTGTTCTTTGTAGATCCTTGGTTCTATTCATATTTCTCTTAGTGTTTTGCTCCATCTTCCTTGTCTCACCCTACATAGATTTAAAGATAAGAGATGGTTTTTAATATTTACACTTAACTCAACCTCAACCATTTTTAATAGAGTGCCTCAATTTGGACATTAGACGTGCTATTTATTGAAGCGAACCATTAAAACATTAGATGAGCGGTGGCATAATTAGTGATTTTGGCTGATAGGTCGAGAATGAGTGTACACATAGTGATGTGCTGGAGGGGTTTTTAGTGTTTATATCAATTGATTGTGGTCCAAATGAGAGAGGTCATGGGTGAGATTATGCACAAGCTGAGACCATTTTTGCAACTAGAGTTGGGGAGTGTGATGGTAGAGTTGTGATCTGTGTGTGCTCTATGGCAAGCAACAACACTTGAACTACTCGTGTGATATATGTGCTCCATGGAAAGCACTAGTGCTTGAGATTATGTGGGCAAGGTTATGCGCAAGCTAATGAGGTGATTTTTGCAACTAGATTTGGGGGGTGTGATTGTAAAGTTGTGATCCATGTGTACTCCATGGTAAGCACTAATGCAGTGCTACTTGTGTGATCTATGTGCTCCATGGTAAGGGCCAACACTTGAGATTATGTACAAGTTAAGGAGGCTATTTTTGCAATTAGAGTTGGGGAGGGTGATGGTATGGTTGTGATCCATGGCAAGCACTAGTGGTTGAGATTATGTGTGCTCCATGGCAAGTGATAGTGCTTGATCTTCCCTGTTCCCAACATTTAATTGTTTAATGGCACTCATCTACTTGTGCTACTGCATAGGCAAAAAATAGGCTTTTTTGGGTATGAATCAGCATGGATATGTATCGTATGATAGGGTACAATCCAATCAAAAAAGAGAACCAAGGTATGGCATGTCTAGCATTGTCTAGATTCACAGTGCTCGACAACTATATCTAAGAACGCCCCAAAAAATATGGAATCACTCAACAAATGCATACACATGCATATATGCATGGGCATGCATGAGCACATACGCAAACATATTTAAAACTAGGATGAATGGATGTTTTAGTGAGGTTGGGACTTTATGAAGAGGCTACATTGGAAGAGGCATGCTTGGACTCAAAATAAATAGATGGATCTATCTCTATATGAAATTATATATCTAGATTTATGGAATAGTTGAAAAGTAAGCTTCATCATCAGGATAACATCACAAAGGATGAAACAAAGCATATACCCTAAAGAATATAAAAATGACTAAGAGACATCAAAAGATATGGACAAAGCTAAGATTGCAAGATGATTCTCCATTGCTACATTTCTCACCATTGCTAGTCCATTGTTGCCCTTGAGTACATCTTTCAACTTCATCAAAAGGTCATTAGCATAAAGGCTAACAAGGACCCTATCTTGTGTGTGTAAGAAGATAGGGTGTAATGTAAAGCTGTTGATATATAGAGACTGGAAATAGGATAGTGTGCAACTAATGAATGGGGGAAACTTGTTGCAATGAGCCAAATAGTTACAAATAGTGTTGCAAAAGCTTTGTATACCTATGTGCTTTGGAAAATCATATTTTCATGTGATATGCTAAAACTAGAGGAGCCCATTCATGTTTCTAATGCTGCTAACATCTAAAGTGAGAAAGAGATAGTCCAACAATTATAATAACACTTATGTATTAATTTAAGTAAAACATGGCACAAACATGTGCCTTATCAAACTCATAAAAGAACATGCCTCAAAACCAAGTAAATACAATAAATAAGAAAATAAACAACCAATAATAGGAAAATAGTAGCCAAGTTGTTTGATAAACAAAACAACATACAACCAACATGTAGTGCAAGGTAGGTTAGCCCTAGATAACGATTCAAGGTTATCATTTCGTAGTTACATTTTCAATTCATAGCAGGAGTGCATGATGATTTCATTGATACCTTGATGGAGTTTCCTTCATGTAAGAGTAGTGATAGAGGTATGCTTCTCAAGTTTCCTTTTTATTGCTTATGTGCAACACTCCCAAAATCAAGCTTTTGGATTAGTCTATTCTCTTTTACTTTTGTAGAGCACCAATCCATATATCCTTACATGTTTCACCATGTGCTTGTATCATACTCTCTACAACATGTGGATCATGATGGTGATCTTTCTCTCTACTTTTTTCAAATTAGTGATTACATGACCGTGGGTAGGGATTTCACATCTTCCACTAGAAAGAGTTGGAAAGATCCATGCCTTCCTTTTAAACATAGATAAGCTTGGGATTGAGTATAAGAAGAGGAGGGTTGTCATGCCTTGATTTGTTGACTTCATTCTCTTGGATTGTCCCTATAGATACATCATCAGATAGAGATGTGTAGCATGATGTCATCTTTGTATGGAGTTTTTGGATGTGTTGTGTCCTCCTTAGGGATTAGCTCTTGATATATGTTGTGGTATAGCCCCATTGATATGTGCATGCATGGCTTCTAGGCATCCATGCTACTCATTTGATTGTGATCCTGATCTGAGTTATAAGGAGGATGAGGCCTATGATTGTCCTTTTGATTAGTATGACCTATCTTTTTGAATGCTTATTTTTCTCATAGTAGAGCTGGATGGTTGCTAGTTAGTGTTGTTCATGCAATGCACATGGTAGTTGTTTGGTATGTAGTTGGCTTTTCATAGCTCCACTGCATCATTTCTTGTTAGTGTGAAAATGTATTTTCTCATCCATGGATGCATTGGCATGCTTGTTGTTCTTGCAACAATCACTTTTCTTACATCTCTACATAAGGTTTATAGCTTGGAAACTTTACCAATATTAATGTAGTCCATTGCCATGCTATGCTAAGCTAGTTGCAACCATGACAAGCATGGACGCATGCTATGACATAGTCAAATAGACATCTAGAAGTTGTGACACAAACTAGGCCAAAATTGTATAGATGATGAGAGCAAGGAGGATTGCTTTTGTTAGTGGGCTTGTGAAGAAAGGTATTGTGTTAAGCTACATTACAAAAAAAATTGGATATGTTATAAGCTTTACAACAAATAATACTTGGCAACCCACCTTGTATTTCTCTTTGTGTTGTTCTAATACTACTAGATTTCTTCATCCTTTTGTCTATCCATGGCATTGAAATGAAAACCAATTACTTGATTTCTACCTTTGCTCGCTCTTTCCCTACTTGGTTTAAATTAATGCTATCTTTTGAGAGTTTGATTTCATCAGATGCTTACTCTACCTTGTGTCCATTTTGAAGAATGAAGTACATTCTCAAAGACTCTTCTACTCAATATTTCACTCACATTTTACCACTTAGCTTCAACTTAAGAGGGGATCTTCGATACAACTTTAAACATTGGTCAAGTGAATATTTTTCATTGTATGGCTTACCTCACAAAAAAATTCATTGCACCTTGTGAAATTTACTTTGAGCAAAAATATTTTCTTTCTCTTACCTAGCTAGTCTTAGATGGTTAGCCTTATGTTCATGTATTTGAAATATACTTGATAAAATGTGGAGTTCTTTTTTTAAAGAAAAATGTTTATGGGTAGGTTGGTATTCCCATGCTTTATAAGTGAAGCTACAAACAATATAGTTGGGCAAGAGACTCCCATTGTCTTTAAAGAACCAAGTGTTGGGGATAAAGGCGCATGTGTCTAGCTGTCCATTTATTACTACGCTAATAGTACCTGCACATGCACACTGCAGGCAACATGCACCCATCACTCTGACTTCATTCTTTATTCTTTCAGTGACATTTGAATAAAGGGAAGGCCGGTCACACATTGTGAGTGTTGGAGTTCCCATATCTTGAGTCTCTCTCCCTTACTCTCTTGCTCCATCAGCCATAGCTCACACCTCTCTTACTTCCACTTGCTTATGCTTCCACTTGAGCTTCTTCCTTCAACTGGTATTAGAGCTGCATTCTCCATGAGCTTGAGCTTAATCCGGCATTGCTTCAGCTCTCTTTTGAGTTACCTACAATAGGGTTTCACCATTGGTAGCCATAGCTCCACCTCTTGAGGTTCATATTGAGCTCCCATTGCTCTAGGACTTCTCAGGACCTATTAGGGCTATCTCAAGGCAATCTTGAGCCTACATTGAGCTTATTTCAAGGAGTATTCAACTCAATATTTAGGACTAGAAATACAAACACGTTTTTTCAACTATGGCCACACAACTCACAACTTAAAACCATGCAATGAGCTTCTCATTCACTTTTCAACTTTATATACAAAAACCTAAATCCCTTTTGGGCGGTCATCCCCTTATCCCCTTACATGGTCGATCGTGGCCTAGGCCCTTTTTCCCATTATCCTTCTATCTTCCTAGCTTCCTTTCCACCGCCCATCTACATTTACAAATTGCATGGGTGAGAGCCCAACACTCCTTAAATTAAATCGCGATGCGCTTGAGCTCTTTTACAAAAGTATTGACTTGTGCTTTTCCTTGTATGCCTTTGTCTTTCGTTTCACTTTTCCTTGGCCTTTTTCTTTTGCTTTAACTTTTCTAGATTTTCCACCTTGTTCATCTGACGGTTAACAATGCTAGTTTGCAAGCTGAAAATAATTATTCCATCATAGAATAAGAATGCTTAAGGATGGTCTATTGTATTAAGAAGTTTTGACATTATTTTTTGGATCATCCCTTTGTCTTTCATGTGGATTATTCAACATTAGTTTACTTGCTAAAGCAACATAATTTTATTACTTGTATGGCTTGATGGATTGTACTGCTTCAAGAGTTTAAGTTTTGAGTTGTTTACAAGCCCAGAGTCTGGCATGTGGTTGTAGATTTCCTTTCTCTATTGGGTATCGGTGAAGTTTTGGTAGGTGTTGAAGATGATTTTCTTATTGCTCAACACTTTGCCAGGGTGGTAGCTGAGAATTTGGCAAATGGGCTTGTGAATCCTCTTGGATCCACATTCCAAAACTTGCTGGTAGTATCAGCTTTCTTTAGAAAACATGAGTGGCTAGCTCATGTCAACACTAGTTGGGCCAATCAACTTATTTTTTCCACTACATGAAATTCGTGGCTAAGAGACAACTGAAAGGTGAGAAGGATTGAAGCTTACATGCGAGAGCTATGGCGGGAGAGCAAGAGCCAGAAAGAGAGAGACAAGAAATGGGAACTCCAACAACCACAATGTGTGTCTGGGCCTTCCTTTATTCAAACTATCACTAAGAGAATAAAGAATAAGTAATTGTGACGTGCGCCTGCCACCTGTAGTGTGCAATGGTGAGTACTGTCAGTGTAGTAATACACGGGTGGCTAGGCAGAGGTGCCTTTACCCCCAACAACCTCCCGCTTAAAGGTGAATCTGCCCCAGTGAGAGAGAAAAAAGAAAAGATAGTACAACATGTGCACATGTACAACAGGATGAGGAAAAAGATGTCATCTCATCCAATTCCCATCAATCTCTTGAGAGGAAGGCAAAGCGCTCGGTAGTGAGGCTTTTCTGAGCAAGTCTGCAGGATCCTGCTCAGTCGGAATCTTGATAAGGTCAATAGAATTGTCCTCAACGACCTCGCAAATGAAGTGATACCCACAGTACCAAAATCAGTAAAGAATCGTCAGGGGCTTTCTTCGTGTACAAGCATGGATCCATAGCATTGCGGCTGTAGCCCTGTGACTGCATGAATGCATCAAACTTATGGTACCATTCCCTAGGTGCTTACTTTAAGCCATATAGACTCTTCTTTAGCTTGCACACTAGGTGTTCCGTGATAGGGTCTGCAAAGCCCTTAGGTTGCTCCATGTAAATCTCATCATGCAAGTCCCCATGGAGAAAAGCCGTCTTTGACATCCATTTGGTACATGTCCAGGTCAAGATGTGTTACCAAGGCCAAGACTAAGCATAGGGTGGTCATCTTAACCACAGGAGAAAAGACTTCATCAAAGTCAACACCATGCTCCTGCTTAAAACCCTTAGCAACCAATCGAGCCTTGTTTGTCGGCTTGGGGTGTCCAGGGGTACTTTTCAGCTTGTACACCCACTTGCATGGCAAAGCCTTCTTACCCTGCGCAAGGAAACCAAATCCCAAGCCTTATTCTTATGCAATGAGTCAAGATCAAAGACTGCATAGCCCTCTCCCAAGAGTGACAATGACCCCTGCGCATAGCCTCATCATAAGTAAGAGGCTCTCTGCATCTGTAACCAATACATAATCCATAGAGGGCGCAAAACGGTCAGGAGGTCGCCTATCTCTAGTAGAATGCCTCAACCTAGGCTCTGCTGCTTGACCGACATCCAGCCTAACATCAGCATGTCTAACATCTGGGCCATGAGCATCAGGTGATGCTGCATGCTGTCTAGCTGGCCATGGAGCGGGCTGAATGGGAGTAGGTGGCTCCCTAAAAGATAACTCTGCGTACCTCAACCACTTTCTCAGGTTGCATATGCATTTTGTCCTCATGAAATATGACATCATGGCTGCGGATCACTTTCCGCGCTTGCAGATCCCATAGACGGTAACCCATCTCTTTTGCATCTCCATAGCCAATGAAAATGCATTTGACACTCTTAGGATCTAGCTTATTGTGTTTGTCCTTGGGCACATGGCAGAATGCCTCACAAGCAAAGACATGAAAATGATCATAAGAGGTTTGCCTGCCCATACCCCCTCTGCAACCTGAAAGTCTATGCCATTGTTGCTAGGTGATCTGTTAATGAGATGGACTGCAGTAGTAACTGCCTCAGCCCAAAAGTGCTGCAGTAAGCCAGCCTGGCTAAGCATGCTACGGACCCTTTCCTGAATGGTCCTATTCATGCGTTCAACTATACCATTCTGGGGTGGGGTGTAAGGGGCGGTCAACTGACGCTTAATACCCCGCTCATCACAAAACTGCTCAAAAGCACGTGATACATACTCACCCCCATTATCTGATCTTAGGCATTTTATCCTTTTCCCAGATTGGTTTTCTACCAATGCAAGCCAATGCTGAAATGTGTCTAAGACATCGGATTTTCTCTTTATGGGATAAGCCCAAACCTTACGTGAGTAATCATCTATGAAAGTAACAAAGTACTTTGCCCTACCAAAAGTGACTGACAGGGCATGGGCCCACATACATCTGAGTGCATAAGAGCCAAGGGCTCACCCATGAGTTTCTTACTAGACTTTTTATGCATATTTCTAGTCTGTATTCCATACAAACAATGATCACAAGAATCAAAATGCGAAGAGTCAAAAGGCGGAAGATACTACACAGCATGGAGCATTTTTATTCCTTTAAGAGACATATTCCCCAAACGAGCATGCCAAAGGGATACATGGGGAATAGAACCCATAGACAAAACATGATCCAATGTAGCTTCTGATACAAATAAGGGATAGAGGCTGCTAGACTTGGCACCTCTTGCAAGTACAAGCCTGCACGAGTAATCTTCCATGTAGAGTCTCCAAAAGACACAAAATACCCTACATCATCAAGCTGTCCAGCTGACATAAGGCCGCGTGTCAACACAGGTACATGGCGTACATCATGTAAAACAAAAGAGCTGCCAGAAGGAAACTGCAATCGAACATCTCCAATGCCCACAATGTCAAGAGACCTATCATAACCAAGACGTACAGAGCTAGACATGGTACAATATGTATGAAACCAATCTCGATAGGGTGTCACATGAAAGGACGCACCCGAATCCAAGAGCCAGCACTACGCATACATAGAATGTATCTCAAAAGTCTGCAAGGCATTGCATGAAGAAGTTGCAAGTATGTAATCATCACCTGAATCGGTGGCATGCATGACATTAACCTCTCTATCTTCACACTAGACTTTGCAGGTACAATACTGCGCTTAGAAGAATTGACTTGCACTTTTTCTTTTCCCTTTTCCTTGCGCTTATCATCAAACATTTTATGGCACTGTGGCCTAATATGTCATGCTTTCCCACAATAATGACAGGTAAGATCAGACTTCCGTCCATGGGACTTGCTACGACCATGTGACTTGGACCTGGACTTCTGAGAGTGCTTGCCCTTATGATCATTATCATGCATGCCATTTCTGCCACCTCTAATAGTCAATGCATGTGAAGAGCAGGAAGTATCATTGTTTCTCCTGTTGATTTCCTCAGTCAATAAAGCACTCTCAACATCTTTGATTTTCAGCCCATCAAGCTTGTTCGTGCATATGGTAGTACGAAATACATCCCATGATTCAGGAAGGGTGCCAAGCATAAATAACGGGTGCAAGTTATTGTTGGACTCAATACCCTATGACAACAGATTCTTCATGATAGCATGAAACTGACTGAAATGAGATGACAGGGATGACCTCTCCTTCATGCGAAGGTTCATTAACTGCTTCGGCCAATACATCTGTGATGCAGGACTCTGCTGTGCATAGAGCTCCTGAATCTTCTCCCATAAATCCCATGCACTGTGATTCTCATCTTCAATAACATTATGATGGACCTCTTCTGAGAGTGACAAAATAATGGTAGACTTGCATAGCTCATCAACTTCCATCCAAACATCATCATCCATATCCTTAGGTTTGACACCTTTGAAACGCAAGGGTTTAATCTACAACTTGTGCACCAAAACCTGCCATATTTGGGACTTCTAATACCCATAGTTGGTACCATCCAACTTGGCAATGTTAAAGAGAGCTGTGTCTTTCAGATGACCAGCCATATTGTCCCAAATCAATGCAAAAAAGGCAAAATTGTAGGTTGCTGTAATTAGCAAAAAATGCACTAAAACCACTGCTAAAACTAGCTGAAAGAGTGGATTTTACCAAGAGAAGACCAAGATAACATCAAATAGTAAGCATTACCCTCAGAGAAGTGCTCAAAATCTGCAGATTTTAGCTTGCTGTAATAAATGATAGATTTTAGTAAATGAGAGCTAACTGTGCCAGAAGCGGATCCCAAGTCAATCATATACTGCCAAGACCATAACCAACATCATGCGGGCATAACATAGGCATATGACAGTAGATAAGCATGAATCCAACACCCAAACATGTCATGAAATATCTGCCACTGAGTAGGCACACCCCCCGTCAATGAAGCAAAGTGTGCATGCCACTACCAAGACTTGACACAAGTAGGTGTTAGCTCACAAGGAAAGGGACCCAAGTCAAAGAGTTAGCTCATAAGCATCGGAAGGAACCAAGACATATGAACCATGCATCATCCCAAAGGGTAAGAAATCCCAAATAGTCTCAAAAGCTCAAATAGCATAGACCGCCTGCTCAATGTCTGTCAAGCCCAAAGATGCTCCCACTGGCACAAAGGCCGTAAATATCAAGCAAAAAAGCTCGAACAAAGCATGTACAAGCACCAGTGACAAGTGTCCAAGATCAAGCATCAATGAGACATCCCAGACATGGAGGCGGTGTGACATCCATATGTAGCATCCATAGACATCAAGTATATCCCAAAATAAACTCTCGCAAGCCAATAAATCTCCAAAATATGCTCCAGACAATTGAATGTCAAGCCCAAGTAAAGCTCCAATAGCATCCAAGCTCAAACAATGTAATTGACATAGGTAGGTGACATGAGCATAAGTGCATGTCCAAAGCAGTCAAGCATAGAAAGATAAGTGCCAAGATACATCCAAGATAAATATCCAAATGCTATGGAAAGCAGAGCTCAAGCTCAACCAATGATTAAGAAGCAACTTCGAACTCTTTTCCAATCCCCGATGGTCAATACATCAATGTACATCTCCAAGACATGACCCAAATAGCATATGCATAAGCATACATGAGTAGAATAGCTTCAGCCCAACTGTTTACAGTAGACATTCACTGCTCCAGATTGAGTATTTCAGGCCTCAAATTAGTAAAAAATGATAGCAATCCATTAACATAGCATCTCCATACATGTAGACATCATCCGGGCATCAATATGCATCAAATGATCAATCCTGGTAAGCATAGACTTCAAGAGATAAGTGATGCCCTGTTTTGGCCAGATTTGGGACTGTTCAAAACAGTCAATGGTTGAGCTAAATCAGCTCCAAATGCATCTCACATAAGAGGCATAACATCCACAGGTGATACGATATCAATAGACATCAGTAGAAGCATTACATAAGCCATAGGAATACAAATACATGTTGTCTCAGACCTGAAATCTATTGCAGAATATTCTATCATCAGAATTTGGTAAACCTGACATCATCATTGCATCTGGAGCATGCCAAAACCCCAACTTAGACTCTTACCTTGCCTGAATCGGGTTCCAAATGCCCGAGATATGACAAAAAGAGTGATTTTTGAGTCATTTTTGCAAACATGTGCAAATAAAACGTGAGCATGCTGCTGTACTTGAGGGGCCAAATTAGGGTGGGTAGGGGATAAGCAAGAGACCAATGAAGGCCTACAATAGGCCTACACAAGCCTAGGATAAGTCCAAGCAAGAGGTGAAGAGAACAAGCTTCAATGATGGAAGCTATGGTAGCCTATTCATGAAACCCTGCTGTTCATGTCAGAATGGTTGAGAATTGAGTGAGAAGCAAGCTCTCGTACCTTGTGTATAGATGCCGGGGAAGGCCGGGAAGCGCTCGTGAAGGACCGACTCTGATACCAGTTGAAAGGTGAGAATGATCGAAGCTTGCACGTGAGAGCTATGGCGAGAGAGCAAGAGCAAGAAAGAGAGAGACAAGAAATGGGAACTCCAACAACCCCAATGTGTGGTCAGGCCTTCCTTTATTCAAATTGTCACTAAAAGAATAAATAATAAGTGACTGTGATGGGCACCCACCACCTGCAGTGTGCAGTGGTGGGTACTGTCAGTGTAGTAATACATGGGTGGCTAGGCGGAGGTGCCTTTACCCCCAACAACAACCATCAATGCCTCATGGATGATTGGGTCTAAAGAAGTATTTCAACTCACATAGCATCTAATTCTCCACATAAGGTTCTTTACTCCTTGGTAGGGTCCTTTGAACTTGCTTTCCACCTTCGCTTTCCACACTATGGTGAAGATGGGCCCTCAGATTGTGATGTCACTGCATGATGGAGTTGGGTTGGAAACAACTATTCTGAGCTGGTTTGAAGATAAGGAGACAAAGGCAACTCTCTAGTCTTCATAACCCCATGTTAGAGAATTTGGGAATCTCCCAAGTCCCACTTTCAAATAAGGGGTAAAGATTTGGCCGTGTGGCTAAATCTTAACCATGCTTCAAAGTGGAACTTGGAAAGACAATATATATAGTAATTAGGGTAGGCTCCACTTTTAAGTAAGGGGGCAAGATTTGACCATGTGGCCAAATAATAACTATATTGGGAATTTCCAAACTATATGAGAATTCCCAATTTTCCTAATATCGTGTTTCACACTTCACAAGCCTTTCCACTACATAATGAGTCCCAACGAAGGCTACATCTCTAGCTACTTCAAGTCTAGACTACCTTCTTTCCAATGGCACCACATGTAGGCCTGCCAAAGTACAACTACTCTTTAGCCGCTTGTTGTGTGAGAGAGTCACTCTAAAAGTAGCTCTAACAAAAGGTGACTAGGATACAAGGAGGCAAGGCAAATCGTCAAGTCTCCTAGCTTTACAAGCTTGTGAGCTACACAGTGGATCTCTACAAAGCTAGCATCTCCTCTTGCTTGACCTCTAGACTTTCCCATTTTCTTTAGAGAGGAGGGCTTGGTAGCATGCTTTCAAGTCCCAATCCAAGTCACATGATTCCAAATCCTTGTCTTCATCCTTCCTTCATCTCACCAAAGGGCTAGCTCCTTGTGATGATATTTCTGGTGGACTCTAAACTAGCTTCTACTTGAGCATGTGATTAGAGCCTCTTTATCTTGGCTTATGATCTAGCTTGTTGAAGCCACCATTGCTTGGGTGTGTAATCTAAATTGCTTTCCCCCAACATACTACATGGCCTCCAAAGAAGTAAGCAGTGCATCCCCATTGTGAACTCCCATCCTACTAATCCCTTGCCCTGAGCTCCTTCACCTAGGTTTCTTCAAGTTGGAATGAAGAGTTTTCTTGGGCTTGATTTTTTTAGGTTCATTCCAAGTTCATGAGCATTACACACACCACTATTCAAACCATAGCATCCCTTCAAGGCATGATATATATGTAGAGGGGTCAGTGTGAAGGGGTAAATGTTAATTCATCGTGGACCACATAATCATGCACCCAACCTCCACTTGGTTGGTTAGAATGTCTATTGAATCCCTCTCACACTAGCTTCCATGCTTGTGACATGTACTTTACCCAGACATGTATTGTTCCCCTATAGGTGAAGGGCACACTACCTGCACATTAGATAGGCCGGTGATCTCCAAGCCTCTTAAGGCAAGCTTAACATTCCCAATGTAGAGGTTTTGCAAGAATGAGAGATTAAGGCCACCTTCCTCATGGGCGCCTCCACATGTTAGAACTCACACGTATCACCTTTCTTTAGAAAACATGAGTGGCCAGTTCATGTTGATGCTAGTTGGGTCAATCCACTTATTCTGTCCACTATAGGAACTCCATGGCCGAGAGATGACTAACATTGCCTCATGGGTGATTGGATTTGGAGAAGTGCTCCAACTCACTGATTTTCTCACATAAGGTTCTTCACTCTTGTGGTAGGGTTCCTTTGAACCTATTTTCCACCTCTGCTTCCCACACTTGGTGAAGAGGGGCCCATTGAAGTGTAATGGCATTGCATGTCAACTTGTTGAAGCATAATGACTCTCTATCCTCTTGTTATGAGAGGGGGTCATGTTGGGACCAACTCTTCTAAGTTGACTTGAAGACGAGGAAAAGGCAACCCTTGAGCCTTCAAGCTTCACAAGCCATTTTACTACATAGAGAGTCCTAGGAAAGGCTACATCTCTAGCTGTTTGATGTTTAGACCTACCCATCATTCTAATGGCACCGCATGCTTGCTTGTTGAAGTGCAACAACTATTTGGCCTATTTTTGTGAGAGGGAGTCAGTTTGAAACCAACTCTAGCAAAAGGTGACTAGGAGACAAGGAGTCAAAGGCAACTTGTCAAGTCTCCCAGATTTACAAGCCTATCAACTACATAGAGGGTTGTTGCAAAGGCAGCATCTCCTATTGCTTAACCTCTAGACTTTCCCTTTTTCTTTGGAAAGGAGGGCTTGATAGCATGCTTCTTGGTCCCAGTCCAAGTCACATGATTCCAAATATTTCTCTTGGTCCTTTCCTTCATATCACCAAGGGCCAAACTCCCTATGATGAGATTTCTAACGAGCTTTAAAGTGGCTTCCACTTAAGGTGTGATTAGAGCAACTTGCTCCTAGCTTTTGATTTGGTCTGTTGAAGCTACCATTGCCCAGGCTTGTAATTTGAATTGCTTTCCCTTGACATATTGCATGACCTCCAAAGAAGTGAGGGGCATACCCCAACTCTAAACTCCCATCCTATTGTTTCCTCACCTCATCTCCTTTGACTAGGCTTCTTTGAATCAAAATGGAGAGTTGTCTTGGGCCCAATTTCTTTAGTCACACTCCAAGTTCGTGAGTATTATGCACACTGGCATTGAAACCATAACATTTCGTTAAGGCACAATACATAGAGGGGTCCCTGCAAAGGGGTAAGCGTTATTTATCATGGACCACATAACTAGATACCCCACCACCACTTGGTAGGTTAGGACATCTTGCTGAATCCCTCTCACACCAGCTTCCATGCTTGGACATGAACTTTATTGGTACCACCTATTATTCCCCTATAGGTGAAGGGCACATTGCATGCACATCAAATATGCATGCAAGGTCCAAGCCTCTTATGATGAGACTAACTTTCCCATTCTAGAGGCTCAATAGAAATGAGAGGTCAACACCACCTTCCTCATGGGTGTCCCACATTCCAAAAATTGCACATATCACCTTCCTTTAGAAAACACGAGTGGTTAGTTCATGACACTTCCAGTTGGGTCAATCCACTTATTCCATCCACTAGAGGAACCCCATGGTTGAGAGATGAGTATCACTGTCTCATGGGTGATTGGATTTGAAGAAGTGCTTCAACTCACATGGGGTGGCATTCTCCCACATAAGGTTCTTCACTCCTTGGTAGGGTCCTTTGAGCCTACTTTCCACCTCTGTGCATGCTTTCCACCTCTGCTTCCCACACTTTGGTGAATAGGGGTCCATCGAAGTGTGATGGCACCACATGCCAACATGCTGAAGTGCAACAAATCTCTATCCTCTTGTTGTGAGAGGGTTGTGTTGGTCCTTTTGAAGTCTCTTGAAGACAAGGAGGCAAAAGCAACTCTCGAGTCTACAAGCTTCACAAGCCTTTTTAATAGTTAGTCGCTAGTGGGACATGCTAGTGTTGGCATGGAATATTGGCTTTTTGCCACCAATGAGAGGCAATCATAGTTAAGTTACTAGTGGGACACGCCACTCTCACCAAACCAATGGCATTGATCATGCTTGTAGATCTCATCCAAGGTACACCACTGAAAGATTTACTCAAGACTAGCTCACTACTATGGTTCACTCCCAATCTCCACCCTCAAAGATCACAGTCAAGAAAAGGAGGCTTTGATGCTAAGTGTCACGGACTAGCTAGTTTCAAGTGTTATGCCCGATACTTGGGACCCTGTATGTAATATCTTCCCCCGGTAACTTCCCCATAAGAACCCCCCTTAAAAAATTTTAATTTTAATACAATTTTTTTTTACCTCCCTCTCTCTCTCTCCCCATCTACAACATGTCGGGGGAGGGAGGGAGGGAGGGAGAGAGAGAGAGAGAGAGAGAGAGAGAGAGAGAGAGAGAGAGAGAGAGAGAGAGAGAGAGAGAGAGAGAGAGAGAGAGAGAGAGAGAGAGAGAGAGAGAGAGAGGGAGAGATGGAGTGTGTGTTCGGGCTTGTAGGCGATGGCTTCGCGCAGGTGGTGGAGGACACGTCGGCCCTGCACAGCATCATCGTGCAAGAGAGAGCGAGGGGGGCATGTAGCCCCCCAGGTGGAGGGGTGGCAACCGTTAACGGCCGTCTCCCCATAAACCACCCCTCCCCCCCCCATCATCATTGCACACAAAGAGAGAGAGAGAGAGAGAGAGAGAGAGAGAGAGAGAGAGAGAGAGAGAGAGAGAGAGAGAGAGAGAGAGAGAGAGAGAGAGAGAGAGAGAGAGAGAGAGAGAGAGAGAGAGAGGGGGCTTTGGAGGGTTCTTCTTCCCCCCCTTAAAGAGAGGTCATACGCCCCCTCTATTATTTCTGAAATTACACTCCCCTTCATTATATTTTCTCCACTCAAGGAGAGGCGGTGATAATTTTACATAGGAGAGTGCGAGAATTCTATCTCTCGTACACACGTCTTCGAGTATGGCTCCGAAGCATAGATCCAAAAAGATGGCTGGAAACGCTGTAAGTGTGGATGGTGGTTCGAGTCAAGACGGCACCGCAACTGCGAACGGTTTATTAGATGTAAATACCACTGGAATCAAGACATCAATCCAAACCTAGGTTGCTCTATTATTAAATCTTAAATTATAATTATCATGGTGAAAATCATATTCACGTGCATCATATTGATTGCGCGATTGATGCGGGTAATTGCCTTGGTATGAATTTAGTTGTGATCTTTGTAACAAACAAGATAAATTTTGTTGTAAGATGACATCATAATAGGTGAAATTGATTAGGTAATTGCATCATAAATTACCCAAAAAAAATTCTTGCATAAAGTGCATTGCTCCTTGCACAAGTTCTTGCAAAAATACATTTCAGAGGACATTGAAAGAAGCAAAGTGCATCTCCATATCGCAAGATGGATTCTAAGGTACTGTAGAAAAGATTAAAGTGCAACTAGACTCATACAATAATCACATAAAGTTATAAAGATCAAATTATTTCAAGAAGGTTATGGATCATGTAAATAATTACATAGAGGATAATGTTAAGATTGCATGCATAGAAAATACCTTTACATGTGTGGCATAAAATATCGTGTGGATTATATCAAAATTGTAAGCATTGAAATGAAGGCATGGCATTACGTTGCGTGCATTAAAGTTGTTGAAAAAATTTAACATTGTTTGTAATTTACCAAATGGGATTGAGATCCATGAGTCCCATGTCAAAGTCCTTGGTGACTTCAAGAGGGATAGGTAAAAGCTTAGTGCATGTGAGCATTATTAAGAGGGCTTAAGAAGATTATACTTAAGACAGAGTAGGAACTGTTCTAAACAAAACCATCTTGACCAACCATGGTCAAGGGGATAGACAATCTTAATCAATTAAGATCAAAGATAAAGGTACATAGGTACTTCAAGGGATCTAGGAGATAACCAGCAAGTTGACCAACCGAGGACGACGGGGTCATCCATGATCTATTTTACAAGGAGACCTAAGGTAAGGACAATTAGGGTCGGTAGGGTACAAACCCTAACCCAAAGAAAAAGGGGAAACAAGCAACTTAGCTTGCCAAGCCCTTGGAATCTCGCCTAGTCGTTGCGAATGATCCAAGACCGAATGCTGGGAGCATTCGGGAAGAAGGAATCACACCTTAGCAGTTGGTCATATGAACGACCTCTGAAATGATCGTGATTGTACACTTAGGTACATTGTTTAAACTTCTTTGCTCAAGGAACTAATTCAAGACCAAACACTTAATACTTTAGGTTAAAAGCCTGGAGGGAGAGGCATGTTCAGTTACCTCCGACTACTTGCATGGCCCTATCCAAGGGGGTTGCTAGCCACACCAGGTATATAGACCGAACCCGCTGAGAGAGGTCTCTTCGTGGGTGATGCTTGGAGGTAGGAGGATGCTTGGGTGCCAGGGGAGGCTCTGGCTGTAAATTCCTTGCCTCTGGATCCCGCACAAGAGGCTGACGTGACTTGAGATGGGATCTTGAGGCCCGTGTACTAGTCTACGGGTGAAACTTGGAGCAGCAATCCTGTTGATTACTGGGATAGCCTTCGGGCATGATACTTGATGTATTCCAAGACTATGATAAATACAGATCAGATATTTGAAAAAGGAACTTGCTTGACATTGTTTTTGTGTCAGTGCCTAAGTTACGTGAATGGATCCGTGTTTAAATTGATCAATTAAGAAAGCTGCCTTTGCATGTCAAACATAATGTGGTAGGTAATTAGATAACTAAGCAAACTGAGGAAAGTGCGGTGGATGTGACTTGGGTTCATCCTACGGAAGGGTGGTCCCGGTGAGCTGGGAACTTTTCTCAAAAGACGTGATAATGATGATGCGAAGATCTAGAGTCAGTAGAGTTAGAATCCCGATTTATGCTGTTTTAGGGGAGCGGAATGGGACTATGCCTTATGGGCAGAAAGGTTGAGCTTCGCATCCCTCTCGTTTCCCATTCTCCATGAACCAAGTGCAGCATAAATCCGCTTGGACTCTGTTGTTCCTACGCAAGGTGGTTCATCTGAGCTCGACGCTAGCTACTCCCTAGAGACTTGGCTGATAGGAAAGAAACCTTGACTTCAGGTTGATCCTACGTGGGAAAGGCTGGATACTTCCGCTTCGGGGCAGACTCGGGAAGCCCTAGATCGCAAACCCTGTGAAATTCCTTGTGAGTGCCAGGTGGCGCTTTCTAGACTCCCCTCCTGATGGACTGCTAAGACGTGTCCCACAACTGGTCAAGCAGACACGTTACAGTTGGTATCAGAGCGAACCAACAAAATCTAAAGATTACAAGGTGTTAACCCTCCAATGAACAAAGGTGGAAAATCCAGAAAAGCTGAAGTAGAAGACAAGGTCAAGGCAAAAGTGAAATAGAAGACGAAGGCACGCCAAGAAAAATCTAGAAACATAAGAAGCGCAGAAAAGTCCTAAATAAGGAAAAAAGGCACACAAGGAAAATCGCAAGTCAATACTTTTGTAAAAGAGCACAAGCGCATCGTGATTTAATTTAAGGAGCTCCAGGCTCTCACCCGTGCAATTTGTAAAGGTAGATGGGCGGTAGGAAGGAGGCTAGGAAGATAGGAGGACAATGGGAAAAAGGGCCTAGGCCACGGTCGGCCATGTAAAAAAGGGAATAAGGGGATGACCGCTCAAAAGGGATTTAGGGTTTTGTATATAAAGTTGAAAAGTGAATGAGAAGCTCATTCTTGTGTGTGGCCAAAAGTGGCTCTCGTCTTCTTCTTGCTTGCTTGCTTGAGCTTGTGCTTGAGAGAGGGAGTGTGAGAGTGTGAGGGAGTGAGTGTGTGAGGGTGAGAGACCAGGGAGGAGAAGCTCTCCATCTTCTCCTCTCTTCTTCTCTTCTATTCTCTTCTCTTGTCTTGCTCGTGGCTATGGAGCTTGAGGATGGAGCTTGCTTGAAGCTTGCACTTGGATTGTGGAGCTACCGGAGTGCGTGGGAGAGGAGGTAACTTGATCGGCATGGAGGTAAGCTCACTACACCCGTAGATATGGATGGCGCGTCGGCTATGTGAGAGGTAGCCATTAGTGCTCGGCTTGGAACGCTTGAAACAATAAGCGGTCTGTGGGTCTCAGGGTAGAGCTCCGTAGCTCCCCTCCATTTTGGTTCCGTTGCCGGGACCAATGGACTCAAGCCTTGAGCGCTTGTGCACTTCGAATCAAGCATTGAAGTAGGATTTTCCCCGAACCGGTGCTTGAGGTAGATAGGTAGGAAGCGAGGGAGTTTGAAGAGGTATTCGATCTCCTTAGCAAGTAGGTTTTTGTTGTTTTGGACTTGGGAAAGCATGATGAAGTAGTGTAGGTATTTTTTGTATAATTTTTTCTTGCATTTAGGAAGGATAGGAGCAAAAAATTGGAGCAAATAGTAGGGTTTTCTATTGCTGTATAACAGGCTGAAATAGGGAAATAGGGGCACAGATTCAGATTTCTGACTGGAAGAGTATGAGGGATTAATTTTTGAGGTTACAGCAGGCTAGGATGGGGCAATAAGAGGCCCAGGGAACCAGGAAAGACCACAGTGAGCTTGAGAGCCAGGAGAGAGCGAGCGAGAGAGAGAGAGAGCTGTGGGGAGATCGCGAAGTGCTGATCGATTCGAGCACCACATCGCTTCAAGGTATGCATGGTAGTTCCTTCTATTGTTTTGTACCTATTTGGAAGGCACGACACAATTCCATGGAGTAGGCGTTGACCTTGCGGCATCGCACGCAACCCGCGGGCCATCGTTCGTGCCATTGAACTAGTCTATCCGATTCCCAAAATTGGACCATTCAATTTTGGGGTCGGACCGTCCGACTGCTAGAATCGGACCATCTTGTTTGATCCGATTCCCAGAATCGAACCACTGTGAGAATCGGACCCAGTCTCAAAATAGGACACTCGGACCCTGAAAATCGGACACACTGAAAATCAAACTTCAAAATCGGACACACGAAAATCGGACGCAAGGAATCGGACGAGATCAGAATCAGATAGCTGTCAAAATTGGACGTCCGATCCCAGAAATCATACGTGACCAAAATCGGACCACTGGACTGATTGGACCAACCCGAAATTGGACATCCGATTCTGATAATTGGACTCCTGTAAATCGGACATCTGAGAATCGGACAGAAAACTGTCAAAATCGGACATGTATCTAGAACAGAAATTTTGACACATCTAAACCTCGAAATTGACTCCAAAGGCTATGTAGAGCTAAAGGCACATCACAGATCCATCACTAGGCTGAAATGTAGAGTAAGTAGTTCAAAATTTGGCTATAAACTGTCCTCCAAATTGCGCATGGTGTTTACCATAATGGCCCTACGGGTCGGGGGGGACTGTCTCCCCCCCCCCTTGGGACCCCTGTAGAGGGGGCTCTACCCCCTCTGCACCTCCCCCAAGTAGGTTGGAGAGAAAACATGCGTCGTGACAGGTCCTCCAAATTGGACCCAAGTGTAGTAATGGCTCTACATGAGCATGGATTCTCACTTACAAAAGAGCAACCAAAAGCCCCTACCCGAACAGAGAGAAACAGAGACCCTAGAACATCAATGGGCCAATCTAGCCAACAAGGGCAAAAAGACCACACTACAGAAACACATGCGTGTTGCATTCAGACTGCATCTAGTCAAACCAGAAAGCAACAACATCAAGCTACAATAGCGAGAATGACTAGATATGATAGTCTTGATGATAGATGCTCCTTGAATAGCACTGCACTGACGATCCAAGACATCACTGGAGAATTCACATCTGGTCGTGCAGTTGGGAACTCAAGGGCATTTGTCAGAAGGCTTAAATTTACAAGCCAAGACCGGGAAGACGAAGACATAGTACCACCTGCTTATCTTAGGGTCAAACTCATCGCGAAAAGAGAGTATACTATCGATGCTCTAATTGATGAAGGAGCATATTTTAATATCTTGACCTATAAATCATGGACCCTACTAGGCCAACCAGAGCTCACACCGACTAATGCAACTCTTAGCCCTTATGGGGGACACTCACAAGCACTCATAGGGAAGTGCAAAATCCTTGTGACAATTGAAACTGAAAGCTTGCCTATCCTATTTCATGTTCCTCCAAATAGTGCTAATTACGGGAAGGAAACCCTCCTTGTTGGAAGACCCTTCAAAAGGGCAACCAAGTGTGAGGCCAAGTATGTAGCACAGAGGATACACGTGACACTACTGGGTGTGAGGATAGCCACAACCTTTAGCAAGGGTGACCTCATCGAACCTCGAGGGAAAGTCAAGGAGGGTGCTGACATAACACTCAAGCCTGTTAACGAGAGCAAGGACTTGTTGAAAGAGTTGATACAAGCACAGGTCGAACAACGAGAACCAGTAAGTGAGGCCATGCCTGAAACAAGAAGGTCAAGAGAATGCCAAGGACGGGCTTTGGACTTATAAATATCGTAGAAGACCCCAAAAGAAGCCCAAGCCTTATAGACGAAGGCATCGATGGAGAGCCAATACAACACAGAGATGGATATCCAAAGCATTGCTACGTGATCAAGGGTATTACGCAGGTAACCGATGGATTTGGGTGCCAAAACCCCCGGTAAACCTCCCTTGTCGGGACTGAAGGCCAGATTGTATCAAGAGCAAAGAAGTGTAGGCGGAGAATAAACGAAAAATCAAGTCTCGAGTCAACAATAGTGGAGTGACCGAGCCCCTCATGGTCGAGATCAAGAAACCAAATGGGACCAATCGGAGAGTAGATCCTCAGCCTAGCGTGCTTGACAAGCAAATATCAGATGTAATCATTGAGGATATGAAAAAGCCATTAGTGTCCAAAAAGCCTTTGATTTCCCACGAGGATAATATGCATCATAGGCACAACATTGCTCATGGCAAGGTTAAATGCTTAACAAGCAAATAGCAAAATCATCTAACAGCCATGAGCAAATCTCCCATCCAGTGTCAAAGCCACTTAGGAGTCCCAAGTGTCATACACCCTCTTCCCCTAAACAGACACAGGAAGCACAACAATCATCAAGTGCGGCTACTCAATCCAAATCTCTACATACATCTGAGCTTCCAAATGTCCAAGAGGCAAGACATGACACCACCCTTAGCTCTCACCCTAAGGATATGCCTGTGCAATCCACTGGGGCTACCTCAACTGATGCTCGATCTACACAAGTGAATGCTTTAAGGGTAATAAAATACATAATCACTTCCAATTGACCTAAGGACTGGACACTGCAATCTACCAATAATAGCAATTCCACTGAATTAGCTGCTACTACTTCCAATCAGGGATCACAGCAGTTACAACCCTTGGCCGTGACAATGCCCCTTGCGGAATGTGTCCTTAGTAGTTCACCTGTGGAGGAGGTGTCGCAACCAACTTCATTGACAACTCCAACACTTCCAAAGAGCCTGAAGTCTAGGTTGGAGGAGTTAAACAGAAGGGAAGAGCTAGACTCTCCGAAAAGGGAGGCAGTTGTACCCTCACAATCTAGCGAGGCTATTCAACGGTTAACCTAGTCTAGGGTCTTGAGTCGTTGAGAGATGCACCTTCACTGACCAAGAAAAAGAGGAGAAAACAGAGAAAACAACAACAGTTTATAGGTGGTTGTGGACCCCAAGAACATCGAGACCAAGAGCGCTGGAGAGCTGAGGAATAAAGCATCAAGTCCATCCACCAAGGAACCCATTGATGCCTCTCCTAATAGCGGTGAAACCTCAAACACATCCGTGTGCTCTGAAAAGTCAAAGCAGTCGTTACCATCAACGGCTGCTTGCAATACTCAATCCACCGACAATAGAACTCACATTGACCAATCAAGAGTGGATACAAGGTTGTCACAACAGGGTGACAAATCTATACCAGTCACATCCAAGGAGAACCATGACGCAATAACAAAGCCTCAGGAGAAACATAGAAACCCCAAGAGCATAAGAAATCCTAGCGTTGACATGGATTTTATAATTCGTAAATATGTACATAAATAAACAATGAATTTTGTGACCCTGCATAGACAATGTCAACACACACAAGCAATGATAGTCAAGCGCAGGGAGAAGAGTTGGGTTTAGCAGGCTAAGTGTTAGATATGATCAATGCCCCACCGTCATTAGGTGCTACCAATGATCTATGGTGCTCAAAGTTGTAAGGCCCCCATTATGAGGAGAAGCCAAATGTGAGCCCGAACATTGGTTGAGTCTTGACTTGTATATCAGATGAGATCTATGTGATCGGATGGCAAAAAGGTGACCGTTGTGGGTCTAATCTTTGGGTTAGACGGAGTGGTTAAGTTGGTAGCAACTCGAGGCGCATTGCATTGAGTTGCAGGGTAAGGGAGTTAAAAGGGGCCCCTATTTTGGGGTCCGGGGGCCGTGGAAGCGACCCCTGGCTGGGGGGTCCTAGGGGGGCCAGCGACCCCCCTGGCGGGGGTCCGGGGGCAGCGCCCCCGGCCCGATGGTAAAGGGAATATTCCCTAGCCGACTAGTGGAGGCTTATATGGTAGGTCGGTCAGGCCAACCTAACGGCCTTCGGAGGCTATAGAAGCTAAACCCCTTCACAGCCATCGATCACTCATCTTTCACTCAGTTAGAGTTGTTGTTCTAGCTAGCCTTAAGCTCTTCACCTATCTTCTATCTAGATCACTATCTAAGCTTCACACAGTGGAAGCACATGGGTGGACAGAGCCATCTTTGTATCAGTTGTTTGGAGTTAAAGAATTTACTGATTCTCCTCTTATTTGTTGTATACTCTCTATCTCTTTCTCAGATTCTGTTCGCTACACCGTGTAATTTTTACACTAAGCTCCTCAGGTCCTCCTCTCACCACACATTTAGAAGTTGTGTGACCATTCCTGCCTCTAGATGGAGGGCATGCAACCCTCATCACCACCATAGGAAGCTCTGACCAACATCTCTGAGGGTGTAGACAAGGTACCATCCCTTTCTATACACCTTTCCCCCCTTTCTGGTCTATCCTTCCGAGGATGAGCCCTGCCCCACTCCATGACCACCAGACCACGCAACTTAGCATAAGCCAAGATCTGCTAATGGCTGGAGGCCAAATGAACATCATCATAGGGGCCATCCCTTTACTACAAACACTGCATGCCTCACCTTTCCCCTCCTCGTCATATGCGCTTGATAACCCACTGTATAATCCCTTCCATGCGAATAGTTTTGTCTTGTCCCAAGGCCTAATCCTTGGTTCGCATTTTGCAGGTCCCCCTACGGTAGCAGACATGGAGCACCCAGTGTAGTTGGCTTGCAAAGATGCTATCGGCTGTCGAAGGAAGCATGTAGCACAAGCTCCTCTGCCGGAATGCTGCGTACCTAGCCTTAAAAGGTATGCAAAGAAATGAGGCCCCAAGGAGCAACACCGCCCTGGATGTAGGCCAAAAAATCCCCAAGCCAAGATAATGGAAGCTCAACGGAGCACAGGGGGCATGGCAATACCGATCGTGCAGGCTCCCACCAGACGCTCGAGCACCAGGTGCTCAAAAGAGGAGAGGGCAGCTCGAGTCCAGCAGGAATTTGACGCATTGTATAAAAGCATTTTGGAAATAGTTGCAGCCAGGGACTACACCATTCAGGTCCCAGCCGACATTTTCCCCGCCCAGCCTCACAAGAGCCCCTCATTAGCACAACCTCAGTCGCCCGATCACTCGGACTCGCCCCGCGTCGTACAAATAGAGTAGCCCCATGTTATGTAAAAGGGTTATCAAATGCTACCTAGCCATGACTTTTTGTCTCTAAAAGGGTTACGTACTGACATATTCCCCAATTGTACAAACTTTTCATATTTGTGTTTACTATGTTTCACGTCTTTAGCAAAAGAAAAAGATAATCAAGCGCATGTGATAAGTATCTAAGTCAACACCATGGAATTCAGATAAGTGATGCTCCTTGTGTTGCACTGGTTTATTATAGTTGTGGCATGAGCCGTGCATGTACTCTCATGAAGTGACAAGTGGATATGCATGATGACATAGATCTTTGTGCGAAAGTGTTCAATGCCCAAGTCGCTGCGAGAGCACAGACCCCACAAAGAGCCACGACAAAGCCACGCTGCCGAAAGCAAAAATCACCCAAGCGAGTGCCCACATTGCATGGCCCAAAGCATGATCTTAACCACTTCCACTTTCTGGGTTCCACTTTCTACCGGGAACTCACGACAGCTGATACCCCAATTATACCAACATCGCACGTTCCAAAGAGGGTTGCACTATCTCAAGTGTATCTCCCCATCTCAACAACTGCTTCTCTAACAACGAGGCTAGGGCACAATCATCACTATAATATCCATTTCTTGAGCCTTCGAAGCTTGACATTCCCCAACCCATTGAAAGGCTGATAGCCTCAACATATTGCAATGATTGTACTCAGGCAAGTCCAAAAAAAAAAAAAGAAAGAAGAAAAAAAGCACAAGAAAAAGAAAACGGAAAAGCAAAAAAGAAGAAGAAAATATACGAAGCACCCACGATCACAGCACAATACCTAGGGGTCCTCAAAGTAGGTTCGTCGAGTGACCTTGGTCAGCTGGCTTCGTCCCTAGTCCCCTAGCCCTTTAGCATCACCCACAATTGTTCAGGGCACATCAAGGGTAGGACATACCTAGGGAGCTTGTCTCGCCTATGGTTAGACTTGTCACCCTGACCCATTCGCACGATTCCCTCTTGCACTTTGCCTTAATACCATTGCATTTAATTGTGGTAAGCACCGCATGAATGGCCATGAAAAGTACACCGTCCTCATCAAGCAAGTCCACTAGCTCCCACTACCAAAAGCACAATGTCCCTGTGTTCAATTATGCTATGTCATGCAGTCACAATGCAAATGATGTCTCATACACCTTCATGTGTACTTCTTCTCAACATGGACAACTTTGCTTCATCCACACATTGTTACGAGAAACCATCCCGCGGTCTTCTAACTATGTAATATCTAAGTATGCACGAGCACTCACATAATATCTGCATCGAAATATATACACACTTTGGGTCCTCAAGTGCAGGACAATATTCTTATCTCACTTAGAGTTCGACCTGTCTCCCAAACTAATTGAATTATGTCTTGTGCACGATAGAGAAGACTAGCACTACCCCTAGGGAGAGACCACCTATGAGAGGTTTTCAATTGCAGGTATTGAAGACTCCAACGAAAGTGTCAAAACTCTTCATTGACATCCAACTCTGAATTCTTATCCTTTATTATCCTGCAAGCCCAGCAAGAATCGTCATGTACAGAATCTCCAACAAACCAATACTTGTGCTGGCCATCAGTGCAATCCCCAACAAAGAACAACCCTACCACTTGTAAGCTAACAGAATCTGAGAAAGAGATAGAGAGTACACAACAGATAAGAGGAGAATCAGTAAATTCTTTAACTTCAAACAACTGATACAAAGATGGCTCTGTCCACCCGTGCGCTTCCACTGTGTGAAGCTTAGATGGCGATCTAGACAGAAGATAGGTGAAGAGCTTAAGGCTAGCTGGAACAACTCTGACTGGGTGAAAGATGAGTGTATGATGGCTACGAAGGGGTTTAGCTTTTATAGACTGCGAAGGTCATTAGGTCGGCCTGCTGACGACCTACCATATGAGCCTCCACTAGTCGGCCAGGGAATATTCCAGGGAATATTCCCTTTACCATCGGGCCGAGGGCGCTGCCCCCGGACCCCCGCCAGGGGGGCCACTGGCCCCCTTGGGACCCCCCAGCTAAGGGCCGCTTCCACGGCCCCCGGACCCCACAATAGGGGCCCCTTTTAACTCCCTTACCACGCAACTCAATGCAATGTGCCTCGAGTTGCTACCAACTTAACCTCTCCATCTAACCTAAAGATTAGACCCACAATGGTCACCTTTTTGCCATCCGGTCAC
Organism: Lygodium microphyllum; assembly: GCF_053477565.2. Classification (NCBI taxonomy): domain Eukaryota; kingdom Viridiplantae; phylum Streptophyta; class Polypodiopsida; order Schizaeales; family Lygodiaceae; genus Lygodium; species Lygodium microphyllum. The sequence continues at coordinate 91,082,322 of NC_141141.1, forward strand.
ATAGACCTCATCTGATATACAAGTCAGGACTCCACTAATGTTCGGGCTCACACTTAGCTTCTCCTCATAATGGGGGCCTTACAACTTTGAGCACCATGGATCATTGGTAGCACCTAATGAGGGTGGGGCATTGATCATATCTAACACCCCCCCTCAATGTCCACCCATAGGTGAACTATCTCCTCGGCCCAATGCCGAGTCTCTGAAGATGAACTTGAAGCAGATCCTTCGTAAGTGCTTTGGTGAAGATATCTGCTCCATTCTCCTCTGTTGGACAGTAGATCAATTCCACTATCCCATCCTCCATCAAATCACGCACATAGTGATACTGGATCTCTATATGTTTGGTGCGTGCATGAAACACTAGATTTTTGGCAATGGCGATGCAACTCTGATTGTCACATCTCAGCACAGTTGGTTCTTCATCCTGCACTCCCATATGCCATAGAATCCTTCTCAACCATACGGCCTCACATGCAGCAAAACAAGCTGCCTTGTACTCTGCTTCGGTAGAAGACAATGCCACTGTTGGTTGCTTCTTACTAATCCAAGAGAAAATTCCTGAACCCAAAGAGAAACAATAACCAGAAACTGACTTCCTGGAATCAATGTCTCCTGCCTAATCTGAGTCACAGTTCCCCACAAGAGAAGTTCCGAAACTGTATGTGATACCATAGTCAAGAGTTTTCTTCAAGTATTTGAGCACCCGCATCCCAGCCTTCCAATGACTCTCATGAGGTTTGTTTGAGAACCTGCTCAAAACACCAACAGCAAAACTGATATCTGGTCTGGTGTTACACAAGTAGATCAGCCAACCTCCTATACCTCCCAATGTCTGCTAGTGCTGATGTATCCTCGACGGATAACTTTGCATTCACCTCCATAGGTGTAGCTATCTCCTTGCACTCGGTCATGCCAAATGCCTTCAAGATCTCCCATGCATACTTCTTCTGAGAGATGAATATCTTTCCTGGCTCTTGCCAGACTTCAATCCCCAAACAATAGTGCAGCAAGCCCAAGTCTGTCATTTCAAACTCAGAACTCAAAGCCTTTCGAGTTTGGTTGATCATATCTTCATAGTCACCTGTAATAAGAAGGTCATCCACATATAGGACAATCACTACAGACTTTTTACCATCCCTGTAAACATACAAGTTAGCATCTGAGGCACATCTTTTGAAGTTTAGGTTTAAAAAGAACCTATCTATCCGCTGGTACCATGCTCTGGGGGCTTGTTTCAGCCCATACAATGTCTTCTTCAGTTTACACACTTTGTTCTCAGAATGGGGGGCCTCAAACCCTGGTGGCTAAGCCACGTACACCTCCTCCTTGAGGTCACCATTTAAGAACGCTGACTTAACATCCATTTGGTACACTGGCCACTTCTTGTGGGCAGCCACTGCAAGTACCGTGCGAATAGTGGTCATTCTGGCAGTTGGGGCAAATGACTCTTGAAAATCAAACCCTTCAACTTGTGAAAATCCTTGGGCAACCAGTCTAGCTTTGTACTTTTCTAAGGTACCATAAGCCTTGTACTTTACCTTCTAGATCCACTTAGTGCCAATAACCTTCCGCTTTGCTGGTCGATCCACTAGCTCCCAAGTGTCATTCTTCATTATGCTGTCATACTCCGCCTGCATAGCATCCTTCCATGATGGATTTGCAAGTGCTTCTTCTAAGTCAGTTGGCTCCTTTACTTCTCTCATAATCTCAACCATCAAGGCCATATTGACTATGTGAGCAGAAGCCCTCCTTTGCTCCTCTATTCTCTGAGACCTCCTTGGTCCGTCTGCCTTCTCCTCAACAGATGCAGGCATAGGATTATTGTGGTCATAGAGCTACTTCACCCAGCGCGGCAATGGCTTTTCCGGTGGGGTGATGTCAGGTTGGTGAACTTTTTCCTCATCATCTGAAGATGATGCTTCCTCCTCCTTAAGGATAGGGATAGCTCTCGGGACAGGTTCATAATGGACTACTTCTTCGCTTGATGATAAAGTGGAAGAACTTGCCTTCTCCTCCTCCACTGTATGCGGCTCCTCCTTGAACACCACATCACGACTCACGATGATATTCTTTGTCTCTTGGTCATATAACTTGTAAGCCTTCTGCTCATCACTATAACCCAAGAAGATACATTTTCTGCTTTTTGGTTGTAACTTGTTTCTCTTCTCATCTGGAATATGTGCATAACATTCACATCCAAAAATTCTGAAATGTGAAACAGATGGTTTCTTACCAGTGTAAGCCTCATGAGGTGTTTTTCCCTTGAGAGCCTTTGTGTAGCTCCGATTTAGAATGTAGACTGCAGTATTAACAGCTTCAGCCCAAAAATGGTTAGGCAATCCCTTGCTCTTTAGCATGCATCTTGCCATCTCCACAATGGTACGATTCCTGCGTTCCACAACACCATTCTGCTGAGGTGTGTGAGGCGTCGTCAATTGATGCTTGATCCCTTTGCTCTTGCAAAAGCTTTCAAACTCCTTTGAGTTGAACTCACCACCATCATCTGTTCTAAATTTCTTCACACTTTTCCCTGTTTCATTCTCAACAAGTATTAGCCATTCTTTAAACTTACCAAAAGCTTGAGCCTTATCACGAAGGAAGTACACCCACATCTTCCTACTGTAGTCGTCGACAATCAACATAAAATAAGAAGATCCCCCCAAGGCCTGTGTAGGCATCTTACCACACAAGTCAGCATGCACCAACTCTAGAGGAGCCTGTACTCTATTCTTGCTTTCTTGTGGAAATGCCTTTCTCTGTTGCTTGGCCATCATACAAGCTTCACATGGTTCCTTCAATTCAGTTATTGTAGGTAGGTGAGCAACCATACCTTGCTTTTACATATCCTTCAATACTGCAAATTCGATGTGTCCAAACCTTTCATGCCAAAGCTTACTTGTGCCCACTCCAGCGGTGGCTGTAAGAGCACTTAGCTCATACAGGTTGTTCCTTCTTTCTCCTTTGCCAACAATTGTGCCAGCACTATCAATAATTTCTGCACCTGTCTTCTTGAACCTCACTTCATGACCAAGATCAGTTATGGCAGCAAACTGATAAGAGATTTCTCCTAATTTCGGGAACATACAACACATTTGAAAGCTTTTTGACTTCACCATTTGCAGCAACAAAAGAAATAGTACCTGTGCCCGCAGCAGGGCATTTAGCATCATTTCCAACCGTCATAGTGATGGATTCTTGTAGAGGCTGCATAGAACTGTATAGACCTTTCTTGTTGGTCATGTGACGGGAGGCCCCACTATCCAACACCCATGAGTCAGTGGTAGATTCTTCTTGCGCCGAGGAGCACACTTCCTCAATGGTTGCCATGAATAATTCCAACTCCGCTTTAGCCGTATTGGCTGTCTCTTTCCCTTTACTTTTAAGGGTACCATTCTTTTCATCTGCCTTCTTGACACGACAATCTGCAATTGCATGTCCTTTCTTCTTGCAGTAGAAGCACTCTCCTTGAAACTTCTTCTTGCCGCCCTTCTTCTTTTTGTCACCATCATTTTTGGTGGAGGAAACACCTTTGCCTTTTGCATTGGCAGAGAATGCAGCATCTCCATTGTTGCTTCCTTCTCGGGCTTTCAGCCTCAACTCCTCCTCCATTAATAATGCACAAAACTCCTCAAAAGTCAAAGCTTGAGGTCTCACCTGAGTATTAAGGGTAGTTACTAGTCCATCAAACTTTTGTGGACAAATCCGAAGACACCTCCGAGCTAGCTCTTCGCTAGTCTTTTGTATCCCAGCGCCAGCCATCTGGTCGCGCAGATTCTTAATCCGAGTGATGAATGCTTCAACCGTCTCTCCTTCAGCAAACTTCTCTGCTGGTAGTTGATTCTCCAAGTTTTGAATCCTTGTTTGGTTTCGTGTTTCATACTGGCTCCTTAGTACATTCCAAGCCTCTGACGCTTTGGTTGTATGATGAATCAGAGTCAAAAACACTGTCAGAACAGCTTGTAACTAAGGCACATAATGCATCTGCATTCCTTTGTTTCCAAGCTCATAGAAGATCTGCATTCGGAGGAATCATCACACTAGGATTTGATGGGTCGGGGGTAGGCTGTGGTTCTGCGTCAGTCCCCAGCACAGTCTCCAGAAGCTCATAAGAATCAAGGATAGTTGTAATTTTGAACTTCCACAAGGTGTAGTTTGTACCATCTAACTTGCCTTCGCTGAAGGTTGGTGGACGAATCCTCAGTGTTTGAATAGCCGGTACAGCAACACCACTTGCTGCACCGCTTCCGGAAGTCGACATAGTTTCTCTTTACTGTTGAAGCCTTTTCCTCTTGCACGCTCTCCGATCTCTAGAGCCCCCTGGGCTCTGATACCATGTAAAATATTACACGGCGCAACGAACAGAATCTGAGAAAGAGATAGAGAGTACACAACAGATAAGAGGAGAATCAGTAAATTCTTTAACTTCAAACAACTGATACAAAGATGGCTCTGTCCACCCGTGCGCTTCCTCTGTGTGAAGCTTAGATGGCGATCTAGACAGAAGATAGGTGAAGAGCTTAAGGCTAGCTGGAACAATAACTCTGACTGGGTGAAAGATGAGTGTATGATGGCTACGAAGGGGTTTAGCTTTTATAGCCTACGAAGGTCGTTAGGTCCCGACCTACCATATGAGCCTCCACTAGTCGGCCAGGGAATATTCCAGGGAATATTCCCTTTACCATCGGGTCGGGGGCGCTGTCCCCGGACCCCCGCCAGGGGGGCCGCTGGCCCCCTTGGGACCCCCCAGCCAGGGGCCGCTTCCACGGCCCCCGGACCCCACAATAGGGGCCCCTTTTAACTCCCTTACCACACAACTCAATGCAATGTGCCTCAAGTTGCTACCAACTTAACCTCTTCGTCTAACCCAAAGATTAGACCCACAATGGTCACCTTTTTGCCATCCGGTCACATAGACCTCATCTGATATACAAGTCAGGACTCCACTAATGTCCGGGCTCACACTTGGCTTCTCCTCATAATGGGGGCCTTACAACTTTGAGCACCATGGATCATTGGTAGCACCTAATGAGGGTGGGGCATTGATCATATCTAACACCACCAACTCCAACAACCCTACACCAGCCACGTAGGCCACCAATATGCCCCCAACGACCTTCCTCCACACCACCACCAACACTCCTCCACGGCAACCACCGATGTCCCTTCCACCCATGTCTTCAATGCATGCCAAAGCCTTCTACCTATGACAGTGAGACGAGTGCCATGGGACTGGCACTCATCTAGGAGGGGGGTAATGTTAATCCTCAAACGAACAAAGGTGGAAAATCCAGAAAAGATAAAGCAGAAGACAAGGCCAAGGCAAAAGTGAAACGGAAGACGAAGGCGTGCCAAGAAAAATCTAGAAACACAAGAAGTGCAGAAAAGTCCTAAATAAGGGAAAAAGACGCACAAGGAAAAATGCAAGTCAATACTTTTGTAAAAGAGCGCAAGCGCATCGTGATTTAATTTAAGGAGTGCCGGGCTCTCACCCGTGCAATTTGTAAAGGTAGATGGGCAGTAGGAAGGAGGCTAGGAAGATAGGAGGACAATGGGAAAAAGGGCCTAGGCCATGGCCGGCCATATAAAAAAGAGGATAAGGGGATGTCCGCCCAAAAGGGATTTAGGGTTTTGTATATAAATTTGAAAAGTGAATGAGAAGCTCATTCTTGTGTGTGGCCAAAAGTGGCTCTCCTCCTCCTCTTCTTCTTCTTCTTCTTCTTGCTTGCTTGAGCTTGTGCTTGAGTGAGGGAGTGTGAGAGTGTGTGAGGGTGAGGGACTGGGGAGGAGAAGCTCTCCATCTTCTCCTCTCTTCTTCTCTTCTCTTCTCTTCTCTTGTCATACTCGCAGCTATGGAGCTTGGAGCGTGGAGCTTGAGGATGGAGCTTGCTTGAAGCTTGCACTTGGATCGTGGAGCTATCGGAGTGCGCGGGAGAGAAGGTAACTTGATCAGCATGGAGGTAAGCTCACTACACTCATAGATATGGATGGCACATCGGCTATGTGAGAGGTAGCCATTAGTACTTGGCTTGGAACGCTTGAAACAATAAGTGGTCCGTGGGTCTCAGGGTAGAGCTCCGTAGCTCCCCTCCACAAGGGAACTTAATGGAGGAAAATAAAGGGAATAAGGGGATAAGGTGAGTAGAATAGAGGAGTTGAAAACATTTCTTTACTCACTTATGGATGTTGGGTTGCAGAGTCACAAAGCATAGAGCAAGTTCTTGGTGTTCCAGGTCATGTACATGACTGCAATGCATGCTTCAAATTATCGTCAGAGGCTTGGCATGATGAATATTCTAGACCGCATCTATAATCCTTCACCCTTATATGCTTAGCGGAGATGGACGAGAGACTCAGGAATATATTACATAGCAGTCCACCGACTCGCGTACCTTCAAACCAACTTGAAGAGAATCAAGTGGATGGATCGTGAAGCTGTTCATCTTTGTCGAAGCTCGCGTAAACGCAACCTTGCATGTTAGCGGTCGAAAAGTCAAGCAGAACAAGTATGTCTATGAAGAAGTAACTTGGGTGGTCTCTACTGACAGAATCAAAGTGTTAGGGCGCTATGAGAAGAACGGGTATCAAAGGAAGGGATACCCCAAGCTTCCTATGACTTACCGTTTCCTAAAAATCCATGACCCCACTCCATATTATTATTCTGTCCCTGTAGCCGATTGTAACACAGTCCTATTTTTCCCAAACTAATGTATCAATCAGCCTGTCCTACTTATCCAAAATAAATGTACTCAAGGGGTTATGTCTTCATGAATAAATAAGACTTTTTACAATTATCTATCTTGATCATAAATGTTAACTGAGGTGTTAAGTGATTAAATCACTTAGCTAAAAAGCTGTGCTATTCATATTAACGTGATATGGGAACGTATGATAAGATGTTAACATAAAGAATCTTATTATTCAGATGCAACCCCAAGTGCATGTTCCAAGTCCGACTCTTGCACTAAGTCCAGCTGCGGCTCAAGAGAAGAAATTCCTTCTCAAACAAATTAAGCCACCCGAGTTTGATGGCAAGGAAAGGACTCTTCAAGTTGATGCCGAGATCTAGATTGAGTCCATGGAGGACTATTTTGAGGCAACAGGAATTGCACCTGCTAACCAAGCCATGCTCGCCAAACTTAAGCTTACAGGCGAAGCGAGACTTTGGTGGAAACAATGGTGTAGAGACCAAGCAATCTTGGAGGGGACAGCCACTTGGGATAAGCTTAAGGAAGTTGTGTGAGAGAGGTATCTGCCACTTGCCTACCATACACAAAAGATGAATGAATTCTATGACTTGAAGCAGCTAGGATTATCCCTTGAAGCATATTATTCGAAGTTCGTTTCGCTCCTAAAGTGTGCACCTCCAATGGATATGACACAATAGGTGTCAAAATTCTGTGTTCGATTGAATTCACCCATAAACACTCGATTGGAATCAGTGCGCCCAAGATGCACTCATTCGAGGTGCTCCAATAATACAAGAGGTGCAGACCAAACCAAGGAACAACAGGATTTGGCCTTACAAAGATCAGAATAAGGGCATGGCTAAGGCTCAAACTAAGAGAATACAGGGTCAGAATCAGGGCCAAAGAAAGAAAGCTAGGGTCAATGCTGTCAACAACTTTGTTCCAACACAAAGCAATAATCGCAACCCACGTTGTTTCCATTGCAATGAGCCCGGACACTTCAAGAGGGAGTGTCCCAAGTTTGGCAGAGGGCATCGCCAGGGGCAATTGCAAGGTCAAAACAGAGCCGCTCATGGCCAAGGAACCACCATTATGGCTAGAGGGAGAACCTCCAGTGTTTCCAATAAGGAGCTGGACAATGAAGAAAATCCATCCATGGATGCTGACATTGAGAGGGCAATGGTTCACGCCACTCTTCACAAGAAGGGTCCAAATTGCCAATTCTCGGTGATTCAAACTCCATCAGAATATCGAGGTAAAAGCTTCAAAACCTTGATTGACTGTGGCAGTACAAATTTCTTCATCTCGCTAATCTGTACAAAAAGATTAGGGATAGCCACAATAGATGCACCTACCTTACTTGTGGAATTAACAAATGGTTGTGAGGTCACTTGTACTAGGCAAACTGCTAAGGTGGAATGGATTGGCTAATACCCAATGATGTCCACATCCACTGTGGGAAGGGCCAAGTCTCCTCCCGAAGTTCTAAAGGGGAACTAGTCACGACTCAAGGTGAGGCTGGTAAGCCAAAAATACAATTGGCAAAAGCAATACGGATAATAAAAGGTATTCAAAAGGGTCTACCTGTCTATCTGATTAAACTGAATAAGCTAGATCAGAATCAGGAATTTGGAGAAGAATCTTCATGGTTAAAGGAATACGCAGACGTATTCCCTAAAGATTTGATGGAACTTCCTCCCCAAAGGGAAGTCGACCACGAAATCAAACTTGTGCCAGAAGCTGCATCAGTCGCAAAGAGGCCGTATAAGATGTCCATTCCAAAAGCTATCGAACTGAAAGAGCAACTCAAGGAACTGTTAGATCAAGGCTACATCCATCCTAGCAGTTCACCATGGGAGCTCCAGTGTTGTTCCAAAAGAAGAAAGATGGAACACTTCGCCTATGCATTGACTACAGAGGGTTAAATCAAGCAACCATAAAAAATAAATATCCCATTCCAAGAATAGATGAATTACCTGACCGTCTTTAAGGGGCGAAGATCTTCTCAAAGATAGATCTCAGATCTAGATATTATCAGATAAGGATCAAAGAAGAAGATATCTCGAAGACCGCATTCAGTACAAGGTATGGACATTTCGAATTCCTAGTGATGTCATTTGGGTTGACGAATGCTCCTGCTACCTTCAACAGGTTAATGCAGGATATCTTTAGGCCCTATCTTGATGACTTTGTACTCATCTTTTTTGACGATACCCTAGTCTACTCAAAACAGGGAAAGGATCATGAACCCCAGCTTCGCATTGTTCTTGAAACAATGAGAGCACACAAGCTTTATGCCAAGAAAAAGAAGTGCGCATTTTTCAAGCGACAGATTGAATATCTAGGATTCATTGTATCATTAAAAGGAATTTCAGTAGATCCAGCTAAGGTCAGAGACGTTCTAGAATGGCCAACACCAACTTCTGTCAAAGAAATACGTAGTTTTCTCTGGTTGACAGGGTGGTATAGAATTTTCATCAAAGATTATGCCTTGGTTGCAACACCTCTGATTGATCTACTAAAGAAGCAAGTAGCAATTGTATGGTCACCTGCTGAACAGACCAGCTTTGACATACTAAAGAAAAGCTTAGTATCAACACCTATCCTGAAACTTCCTGATCTTAGTAAGGAGTTTGAAGTGGTAACTGATGCTAGCACACTTTCTTTAGGATGTGTACTTATGCAAGAAGGTCATCCCGTAGCATATTCTTCAAGAAAATTAAAGAGCCATGAAAGGAATTATGCTGCCCATGACCTGGAGTTGTTGGCTGTCATCCATGCTCTCAAACTTTGGAGACATTATTTGCATACAAATTTTTCTTAGTAATGGACCACAAGAGTCTTAAATGGATTTTCACTCAGAATGAGGTCAATATGAGGCAACGTTGATGGATCGAAGTGCTGGAAGAATATGATTTTGAAAACAAATATAGGCCTGGAAAAGAGAATGTAGTTGCCGATGCACTCAGTCACAAGGCATTTCTAAATTCTCTTATTTTGCAAGATCCATCAACAGCAAGGTCTCTAGCCACAAAGGTATCAATGCCAAACAACCTGATTCTTGAGCTGGCAAAAGAAGGGGCATATCATGACCCACTCTATCAGAAAATGCTAAGGGAGATCTCCATCAAGGATCAAGGCCCGAAGCTAAAGACGAAGTATCAAGAATTCTCCATCAGTAGTGGACTTGTCTACTTTAGGACAAGATTATGTATCCCTGCAAGCCAAACTCTCAAGCAGAAGATACTTTGGGAAGCCCATGACTCCCCTTTCTCAGGACATCCTGGTTATGCCAAGACCCTTAACACGATCAGAAAGAGCTATTTTTGGGAAAGGCTCAAGGGAGACATACTCAAATATGTCACGAAATGTTTGTCTTGTTAACGCATTAAGGCAGAGCATGTTAAAATGCCTGGGAAATTGCAACCACTTGACATTCCACAAATGAAATGGGAGTTCATTAGTATGGACTTCATTGTTGGCTTACCCCAAGTTCAAGGAGGATATAACTCTATTATGGTTGTAGTAGATATGCTCACCAAGGTCGCACATCTCATCCATGTCAAGACGAACTATAAAGCTTCAGACATCCAAGATTATTCATCAAGGAAATATTCAAACTTCATGGGTTACCTAGAAGAATCATTAGTGATCGTGACTCTCTTTTCACATCACACTTCTGGAGGGCTATCTTTGAGACTATTGGAACTCAACTCTATTTTAGTACAGCTTACCATCCTCAAACTGATGGTCAAACAGAACGAGTCAATCAAGTCATTGAAGATATGCTTAGGACATACTGCTGTCGCGAACCCAAAAAGTGGATTCAATACTTACCACTGGTTGAGTTTGCCTACAATGCTTCGTACCAATAGAGTATTTAGATGACCCCTTTCCAAGCATTGTATGGGCATGATTGTCGTATCCCTTCTTCAAGACAGATGTTGGAAGACATGGATGATCAAATCAAATCAATAAGACAAAGCATTCAAGCTGCCAAGGATAGACAGAAGGCCTATGCTGACTCAAAATGACAAGACAAATCCTTTGTTGAAGGTGATATGGTCTTCATACGTGTACGCCCTAAAAAGAGTTTGCTGTCCTTGGGAGAGTACAAGAAGCTAAGTTCAAGGTATTGTGGACCTTATAAGATCATCAAGTGCCTAGGGCCTAATGCTTACAGACTACAGTTGCCCGCAACTCTAAGGATTCATAACGTATTCCACGTTAGCCTATTGAAAAAGTATCTACCAAATCTGAGTCATGTACTTGATGATCAGCAAATTGTAATGCCTAGCCAAGGAGTCCTTGAGCTATGGCCTGATAGAATCCTAGATGTTAGGAGAGGCATTTGAGATCAAGGACCTTGAGAGAATACCTCATCTAGTGGAAAGATTATCTAGAAGAGGATGCCACCTGGATGGATGAAAATACTCTCAACCAACAATACCCCCAGGTCTTCTCGAGATGAGGATATCTCGATTCCTCTAAGGGGGAGAGGATGTAATATCTCCCCCCCGTAACTTCCCCATAAGAACCCCCCTTAAAATTTTTTAATTTTAATACAATTTTTTTAAACCTCCCTCTCTCTCTCCCCACCGACAGCATGTCAGGGGGAGAGAGAGAGAGAGAGAGAGAGAGAGAGAGAGAGAGAGAGAGAGAGAGAGAGAGAGAGAGAGAGAGAGAGAGAGAGAGAGAGAGAGAGAGAGAGAGAGAGAGAGAGAGAGAGAGAGAGAGAGAGAGAGAGAGAGAGAGAGAGAGAGAGAGAGAGAGAGAGAGAGAGGGAGTAAGGGAGAGATGGAGTGCGTGTTCAGGCTCATAGGCGATGGCTTCGCGCTGGTGGTGGAGGACACGTCCACCTTGCAGAGCATCATCATGCAAGAGAGAGAGAGGGGGGCATGCAGCCCCCCAGGTGGAGGGGTGGCGGCTGTTAACGGCCGTCTCCCTCGCCATAAACCACCCCTCCCCCCCATCATCATTGCACAAAGAGAGAGAGAGAGAGAGAGAGAGAGAGAGAGAGAGAGAGAGAGAGAGAGAGAGAGAGAGAGAGAGAGAGAGAGAGAGAGAGAGAGAGAGAGAGAGAGAGAGAGAGAGAGAGAGAGAGAGAGAGAGAGAGAGGGAAGTTTTGGAGGGTTTTTATTCCCTCCCCCTTAAAGAGAGGTCATACGCCCCCTCTATTATTTTTGAAATTACACTCCCCTTCATTATCTTTTCTCCACTCAAGGAGAGGCGGTGAGAATTTTACATAGGAGAGTGCGAGAATTCTATCTCTCGTATACGCGTCTTCGAGTATGGCCCCAAAGCGTAGATCCACAAGAATGGCCGGAAACCTTGCAAGTGTGGATGGTGGTTTGAGTCAAGATGGCACCGCAACCGCGAACGGTTTATTAGGCGTAAATACCATGGAATCAAGACATCACTCCAAACCCAGGTTGCTCTATTATTAAATCTTAGATTATAATTATCATGGTGAAAATCATATTCACGTGCATCACATTGATTGCGCGATTGATGGGTAATTGCCTTGGTATGAATTTAGTTGTGATGTTTGTAACAAACAAGATAAATTTCGTTGTAAAATGACATCATAATAGGTGAAATTGATTAGGTAATTGCATCGTAAATTACCCAAAAAAAATTCTTGCATGAATTCTTGCATAAAGTGCATTGCTCCTTGCACAAGTTCTTGCAAAAATACATTTCAGAGGACTTCGAAAGAAGCAAAGCACATCTCCATATCGCAAGATGGATTCTAAGGTACTGTAGAAAAGATTAAAGTGCAGCTAGACTCATACAATAATCACATAAAGTTATAAAGATCAAATCATTTCAAGAGGGTTATGGATCATGTAAATAATTACATAGAGGATAATGTTAAGATTGCATGCATAGAAAATACCTTCGCATGTGTGGCATAAAATATCGTGTGGATTATATCAGAATTGTAAGCATTGAAATGAAGGCATGGCATTACGTTGCGTGCATTAAAGTTGTTGGAAAAATTCAACATTGTTTGTAATTTACCAAATGGGATTGAGATCCATGAGTCCCATGTCAAACCTTGGTGACTTCAAGAGGGATCGGTAAAAGCTTAGTGCATGTGAGCATTATTAAGAGGGCTTAAGACGATTATACTTAAGACAGAGTAGGAACTGTTCTAAATAGAACCATCTTGACCAACCATGGTCAAGGGGATAGACAATCTTGATCAATTAAGATCAAAGATAAAGGTACATAAGTACTTTAAGGGATCTAGGAGATAACCAGCAAGTTGACCAACCGAGGATGACGGGGTCGTCCATGATCTATTTTACAAGGAGACCTAAGGTAAGGACAATTAGGGTCGGTAGGGTACAAACCCTAACCCAAAGAAAAAGGGAAAACAAGCAACCTAGTTTGCCAAGCCCGTGGAATCGTCACGAATAATCCAGGACCGAATGCTGGGAGCATTCGGGAAGAAGGAATCACACATTAGCGGTTGGTCGTACGAATGACCTTTGAAATGATTGTGATTGTACACTTAGGTACATTGTTTGAAATTCTTTGCTCAAGGAACTAATTCAAGACCAAACACTTAATGCTTCAGGTTAAAAGCCTAGAGGGAGAGGCAGGTTCAGTTACCTCTGACTGCCTGCCTGGCCCTATCCAAGGGGGTTGCTAGCTGTGCCGGGTATATGGACCTGTAATGGGTCATAGGACCGCTCCCCTAAAGGAAAATGGAATTTTTTTCCAGTAAACTCAAATTTTTTTACTCCCCCCCTCTCTCCCTGCCGACAGCAGTCGGGGGAGGGGGAGAGAGAGTGGAAGTGGTGGATTGGGAGGGGAGACATGAAACCTCCAGGTGGAGGGTGACCATGCCACCTATCTCCTCCCCTCCCCTTATATAGGGGAGGACTTGTCCCCTCCCCGGGCAAGAGAAGGGAAGGAGGAGGCTATGCCCATCGTCATCGACCATATGCCGTCCCCCAGCACTGCGCAGGGCCACCCGGCTCCGTCCCAAGCCACCCTACCCCCCTATCGTCTGATCACGCTTTCCACCCTATGATCTGCTACAATGGCAGCCGTCTGACGTATTGCGCCGCCACCTAGGGACGATTCACGTCACCTCCCCCCGTTGACTATTGCATCGCAAGACCCTTCCTGGGCCCTCCAAAATAAATGGCCTCCTTGTTTGGGCCATGAAGAGAAAAAGTAGAGGGAGAGGATAAGAAGAAGAGGGTGGGAGAAGAGAAAGAAGGTGAGAGAGAGAGAGAAGAGGAGGAAGAGGGAGAGAGAAGAAGGTGAGAAGAAGGAGTGGAAGAAAGAGAGAGAAAAGAAGGAGGAGGTGGAAGAGCAAGAAGGAGGGAGAAGAGAAGGAGAAGGAGTGAAGGAGTAGGAGTGAAGGAGGGGGAGTAAAGAGAGAGAAGAAGGAGGAGAGGGTAAGAAGTAGAGGAAGGAAAGGATAAGAGGTAGAAGGAGGAGAGAAGTAGAAGGAGGGAAGAAAAAGAAGGAGGGAGAGAAGAGGAAAGAAGAAGTGGGTAGAGAAGAAGAAGGAGGTAGAAGAGCAAGAAGGAGGGAGAGAGAGAAGAGAAGGAGGAGTGAAGGAGAAGGAGTGAAGAAGGAGGGAGGAAAAGAAGGTAGAAGAAGAGGGAAGTAGAGGGGGAGTAGTAGAAGAAGGGAAGGAGTAGGAGAGAGGTAGAGGAAGAGCAAGAAAAAGGGAGAGAAGGAGGAGAGGAGAAGAAGAAGGGAAAGGAGAGAGGTAGAGGAAGAAGAAGAAGAGGTAGAGGAAGAAAGGTGAGAAGTGGTAGAGGAAGGAAAAGAGGAAGGAGCAGAATGAGAAAGAAGTGGGAGAAGGACAAGAAGAGAGGTAGAAGAACGAAAAAGGGGGTAACCATTACGAGTCACCCAAACCACTCTCCTGGCAACGAACCACATCCGGCAGTCTTCCCAACCGTTCGTATCTAACCGAAACCGTTAAGGTCCGGACTGCCCAATCTCCGCGAGGCGAATGGCTCCCAAGAAGAAAGTCGCAGGAAGCATAGGCGCCCAAGCCACCGGTAATGCTGGAGGGACGAGCGAAACGACCAACGCAGAACACACGAATCAAGCCCAGGTTCTAAGCATTAAAAAAGTTAATTTAGGACTTAGTTCTCATGGAAGGATTAATGTCGTGCATAAGGTTTTGTTTATACTAAAAACTAAGTTGCACGCAATGGTAGGGTTGAATTCGCATAAGTTTTTACTCACCTAAAATGATAAGGTTATCACCTTACCTCACATGACATGATAACTTCTACACACATAAAATGATAGGGTTATCGCCTTATTTCACATAAAATGATAGCTTTTTAACCAGTTCAATGCATGAATAGTCATTTATAATTCACACTGCACAATTATGGTTAAAAGAAACACATGAAATGTTAATTTCTGTTCATAAGATACATTTGGTTCATTAGGAACAAAACCCTAGGACTTTCATAGACGTAAGTCACATGTGATCTGGTGCATTAGAAATAAGTACTCATTGCCAGGAATAAAGAGAGATAAAAGCTATTTAGAGGTACAACTATATTAAATGCATAACGTGCATGATGGTTGGGAAATCCTGCATAGAACCGCACTAAGAGAATTGGAAGGGTCGCATGCATCTAAACCGCATCTTGGAAGTTTAAATGAGGAATCATGGATTGCCATGTGTGTTAACTGAACTTGGCTGGAATGAGAGATTAAAAGACCCTTGGTTGGGTTGCGAATAAGGCATGTCCATTGACTTGACTGACCAGCTAGTGCTTGAGTTAGGGACTAAGATACCCTAAGAAAAGTATAAGTCAACTTACCAGGACCAGTTGCTCTTGTTGAAATTATTGGGATTTCGCCAAGTCGCGGAAAGACCCAAGATCGGGTGTTGGGCATCTGGGAAAAAGGAATTACACCTTAGCAGCCGGTCACTCAACCGACTTCCGAAATGTTCGTGCTTGTACTTAGGTGCATTATTTGATCTCTTTGCTCAAGGAACTAATTCAAAGAAAAACACTTAATGCTTTAGGTTGAAAGCCTGGAGGGAGAGGCAGGAACAATTACCTCAAATTGTCTGCCTGGCCCTATCCAAGGGGGTTGTTAGCTGCGCCGGGTATATGGACCTAACCCGCCGCGAGAGGTCTCTTCGTAGGTACTGCTTGGAGCGGGAGGATGCTTGGGTGCCAGGGGAGGCTCTGGGGGAGGCTCTGGTTGTAAATCCCTTGCCTCCGGATCTCGTACAAGAGGCCGACGTGACTCGAGATGGGATCTTGAGGCCCGTGTACTAGTCTATGGGTGAAACTTGGAACGACGATCCTATAGATTGCTGGGATGGCCTTTGGGCATGATGTTGGATGTAATCCAGAATTACGATAAATAAAGAACAGATGCTTGAGAAAAAAAAACTTGCTTGACAGTGTTTTTGTGTCAGTGCCTAAGTTACGTGAAGGAACCCATGATTAATTTGTTTAATTAAGGAATATGATTTTGCATGTAAAAACGTAATGTGTTAGGTAATTAGATAACTAAAGCAAATTGAGGAAAGTGTGGTGGATGTGACTTGGGTCCGCGTCCTACAGAAGGATGGTCCCGGTTAGCCGGGAACTTTTCTCAAATGTTGAGATAATAAAGACCTAGTATCAGTGGATGTAGAATCTTCGGTTTATTCGATTTTAGGGCAAAGGAATGGGTCTATGCCGTTTGGCAGAAAGGTTAAGACTTTGCTGGTAGGAAAGGAACCCTGACCTCAGGTCGATCCCAAGTGGAAACGGCTGGACACTTCTGCTCGGGGTAGACTCGAGAAGACCTAGATCGCAAACCCTGTGTCATTCCCTACGAGTGCCAGGCGAAGCCTTCTAGACCCTCCTCCCGATGGGCTGCTAAGACGTGTCCCGTAAGTGGACAAATGGGCACGTTACAGTTGGTATCAGAGTGAACCAACAGAATCTAAGATTTACAAAGGAACTTAATGGAGAAAAGTAAAGGTATTAAGGGGACAACCAGGGGAAGGTGAGTGGAATAGAGCAGTGTTTTCTGTTGAGAATATTTCCTTACTCACTTATGGATGCTGGGCTGCAGAATCATGAAGCATGGAACAAATTCTTGGTGTTCTAGGTTATGTTTATGATTGCAATGTGTGCTTCGGATTATTGACGGAGGCTAGGCATGATGAATATTCTAGACTGCATCTACAATCTTTCACCCCTATACGCGGAATGGAGATGGACAGGAGAATTAGGAATATACTACATAGCAGCCCACCAACTTGCAGACCAACTTGAAGAGAATCAAGTGGATGGATGATTTAAAAATCGTGAAGCTATTCATCTTTGTCGAAGCTCATGCAAACACAACCCTGCATGTTGGCGGTCGGCAAGTCAAGCAAAACAAGTATGTGTATGATGAAGTGACTCGGGTGATCCCTGCCAACAGAATCAAAGTGTTGGGGCGTTATGAGAGGAACGGGTATCAAAGGAAGGGATACCCCAAGCTTCCTATGACTTATCGATTCCTGAAAATCCATGACTCCTCTCCATATTATTACTCTGTCCCTGTAGCCGATTGTAACACAATCCTATTTTCCCTAAACTGATGTGCCAATTAGCTTGTTCTACTCTCCCAAAATATATGTACTCAAAAGGGATATGCCCTCATGAATGAATAAGATTTTTATTACTGTCTATTCTGACTGTAAATGTTGGCAAAGGAGTTAAGTGATTAGGTCACTTGGCTAAAAGCTATGCTGGTCATATTAACGTGATGTGAGAAACGATTGGTAAATTTTTAACATAAAGAATCTTATTGCCCAGGCACAACCCCAAGTGCAGGTTCCAAGTCCAACCCCTGCACTAAGTACAGCTGTGATTCAAGAGAAGAAATTCCTTCTCAAACAAATCAAGCCATCTGAATTTGATGGTAAGGGAAGGATTGTTCAAATTGATGCTGAGATCTAGATCGAGTCTATGGAGGACTATTTTGAGGTAACAGGAACTGCACCTGCTAACCAAGCTATGATCGCCAAACTTAAGCTTACAGGCAAAGCAAGACTTTGGTGGAAACAATGGTGCAGAGACCAAGGGATCTCGAAAGGGACAGTCACTTGGGAGAAGCTTAAGGAAGCTGTGCGAGGGAGGTACCTGCCCCCTACCTACCGCACATAGAAGATGAACGAATTCTATGAATTGAAGCAGCTTGGACTATCCCTTGATGCATATTATTCAAAGTTCGTCTCTCTCTTAAAGTACGCACCACAAATGGATATGACACAACATGTGTCAAAGTTTTGTGCTGGGCTAAATCCACCCATAAACACCCGCTTGGAATCAATGCACCCAACAGACCTACAAGACGCACTCATTCGAGCTGCACCAATAATACAGGAGGTGCAAACCAAGCCAAGGAACAACAAGACTTAATCTACTCTAGCCTTTCCTCTTCTGCCCTCTAGCCTTGTTTTTCCCTCTAGCCTTTCCAAATCAATATTATATCATGAAAACTTAATCTACTCCATTTTCGCTTCTGCTCTAATGAAACCAATTTCAGGACATAATCAATTCGAAGAGGAAGGTGGACTTGCATGTTCATGTAGATGAAGAGTATGCTATGGCAAAGTCCCTTATAACAAGTGTGGGGTAGATACAATAACTACTTCCTAATATCATTTAGAGAAAAGGAAAAATATTGATCTTTGGGTAGATAGTTCCTTATATCCTAATCATCTTGGCACTAGGTAAATCCACCTTTCAATTCCACTTCTTTGTTGCTCACTTTTGTTAAGGATGGTGAAAATGGTCTACTAGGTTATTGCAAATGCTTAGATGGAAATATTTATATGCATCAATATTATCACTCAATGTTATATAACACTCATCAATATTTGTTACAATCCCAAGGTTCTTTAAATGTGTTGCAAAATGCCTTATAAGATTAACAAATAAAAGTGAAAAAGCTTGAAGAAGAATTGAAGTAGTATAAAGACAAGGGACAAGACATGGCAAATGACATACAAATAAATTTAGCTTTGGAGGAGGAGAATGCTTCATTAAAATTGCTTTTGGAGAAAATGGAGAAGGATAAGAACTTTGCAGAAGAAAAGTTGTAAAGCTACAAGCAAACTCCCATGGATTGTAAGGAAAGAAAAGGTAAATTACTTCCAATGCTATTACTATATCCTTGAATGGTGGAGTGCGAAAAAGACATGTACAAGCATTATGTAATATCTCGCCGTGGTCATGAGACCCCCCCTAAAATCAAATTAAAATGATTTTTTAAAACGTATCCCCCAGTCTCAACGCCGCCATCTGGTGGAGGGAGGGGGAGTTGAATGCATAGTCGATGCAGGAAAAGGAAAAGATCATGACGACGTATCAGGGAGACAAGGGGGAGATGACATGGCGGGTGATGGAGCTGCCGAGGATCACGATGACATCTATGAAGATGACGATGATGACTATTTTGATGGGGGGGAGGGTCACACATGTGCCATCTCCAACCCCCCCATTACTCCGTCCCTTCCCTTAACAAGCCGCATGGCGGCGGGCAATCTGGGGGTTCTTTGAAGTTAAGGACATCTTATCACAGCGTTTCTCCCCCCGGAAAATTAATACCCATCTTCCCCTATAAAATCCCCTCCTTAATTGAGGGATAACACACTATTCTTTCCCCTACTATCAAATTGTAAAAGGGGGAGAGAGAGAGAGAGAGAGAGAGAGAGAGAGAGAGAGAGAGAGAGAGAGAGAGAGAGAGAGAGAGAGAGGAGTGTCAAGGGAATTTCCTCTCTTGGAATGAGTTTCAAGTACTCTCTCTCCCTATCGCTATTTTCGAGATCTCTCCATCAACTGCCCTCTAGTTGGCAAAAAGGTTGTGGAAGTCAAGGCAAAGTGTAGGAAACTACGGCACAAAGGAATGGTCTGAGAGAAGAGGGGGCCCACATTCGAAGCTCCAAAATAGCCCCAAAGTGCAAACTCTCCCAAGTAACTGGAAAGGCCGCAACCACGGACGGAGGATTGGGCAAAGATGCCAGCACTAACACAAATGGGTTATCGGGTGTAAATGCTAATTCGACACTCCAAAACCAAGTACTGCTATAGTGTCTAGTCCTATGAACAGAACAGTAAAGCATAGTCATCATTAGAAAGAAATCATACTTTTGCATCGCGTAATTTGTATAACGGGAAAGCTAGGTGTAAATGTTTGAATCAAGTTCATGATGATCATGATTTGCCATGAATCAATTAAGTATCTGTGGAGTGTTGCAATACTAATTGATTATTAGGCATGAATTTTTGCGAGTGCATCTTAGGTTACCAATATATATATATATAAATATGCAAGACCGTGTAGGACAATGGCATCCTATAAAACATTAGAGAGATCTGGCTTGCATTTACATTATGCATGACGAATTCATGTATCTCACATAAAGAAAAATATAAGTCACAATTTATGAATTGCATAAGTTCATTGAGATGAATTTCCAAGAGCAGAAGCTCCGCATTGCATCATCAACTCAGGAAAGACGTGCATCTAGATTTGCGTGGCATCATGGATAGTTTTAATTGCACTACACGATAGAGGTTCATCCAAAAAGATAGATTGAAGATGCACATGTAAATTGTTAAACTTAATTGCAAGAGACAGTTCGGAAAATGATACCTAGGGTTTAAATTGACCTACTTAGGGTTAATTGTAAATGATTTAAATTATTGTTACGATCATGGATTGTTAAAGTATCATGGATTGTTAAAGTATCAAGTAAATACGTTCACAGGGTCTCTATCCTAGCAACTATGATAAGCCCAATAACACCTTTAGGGGTATCATTTAAAACTATGATATATCACGATGTCAATTCAAGAAAACTCAAATACTATACCCGTAAGAAAGAAGGAGCAATTGTTGCATGACATTCGATGCTTGCAACTATTCAAGGATTGCAAAGGGCTTAGCTTACTCTTGGCTTGCGGAAGGAATGAACAAAATTTCTTGTTACGAAATCTTGAGGGAGTGAAACCCTAGGGTAAACTTAGAAACCCCAAATTTAAAGTTCTAAGGAGGGAAATGGTGACCAAAATGATCAATTGAAATCCTAGATTGAATCATCTAAGATCTATGATCCCAAGATAAGAACCCCAGCTAGCAGATTAGGGCAACTACCATCCAGAAACTACTAGACATAAACCCAATAGTGTAATTGATCGCTCCTATTGCATAAAAAAGAGGGTTGGAATGAGGTATTCACTATCCCTCAGAAGGTCATTGCAATTGACACCAAGGCAAGGAAAAACCCAAAAAAGGTGAACACTAAACGTTCAAAAATAGGAACTCCACCTTAGTATATGTCCTAAGTACTTGCCTTCATTGCTGTTTATGCTTGTAAATTTAGGAACACTGTCTGTGAAAGGATCATATGACCCAAACTCACAAAAGAAATTGGAATAATGAATCATGTTAAATTCATGGAGGACGTGCCAAACCACCCCCAGTTGGCCGCCAACCCTATCCAAGGGGGTTCTAAATAACCATGACAGGAACATGGACCGAACTCGCCACAAGAGGACTCTTCGTGGATTAGTTTGAATGTAGGAGGATGCTTGGATGCTAGGGAGGGCTGTGGCTGTAAATTCCCTGCCTCTGGCTCCTATGCAAACGATCTATGTGACTCGAGATGGATTCTCGAGGCCCTATTACTAGTGCAAGGGTGGAGGCTTGGAGGAAATAAGACGCATCCTCATGGATTGCGGAAATCGTCCTTGTTGGGCAAGACTTGTATCTCAGTTAAAATGCTAATATAAAGTCTACTTCCAAGGAACCTGTCTGAACTATTTTTGTGAGTGTCATAAGTTATGGGAAGGAATCTTGTTCCCTAAAAGGCTTAATTAAGGAAACTGATTTTAAATGTCACACATAAATGTGATAGGACCTAATTAGATAACTAAAGAATGCCTATTGAGGGAAGTGGTGGGCGAAACCCCCGACGGGTTTGTCCTACGGAAGGGTGGTCCCAGAGAATTGGGAGGCTTCATTTCAAGTCATTGTCTTATTGTACCATTCCAAGGCAAAGAGATCCCCAATTCTAGCTAATGAGAGGACTCCAATAGCAACCCAACCTCATCATCTCCATTTTCTTCCCCCCCTTCCATCCAAACACTTAAAGACCCTCCCTCAATCAGCCTTGGAGACTTTGAAAAGAGCTCAAGACAAGAAGACTCTTTTGAAGAGGAAGAAGCAAGTGAGGGAGTGGAAACTAACAACGAGTTGGAGAACAATGAGGGTGATGCCTCTATGGATGAGGAAGGTGGAAACAATGATGAGAGGGGCAATATTGACAATAATATCAATAGGCCCTAGGATAGGATAGAATGCCTTGAGGCTAGTGGAGATGCAACCAAGGGGCACTCAATAGGTGGTAGGGACCCCACGTGATGTCCTAAGCTAAAAACGAAGTGAGCTACACAAATTTCTCCTCCTCCTTCATGGTACACCTTCTCCCCAGTCCAAAACTAGCCCGTGCCAAGCAACCTGCACTTGAACCCCAAACCCAAGCCTAACAAGCACAAGGATGGCAATCATAGTGAGGTCTAGCCAGATGAGTCCTAGGGAAAAGGCTAAAGCAGAGGAAAAACTATTACCTTTTGTCTCTTAGGGAGATCTGTAAGTACTAAAGGAGTGCTGACCTGCTGATTAGAAAAGTGTCCTTTGTATGCTTATTGAAGGAAATCCTTCACTCTTACGAATATCAATTCCGCATGTAAGGGATTGATGTGGAGGTTATACAAGAAGCCACATAAGCATACATTATCTCCCTCTTTTGAGGATGCATATCTATGCATGATTCATATCAAGTAGGTGACCATCATGTAGAGAGAAGTAGCTAGATGGATAAGAGGTGAGAGAAATTAGAGTTTCTAAGGGCCTAAAGTTTTTGTAACATGATTCATTTTAAGCAAGTGACCATCATGTAGAGAGACATGCAATTAGCTAGATGGATAAGGGGGGAGAGAGATAAGAGCTTCCAAGTGCCTAGAGTTTTTGTAACACATTGCAATGTAATGTACTCTATGAAGCTTGATATGTAATGGATAACCTATACTTTTTATTGTGTCTAGATGTCTCATATTGTATTTTTGCATGACATTGTAATGATTACATTTGCAACATCAATTGAAAACTTGATGATTAAGTAGAATGAGCAATTGATTATCGAGGCAACAATCTAGTTAATCTTTTTACTTTGTTGAATGACAAGTTAGCATGCATCATAGGTGATGAAATATAGGAATTAAAAAAAAAATCTAGTAAAAAATTTGTGGTTTGATAGGGTAGAGTGCTTAGTTTTGGCTTAAAAAGCCCAAAAATGCTTTAAAAATGGTGATTTGAGTAGTGTAGGATGCTTTGGATGCCACAATGATGTGTGAATGGGAAAGACGATAGTGTGGGCTTTTTGAGCCAAAACTAAGCACACTGGCTTGTGAAACCACAAATTTACTATCGATAAATTTTTAATTGTGTTTTTGTAACGTGCCCGCCCCTCAAATCGCAGGACACGTCTTAGCAGTCCATCGAGAGATATATCTAGAGGACGCCTCCCGGCACTCCTAAGGAATGACACGGGGTTTGCCAACTAGGGTCTCTCGAGTCTGCTGTGCAACGGAACTAATCCGGCCGTTCCCACTAGGATTGACCTGAAGTCCGGGTTCCTAGTCAACATTGTCTAAGGTCATAGACCGACTTTTTCCTAACATTTCCTGTAACATCTCCTTTCAGGAAAGCTCTCGGCTAACTGAGACCACCCTTCTGTAGGATAGACCATTGATCACATCCACCACGCTTCCCTTGAGGGTTGTTTTAGTTATCTAATTACCTACCATGTCATGTTTGACACATAAAAGCAGCTTTCTTAATTAACCCGTTAGTCACATGTTCCTTTACATAACTTAGGCCACAGATACGAAGACAGGTTAAAACAAGATCAAACACTTCCTTAACTTATCTTTGGATTAATGTGTGTCTCCTGCCCATACAGGAGAATTAAGTGCTCCTTTTTTGCCTCTGCAGAAAAATCCTTCCGTCTTCCGGCAATAAAACCCGAAGGTTTATCCTTCCAAGATTCCGCCTTGTAACTAGTATCAAGGCCTCGAGATCCCATCTCGAGTCACATAGAACACTTGTGCAGGGCTCGGAGGCATTGTGATTTACGGCTAGAGCCCCCACTGGCACCCAAGCATCCTCCTACGCCAAGTGATTTCCAAGGAGAGACCTCTCGTGGTGGGTTCGGTCCACATTCTCAGCGTGGATTCATAAGCCCCTTGGTTAGGGTTTGTCGGCTTGCGGGGGTAGCTAGCGCTATCCTTCCTTAATTATCCCTTTAGGAAATCAACCATAGCTGAAGCAACCAACATAGTAACAATTGCTAGGGAAAACATCCCTTTCGTTTCCATGGCAATCAGCCATCTCAGACCCGGCCATGAAATCATCAAACATTCCCCACTTGGGTTAACATCCAAAACCACATTAACAAATAGTTGAATGCACAACCTCTTGCTTCAAGGAATCGCAATCCCATTACATGCACAATCAGAATTTTAACTGGATGTATCAAAACAATTGCTTAAGGGATTTACAACCTTTTCAAACCGCCAAGCATAACTTGGGTCAACAATCCATTTTAGGGTTAGGTCACCAGCTTCAACTAAGTTAGGAGCGTATCCATTTGCGATAGTCCATAGCAAGATCGATAAAACAATTTGTAGGCAATTATACTTAGTCTTGACGCACCGGATCACATGTGACTTGCGTCTATGAAAGTCTAGGGTTTTGTCTAATGATGCAAGTGTATCTCATGAACAGAAATTAACATTTCATGTGTTTCTTTTAACCATGATTGCGAAACGTGAATTCTAAATGACTATTCATGCACTGAATTGGTTAAAAAGCTATCATTTTATGTGAAGTAAGGTGATAACCTTATCATTTTATGTGTGTAAAAGCTATCATTTCTTGCCTAAAATCTTGTGCGAATTCCAAACTCTACCGTTTCGCGCATGCAACTTAGCTCTTAGAGTAAACAAAACCCTATGCACGACATCAATCCTTTCATCCTTTCCACGAGAAATAATTCCTAAATTAATTTTTAACTCTTAGAACCTGGGCTTGATTCATGTGTGTTGTGTTGGTCGTTTCGCTCGCCCCTCCGGCATTACCGGTGGCTTGGACGCCTACACTTCCTGCGACTTTCTCCTTAGGAGCCATTCGCCTCGTGGAGATTGGGCAGTCCGGACCTTAATGGTTTCGGTTTGGCAAGTTCGGTTGGGAAGACCATCAGATGTGGTTCGTGCTAGGAGAGTGGTTTGGGTGACTCGTAGCGGTTACCCCCTTCCTCTCTCTTCTTCCTCTACCTCTCTTCTTGTCCTTCTCCCACTTCTTTCTCCTTCTGCTCCTTCCTCTTTTCCTTCCTCTACCACTTCTCACCTCTCTTTCTCTACCTCTTCTTCTTCTTCATCTACCTCTCTCCTTTCCCTTCTTCTTCTCCTCTCCTTTCCTCTATCTCTTCTTCTTCTCCCTCTCTCTTCTCTCTCCCCTTCTCTTCTTCTCTCTCTCCTTCTCTTCTTCTCTCCCTTTCTCTCCTTCTACTTCTTATCCTCTCGTCCTTCTACTTCTTATCCTCTCCTTCTTCTACTTCTTATCTTCTTCTCCCTCTTCTTCCCTTCTCCTCCTTTTCTTCTCCTTTTCTTCTCCCTCTTTTCTTCTCCTTCTCTCTCTTCTCTCCCTCTTCTTCTCCTTCTTTTTCTCCTTCTCTCTTCTCTCTCTCCTTACCCCTTCTTCCTACCTTTCTCTTTTTTTTTGCTGAGCACAGGTGGGAGGCTACTGATCGGACGTCAAAAAGGGGGTGCAACTATCGAACGAATGGGGGGGGCTGTTGCTCATGGCCAGCAGGGGGAGGGCCGCCTGCATAGGAGATGGGGGGGCCTATGTAGAATGATGAGCTGGAGGGGGGCTCGTGCGCTTGGGCTGGAGGAGGGGGCCGATGCTTGTGCGAGGGAGGATGGGGAGGTTTTATAGGGGGGCTCCTGCACTTGGGCTGGAGGAGGGGGCCGATGCCTATGTGAGGGAGGAGGGGGAGGTTTTATAGGGGGCCGCTGCCACCTGCAACCTGCATGCCCCCCAGCTCCCCACATGTCACCCCCCCTCTCTCTCTCTCTCTCCCCGCCATGCCACGGTAGGGGGAGAGATAAGAAAAAAAAAAGGGGGGACTGTTCCTATGGGGGGAGCATGGGGGTCACGGGGGGGGGGGGGACATTACATCCTCTCCCCCTTAGAGGAATCGAGATGTCCTCATCTCGAGAGAAACTAAGGAAGACAAACACAATTGGGGCTTATAGCCTGTGGGTTAGGGCCCATCACGCTTTCACTGCGTAACCCTGATTACTCAAATTCTCATCTTAAAATAACAACTTGCCATAACTCATAGAATGCAATAGGATTTATTCCAAGTACAGGACTTATTGTCTCGAGAGGATCTTCCTAGGACATCTAGTCATCCTCAAAGGTTACAATAGGCTCCAAGCCTTCATCATCATGTGGCTCATAATATGGGCAAAAAGTATAGTTTAGACAGCTTCGCTTGATCGTAGGTTCCTGATTCTTATGGCCCAACACAATCTGTTTGGATGTGTCCTAGTTCATTGCAGTGGAAACATCGGCGATTGGGGTACCTCTTACGGATGTGTCCTATCTCTCCGCACTTGTGGCACCTCTTGTCTTGATCCGGTGAATCATCTTCATCATAGTTGCCTGATTTAAGTTCTTGGTCGATTGGATTTTCTCGGAGTAATGCGTCTTGCAAGTCCATTGGGCGCATTGATTCCAATAGAGTGTTTATGGGTGGATTCAACCCAGCACAGGACTTTGACACCTGTTGTGTCATATCCATTGGGGGCGCATACTTTAGGAGTGAAATGAACTTTGAATAATATGCTTCAAGGGATAATCCCAGCTGCTTCAAATCGTAGAATTCATTCATTTTTTGTGTGCGGTAGGCAGGTGGCAGATACCTCCCTCGCATAGCTTCCTTAAGCTTATTCCAAGTGACTGTCCCCTTCGAGATCGCTTGGTCTTTGCATCACTGTTTCCACCAAAGTCTCGCTTCGCTTGTAAGCTTAAGTTTGGCGAGCATGGCTTGGTTAGCAGGTGCAGTTCGTGCTGCCTCAAAATAGTCCTCCATGGACTCAATCCAGATCTCGGCGTCAGCTTGAACAGTCCTTCCCTTGCCATCAAACTCTGGTGGCTTAATTTTCTTGAGAAGGAACTTCTTCTCTTGCATGTTAGCATTCATAGGTGCAGAAGGTGCTTGACAACAATCAAGCCATACCACTTAGGTTATTTAGGTTATGTCTATGATTCGAACATTAATCAATCATGCATCATTAAGAAGTTTTGCTCTGATACCAACTGTAACGTGCCCGCCCCTCAAATTGCAGGACACGTCTTAGCAGTCCATCGAGAGATATATCTAGAGGATGCCTCTCGGCACTCCCAAGGAATGACACGGGGTTTGCCAACTAGGGTCTCTCGAGTCTGCCTTGCAACGGAACTAATCCGGCCATTCCCACTAGGATCAACCTGAAGTCCGGGTTCCTAGTCAACATTGTCTAAGGTCATAGACCAACTTTTTCCATTTCCTGTAACATCTCATTTGAGGAAAGTTCTCAGCTAACCGAGACCACCCTTCTATAGGATAGACCATTGGTCACATCCACCACACTTCCCTTGAGGGTTGTTTTAGTTATCTAATTACCTACCACGTTATGTTTGACACATAAAAGCAGCTTCCTTAATAAACCCGTTAGTCACAGGTTTCTTTACGTAATTTAGGCCACAGACATAAAGACAGGTTAAAACAAGATCAAACACTTCCTTAACTTATCTTCGGATTAATGTGTGTTTCCTTTCCATATAGGAGAATTAAGTGCTTCTTTCTGCCTCCGCAGAAAAATCCTTCCGTCTTCCGGCAATAAAACCTGAAGGTTTATCCTTCCAAGATTCCGCCTTGTAACTAGTATCAAGGCCTTGAGATCCCATCTCGAGTCATGTAGAACACTTGTGCAGGACTCGGAGGCATTGGGATTTACGGCTAGAGCCCCCATTGGCACCCAAGCATCCTCCTACGCCAAGTGATTTCCACGGAGAGACCTCTCGTGGTGGGTTCGGTCCACATTCTCAGCGTGGATTCATAAGCCCCTTGGTTAGGGTTTGTCGGCTTGCGGGGGTAGCTAGCGCTATCCTTCCTTAATTATCCCTTTAGGAAATCAACCATAGCTGAAGCAACCAACATAGTAACAATTGCTAGGGAAAACATCCCTTTCGTTTCCATGGCAATCAGCCATCTCAGACCCGGCCATGAAATCATCAAACATTCCCCACTTGGGTTAACATCCAAAACCACATTAACAAATAGTTGAATGCACAACCTCTTGCTTCAAGGAATCGCAATCCCATTGCATGCACAATAATAATTTTAACTGGATGTATCAAAATAATTGCTTAAGGGATTTACAACCTTTTCAAACCGCCAAGTATAACTTGGGTCAACAATCCATTTTAGGGTTAGGTCACTAGCTTCAACTAAGCTAGGAGCATATCCATTTGCGATAGTCCACAGCAAGACCGATAAAACAATTTGCAGGCAATTATACTTAGTCCTGATGCACCAGATCACATGTGACTTGTGTCTATGAAAGTCTAGGGTTTTGTCTAATGATGCAAGTGTATCTCATGAACAGAAATTAACATTTCATGTGTTTCTTTTAACCATGATTGCGAAATGTGAATTCTAAATGACTACTCATGCACTGAACTAGTTAAAAAGCTATCATTTTATGTGAAGTAAGGTGATAACCTTATCATTTTATGTGTGTAAAAGCTATCATTTCTTGCCTAAAATCTTGTGCGAATTCCAAACTCTACTGTTTCGCGCATGCAACTTAGCTCTTAGAGTAAACAAAACCCTATGCACGACATCAATCCTTTCATCCTTTCCACGAGAAATAATTGCAAATGCGTTGGTCGTTCCGCTCGCCCCTCTGACATTACCGGTGGCTTGGACACCTACGCTTCCCGCAACTTTCTTCTTAGGAGCCATTGGCCTCGCAGAGATTGGGCAGTCCGGACCTTAACGGTTTCGGTTTGACACATTCGGTTGGGAAGACCACCGGATGTGGTTCGTTGCCAGGAGAGTGGTTTGGGTGACTCGTAGCGGTTACCCCCTTCCTCTCTCTTCTTCCTCTACCTCTCTTCTTGTCCTTCTCCCACTTCTTTCTCCTTCTGCTCCTTCCTCTTTTCCTTCCTCTACCACTTCTCACCTCTCTTTCTCTACCTCTTCTTCTTCTTCCTCTACCTCTCTCCTTTCCCTTCTTCTTCTCCTCTCCTTTCCTCTATCTCTTCTTCTTCTCCCTCTCTCTTGTCTCTCTCCTTCCCTTCTTCTCTCTCTCCTTCTCTTCTCCTCTCTCTCCTTCTCTCCTTCTCTCCCTTTCTCTCCTTCTACTTCTTATCCTCTCCTCCTTCTACTTCTTATCCTCTCCTTCTTCTACTTCTTATCTTCTTCTCCCTCTTCTTCCCTTCTCCTCCTTTTCTTCTCCTTTTCTTCTCCCTCTTTTCTTCTCCTTCTCTCTCTTCTCTCCCTCTTCTTCTCCTTTTTCTCCTTCTCTCTTCTCTCTCTTTCCTTACCCCTTCTTCCTACCTTTCTCTTTTTTTTGCTGAGCACAGGGGGGAGGCTACTGATCGGACGTAAAAAAGGGAGCGCAACTTTCGAACGAATGGGGGGGCTGTTGCTCACGGCTTGCAGGGGGAGGGCCGCCTGCATAGGAGATGGGTGGGCCTATGTAGGACGACGAGCTGCTTGGGCTGGAGGAGGGGGACGCTGCTTGTGCGAGGGAGGAGGGGGAGGTTTTATAGGGGGCCGTTGCCACCTGCGACCTACATGCCCCTCCAGGTCCCCACACGTCACCCCCCTCGCTCTCTCTCTCTCTCTCTCCCCGCCATGCCACGGCAGGGGGGGAGTGAGGGAGGGATAAGAAAAAAGATTAGAAAAAAAGGGGGGGGACTGTTCCTATGGGGGGAGCACGGGGGTCACGGGGGGGGGGGGGGGGGGGAGGAGACATTACAGTTTTTCACATTTGTTGTACTCTAAAAATATGAACATGGGTATCATGTAACATCAGTTGGTAAAATACTTCAATCTTATCACAATTGAACACAAAAAAGTAGAAAATATGCTCAAGAGATAGATTGCAAGAAAATTATATTTGTATTATAGTGCAAAGTACAAAGGGCTTTTTCTTTACATGGCTATGCTTAGAATCTTAAGGCTCAAATACAAGTTTAAGGCCATTTTTAGGCGCTTGATTTCCTCATGGGCTTGCTTTCGTCTCTTCTTGGCCTTTGGTAACAACCTTATCTTAACACTCTGGACGACATGGCAGCTTGATTGGCTCCTGTGGCTTTGCCAACACAGCCTGTAGTATCCTTCCATGCATAGATGTACCAAAACATGCTTCACCAACTTCTTTTTAACAAGAATGATCTTGTGCACATTCGAGGTGATGATGGATGCACATAATACTTTTGATAGGGCCTTTAGGATAGAGAGCTAAGCCGATCCACCTAGGATGAATGTGGCATGGATGTAATATCACCACGTGCCCACATGGGACCCCTCCCCTCCCCCCCCCCCCCCCCCCCCCCAAAAAAAAAAAGTTCACAAACTTTTTTATTCCCCCCCTGTGCTATCGCTGAACAGGTGGTGAGGGGGGAGGAAGAAAAGACAGCGGATGATGAATAGGAGGAAGGAAGATGATGGCCTAGGGGGAGGAAGAACGAGAAGTCGATGATGATGTCAACAAGGAGGAGGCCACGGTCCTGCCACCCCTCCCTAGGGCCTCAACTAGTCTGCTTTCTGCCATGCACACCGCAAGAGGTGGTGAACATCACCGCCACCACCACTCCACCTTTCTCCCCATGTCCTCCCCCAATAATACCCACCACTCCCCATTATATAAACCCCCCTCCCCGTAAGCAAAGAGAGAGGGCCTTGACGCCCACGCATGTTGGAGAGAGAGAGAGAGAGAGAGAGAGAGAGAGAGAGGGAGAGAGAGAGAGAGAGAGAGAGAGGGAGAGAGAGAGAGGGAAGGAATAATCCAAGGGATCTCCTTCTCTTCCCGTCCTTAGAGGGTGTCCACACGTGTTCTTTTCTTCCCCGTTGCCCGCAAGCCTATACCCTTTTTGCAAGATTGTCTTGGACCACCTCACAAGCTCAACTTTTTCCCAATTGCCCCCCCACTAATTGGGTACAAGGCATGGAAGTCTTGTGCAATTTGCGTCTAAGGGAGACGAAGATTGAGAATGGCCCCCAAGCAAAAAATGTCACACAGGGATGGCAATCTCTCAATGAGCAACGGAGCCTTGGGCGAGGGCATCACTACCAATCCAACTGTGGTACTAGTCGTAAGTAATGTATTTGTAAATTGATGGATCCTTGCTTGATTTTCGTATGAGATACGCTAGGGCCGTACTATGCCGTATGAGATTAGGACACTGAAAATGATAAATTTCATCTCAAGTATTCGAAGATGGAGTTTGTGAAGTGCATGTATCAAGAGAAGTAGATTGCTTTACGTTGCTATGCGTTAAAATCCATGCATAGCATATAAGATTCTAAAGTATTAAGCATTGATAAGTTTTTGATTAGTCTTTACCTAGGACAATATTGTTTAAGGTTTGCAAATGTGCATAGACGGTACATGCATGGGGAAAAATTATATGAAAGATACATCAATGGTACATGAAATGATATTGCATTAAAGTCTTGCATCCATTCCTATGAAGGTTTCATAATAAAATAACAGTTAAAAAGTTTACCTCGTGCTGCCAAACCATGAATTGAGTACAACTTGCACAACAAATTCAAAAATTATTTTACATTGAAAGACGGTCTTGCATCGTATAGGAGTTACAAATTTGTCTTGCATTCCTTGCCTTGGGAGAAAGGAAGACAAGGCCAAGTTAAAAGTTTCACATAGTATTGCACTAGGGAGAGGCTAAAAGATAAATGTCACTTAGAGAAGAGGCATAAATTCTCTTTCCAGATTGATTATCTCACATTGAAATGATAGGACTTATTTCTTGTACAGTGTTTGAAACCTTAACATATGCCTTAGCCAAGTGTTAAGTAAAATTTTGCATGGTATCGCTCCTTGATCCCAAGGGGGAGAGCAAATATGCGATGGAAGGGTTATCACGACTATTCTTGCAATGTTTGGAAAAGAGTACCATTGTTTTGTTGGTTGATCGAAAAACACCCTAAATGCTTTTACAATCAATTGATTGTTGGATTGTGGTTTGGATGATTGTTCCAAGTGCTTGTGATTGATGGTAAATGCATGGCAGATGTTTGTGATGACAAGTTGCCATGGGAATAAATGAATGTTTTCTTGGAAAATGATGTTGGGTTGAATGCCTTGTTTGTGCTTGATTATTAAATGAATTAATTAAGGAAAGGATATTTTGCACGGGTGGATCATCTCCAAGATCGCACCATGGATTAGCCCAGGAGGTCACTACTCGATTCACGAGCCAAAGGTCGAGTGGTGAAAAGGCCAATTATGAAAATTGTGTTTCAATTCTAGGCCGCTTGTGGGTCAATTGGAGCTTTGGACACCCCTTGCTTAGTCCGAAACGGAGTTGAAGACTACTGTGAGTCCAATGTCTGTGGTGTTAGAAGATCCTATTCTAGATAAAGGATGGAAATTGTGGTGCCATGTGATTTGGACCAGTTACTTCTGCAGGGCAGAAGGGATACATAATTTCTCCAGTATGGGAAGGACACAAAGATTAACTTGAAGATAACTTAAGGAACTTGTTTGTCAAAAGAACTGCTTGCTCTATTTTTGTGTTAGTTCCATAAGTTACGTGAATGGACCCTCTTTCCTAAACGGCTTAATTAAGGAAGTTGATTTTAAATATCATACATAAACGTGATAATGACCTAATTAGATAAGTAAAGAATGCCCATTGAGGGAAGCGGGTGGGCGGAGCCCCTGATGGGTCCTTCCTACGACAAGGTGGTCCGAGAGAACTGGGAGGCTTCTCACAAGGTTTTACCAACGTTTGACCCTTAGGTATTGTTAGGTTAGAACCCCGATTCATGCTGTTTTAGGGAACTAGAATGGAACTATGCCCTATGGGTAGAGAGGCCGAGCGGCGCATCCCTCTTGTTTCCCATTCTCTTTGAACAAAGTGTGACATGGGTTTGCTTTGGCTTGGGTATCCCTGCGTAAAGTAGGATGTCCAAGACCCGACGTTACTAGGGACCCAAGTTTCAGGTCGATCCTAGTGGGTTCAGCAGCGAACATTTCGTTGCGAGGTGGACTTGAGAAACCCTAGGTGACAAACCTTGTAACATTCCATGGGAGTATCAGGCAGTGACACTTAGATTTGTCTCTTGATGGACCGCTAAACATGTGCCTAGATAGCCAATAGGAGAGCATGTTACAATGGACAATGGCCATCTTACCAATGGGGACCCAACCAATGTAGTGCCCTATTGCGGCATCCTTTCCAAACACTCCCCGACCCTTTTGGAAACTTGCAAAATTATCAATGCCAAGCACAACCTACATTGATATAAAGTTAGCTCAAAATACTATGCATAGTAAAATAAAGTGTCTAGATGGACTATTGATACACTTAATTGGTGGCAACCTCTCAAGGTTTTCTCAAGTCTACACTTGACTTGGACTCATTGATTGGGGGGACTTGCTACTCTTCTAAGGGCACCTATCCTACCACCAAGCTGGCTTGCACTACCTCAAACTCCTGGGTGCCAAATGTGGCATGATTTGCCAACTTCACGGCATCTCCAAGAGCTATGAGTGTACTGTCTATGTCTTCTAGCTTTGGATTGTTGTACTTCATAAAAGTAGATCATAAGAATTTATGTTTCTTTTATCCATAGTTCCTGTTGCTACACTCTCCAACTTTCCCACATGGATCTCAAACATTGTATAGTTATACATGGTGCTAGAGGATACTGTGCATCACCTTTTCTTGGCTTTTCACAATAGAATTTGGGATGTTTCCTATGCACACACCATCATTGGTAAATACCTTCTGCTTACTCATAACCCAATTAGTGTACATATCTATTTTGATTCTTGGTAGCCTTTCACTTTATCTGGAAAATTTAGGGCCTTATGTACCACATTTGATTTTATGGTAACTCAACATCCTTTGACTAGTAGTATTCTCCACCACGATCACTTTGGTGCACCTATCTGGGTAATAGGTTGTGAAGAACTTGATAATAGTTCAAAGTTAGCTTTTGCACAAAATTTTTGTCCCAAAAATCTTGTTCTAACTTCTATTAATTTTTATCTTTCTTATTGAACTATTTAGTAGGTGTGACATAGGACGAGTCATATTCAATAATCTTGAAAGTCTGATGTTGTTCAACATTGGTCATAATTTGACAATCAACCCTCTTCCATTGTGCATATAAATTGAACCATTTTTAAAAAAAGGTGAACTTGAATGTTATAAGATTATCTAAGTTAACAATGTCTTTTGGTGTCATTCAACACATTTGTGCTTGAAGAAGGTTATGTGGAATCATGCTTTAGCATATTTTCACAATATTTGAGAGCGAGATTTTAAGCCTAGAGAAGAGCCAAAAATGTGCAAAATTTTGTTAATTTGAGGCAAAAATGGGAGCTCACTGGAAGCAGTGGATGCGGATGTGACGATTTTAAGAAGCCATTGAAGGCAGGATCTAAAGCGCTTTTGAAGACTGACCTCGTAGTAGACTCAAAATTTTAGCAATTATTCTAGGTATTGAAATGAAGTAGAACAAGTCCCAGGCAGTGCAGGACTTCGAGATGATTGTGCAAAAAATTTCATATTGCAATTCGAACGTCAAAAACCAAAGTTACAAATCCCTGGGAAAGAAGGGTCCAAGACTAATGTAAAGAGGGTAAAAGGGGAAGAGGTGTGACCCTTATGACCCCCCAACCCCTAAAAATCTTACAGAGGGGGCGAGGGGCATTTTTTTTCTAGCAAATGAAAAATATGGGACACCATGGCTCCATGATGAGATGACGATTGGGAGGGGGGAAGGGGGCTAGAGAGTCATAAAACACCCATAGAATTCGATCACACCGGGCTACTCCCAAATTTTTCTACTTTGAATTGCTTGTATCGACTCCGCAAATGATCCATTGATTAAGAAGATGGAAAATTAGTCATTCTCTCTCCTCCAATGGGTAGTTCATATGGGAATCCCTGTAAGAAGATTGAGATGGAGATCAATTGTCTGGCTTGAACTAGATTGATGTGAGATGATGCCGATGATGCTTGAGTAGTGATGACCAACACTATTTGGAGACCAATGGTGGGTTTGGTCGATGTCCATAAAATGAAAATTTGAGGCCCAAAACATGAAAATTGGCGGTAAGCCTCTTTTTAAATGGAAATTTGGATTCTTTTTGACATTCCATGGCTCAAATCATGTTCATATGTAATGAATTTTTTTTTGAAGCTTGGTTGTGAAATATTTGAAGGTTGTGAAAGAACCATAAAGTACAAAGCTTGTGTCTATACATGTGAGTTATTAATGTTTGAAAATCTAAAGGAATGCATGTTTTAAATAAAAAATAATGTTTTTCTTGATTTTGGGTGACTAAATCATGTTCATATGGGGGGATATTAAATGTGATGATGGATTAGGGTTTAAATCAATTTTTGAATTTGATGTTCATATGGATTAGGGTTTGAGCACATTCACAATGCTAATTTCATTTAAGTAAAATATTTGTGCACTCAAAGTCATTCACTTTGCATTGTATCGCATCGACATGGTATAAAGAGAACTACCTCTTGATTGCATAACACTTGATTTCAAACTATTAATCCATGATGAGTGTGATGCTCCCTGTGCTATAGGCTTAGTATAAACACTTTCTTGGAGACTGATTTGGTAAGGAATATACTATCTCTTGGAACAAAGACCATGAAAAGTGAACTTTGTGCATATGTGTTATATGTTGAGATAACATATATTGGCTCTAATCACTAGGGTGTAGGAGAGCCGTAGTGGGGTCACAATGATAAGCTAGGGGGTGCTATCTTTGTTTGTGTTACAAGGTGCTAGCCACCTATATGTTTGGATACTCCTTCTACTTGGAGTCAGGAAGGGCATCACATTGGACTATAATCTAAAGATGGTATCTACAAACACATTCTTCAATAAACCAGTTCATAGCATCTATACGCTCCTAGCCATGAGGCTGTGGGGTTGTTTGGGTGAGTATATGAGGCTCGGTTAAAGCCCTAGAGCTAGTGTTGGGCCCATTTTTGGTCTTGAAAGATGGTGCATTTGTCATCAGGAGCCTCTAATAATTGATGGTTTGCGAATCTTGGTTAATAGGGACTAGTCAGTCAGTTTATGCCAGAGAGCATTGAGATAGACCCATTATTTCTTGATAAACAATGTCAACCCAAGATCCAAAAACAAGAAAGAGCCAAAAGGGCTAAATGACAGGTTGAAATACTTAGGAGGTATTTTCCTCAATGTGGTAGCTCGATATCTCTACAAGGGAGAAGTCTTAGTGACCCTAGTGCCACAAACAGTCCATTAGGAGGAGGAGGAAGCTCTAGTACTTCCCTTCTCCTCATAAGTTAGCCCACTTCAAGTGGAGTTATAGTCACACCTTTACAATCTCCTATGTCACATTTGGTTGTCATTATGGCGCAACAACCTATTGCAATTCCTATAAGAATGCTGGATTTGCTAGCTTTAGGTTTCCCTGTACCCATATTCAATTTCTGTTTGAAAGAACTCACTCTTTTCCGGATTAGCATACAAGTGATTATCTTTCAACAACTTGAAAACCAAAGACAGATGTTCATAATGCTCTTTCTCATTTTTATTGAATACCAAGATATCATCAAAGAATACTATAACACAATGTTGATATTTCAAAAATATGCGATTCATCATTCTACTAAATGTAGCAGGTGCATTAGTTAATCCAAAAGGCATCATTAAAAATTCATAATGACCAAATTGTGTTCTAAATGCAGTCTTGAATATGTCAGATTTATCTAATCTCACCTGATGATAACCAGATTTAAGATCTATTTTACTAAATATGGCAGAACCTTGTAGTTTATCCATAAGGTTATCTACCATAGGAATTGGATATCTATTCTTTACAGTAATCTTATTTAGGGCACGATAATCAATGCACATATGATAAGTATTATTATTCTTCTTTACCAACAAAACAGGTGCACCAAATGGAGAACTACTAGGTCTAATCAATCCTTTGTTTAATAATTCCTCAACTTGAGTTTGAATTTCTTTTTGCTCTATCTGGTTATGCCTATATGGTGCTTTACAAGGTGGTTGTGTACCAGGAATTAAATCTATTTTGTGGTCTTCAGGACGTGAAGGAGGTAGTCCAGGTGGTAGATCTTCAGCAAAACAATCTTTCAATTGTGCAAGGAATTCTTTATGCCTAGGGTGCACATGTTTTTCTTTAGCTTGCAGTTCATTCACCCAAATTAGATAAGATTTACTACTTTTGCGTAATGCACGTTTAGCTTGAGTATGAGTAAGCAGTGGAAAAGCATCAGATGCGTGCACACCATACAATGTAATGTGTTTTTCTTGAAAATGAATATTAATTGAATGCGTGGAATAATCTATATCAGGATTATGCTGATGACGCCAAGGCATACCTAAAATAATATCACTGGACTGTAATGGTACAACTAGAAATTCCTTCTTTCAATGTATTCACCAATTTGAATTTCTAAATCATGCATCTCTTGCATTCCATTATACCTTGTGCCTAAGAATGCTGCTTTAATGCGATAATGCGTAGGAACAGTTTGTAATTTCAATTCTTTCACTAAGTTTGCAGAAATAAAATCATGTGTACTACCATCATCATGCAAAATTATCTTTTCTTTTCCATGCACTAAACATTTCATTGTCAACAAAGAATGTGGAGTTGGCATACCTGGTAAAGTATTCGAATGAGTAATAATGTCATCTTCATCTTCCATAAAGTCAGGCATTTCCTCATGTTCTTCATCTTCCATTGCTCCACGATAGTTGATATGGACAGGTGGCTTCTTCGATTGGCAATTGGCTCTGCTAGATGTCCAGGTTGATGGCATTTGTAACACACTATAGGTTTGGCTTTAGATACATTGTTTGCAATGCCAAGAAGTCTAGGAATATTAGGATTTGGCTGTGAAGACGGCTTAGGGTTTTGATTGGTATTTGATGGCAAAGCAGGTGGTTTTGTCCAAGACTTACGGAAATATGATGAAGGAAATCGACCTTGATCGAATCTTCTAAAATTTGAATTGAATTGCTTAGAACTATAGTTACCATTTGCTTGAAATTACTGTGGACGCTTGTCTCTTCCTCGAAGCTTGTCTTCAGTATCATGAGCTAAAGAAATTGCATCTTCAAGAGTTGCTGGCTTGAACATATTGACTTCAGCGTAGTAATGCCCAAGCAATCCAGACATATACTTGCACTTGTGAGTCGCTTCAGGTATGTCTTCAAGCATGCGTAATTGGAGTAAGGCATTCCAAAAGCGTTCGGTGTACTGAGAAATAGGCTCACGATCTCTTTGCTGAAGAAGGTCCCATTGCTTTATGGCTTTTTCATGGAATTGTGGAGGAAGGAAATTCTGCATAAACTTCTTCTTGAAACTCTCCCAGGTAGTGGGACAATCTATGCTCTTACGAACCACAGTCCACCAAAGAGATGCTCTATCCACTAAATGATTAGTGACACACTTGATTTTATCTTTTTCAGCGTATGTCTCTTCATGAAAATAATCATCAAACTGATTGATGAATGCAAGAACAGTTTTTCCATCTCGAGTGCCATTGAAAGTACGGAATTTGAAATTTCTTTTACTTATCTTTGTTTCTTTGCGGATGGATTGAGCTTTGAGAGTCGCATCAATGGTTTGTCGGATAAGATCTTCGGATTGTGGTTCCTCTTTGTCGGTAGTCGATCTTTGTAAATTGGCCAATTAAACTTGCAATGCTTGCCGGGCTCTTCGTTCTTCGTCCAACTACATCATAATTAAATCCAACTTTTGTTCCACCGTAGGTTCAGGAAGATCGCCTTGAGCCATTAAATCATCCATATTTTGTTCCGTCATCCTGCAAAACTTCAAAAGACCTCACACTCTCAAAATCCAATTAGCGGGATGAGCGTAGCTCAAAGTCGGGTGTACAAGGCTTATAGATTTTTATTTGGCTTTCACGGTCTTCGTCTTTGGCAATTGCGGGATTTGAAATCTTTGTAAAATCTGCATTTGACCTTCTGCGTGTGCTGAAACTGGTTCAGCAAGTCTGCATATGCGAACAGAGCCTTCCAGGGAACAACTTTGCAGTTCGGTGCTTCTGCGCAGGAACAGTCCTTATGGGAGTTTTGGGCACAAGTCAAGTCTGACTTCTGGTGACTTGCTGGACTTGCAAAGTACCAAAACTTATGAAACTTGAGAAACTTGAAGTTTATTGTGACTTATGACTTGCTTAACTAAGCTTAAAGCTTAGTGGTCTGAAGTCGTCGAATTTTAGGGGGGGTGGTTTTCTGATGCCGTAAATTTCAGGATGCTGCCGCCGTTTTTTGACGAAGTGAATTACTGAAGCTTTTTAAAGCTTCTAACTAAGCTTTGTACTAAAGCTTTATTAACTTTGAAGTGAAACTTGGAGATATGGAAGCTTATCTATTCTCTGTTGAAAAACGACTTGAAAAGAGAGATATTGACGTAGTCCTCTGCCATTACAGGCCGGTCCTTTGCGATCAGAGGCTGTAAACAGAGGTTCTTGACCGCCAGGAATCCACCCGTATCGACCGTTCGCGATGAGACTAATCGTATAGCTCGATCATTCCAGGAGCTCCGCCTTCACACAAGATGGATAGTGATTGGAAGCTCTCGATCTCAGCTTCGCTCTGATACCACTGGTGCACAGATCGGATGCTGTATGCTCGCGTAGTGAATGCCGAAAGGTCCCCAAGAACAAAAGAACTCTACTTTTTGCACAAAACTGAAGGTAGAAAGCATGCACGACATGAACAAGAGACCAATTGGGTGCAATCTCCCCCCATGCCTTGTGTGAGCACCCACAAAGCATGTATTTTATGTATTAATCATCTTCAAGCTCAAATAATAACCCAAATCACAAAATAGCATGCTTTTGGCTTTTGAGTTTGCTTTAGCACAAAATAGAGATAAAGCTAATGGGCGGGCACCCAAAGAGTTAGGCATACCCAATACAATGTCCAAATACAAATATCATAATCATGCGCCCATGCGCATACAAAATAATAAATAAATATCCAACACCTCAATAAATAGGTGCGATAAAATATAGGCACCATGCCTAAGGTATGCGCCCATCAAAATATAAGTGACAACTCGAATACACGCTATCCTCCAATGCTTTCCTCCGCCACTGCTGCTATCTCTACACATCAACTGAAGCATTCACAATCGTTAGTAAAATAATACAATTAAACCGAAAAAAGTGAATACCTAGCAGTCTTCAGCTACATAAATAAATCAACTGGTTAGAAATCAATCTTAACCTTAATTTATCACGAGTGCGCACTCAAAACTCATAAACGTTTATTAATTTAATATGTATTTTGCAGAATCACCCGCTATGGAATCACCCATGTACACACTAAATTAATGAAACACCCGAAAAGGATAGGCGTTCCCATCAATTTCTCGCACAAAGAATCCATTTTGTGTATGAGCCCCGGTCAACAAAGTTTACGGAATCCACCGTAAAACCTCACGGAATCCACCGTGGCACGGAATCCACCGTGAAGTATGCCTCTTGGCATTAGGAACTATGTCGATGTTGAGTAGTGATGACCAGTGCTATTTGGAGACCAATGGAGGGTCTAGTCGCTATTCATAAAATCAATTCTTGAGACCCAAAATACTAAAAATGGAAGTAAGCCTCTTTTTTAATGGAAATTTGGATTCTTTTTGACATTTCATAGCTTAAATCATGTTCATATGTGATGAAAATTTATTTGAAGCTTAGTTGTGATGTATTTAAGGGTTGTGAACCATAAAATGTAAAACTCATATCCATGCATGTGAGCTATTAAAAAACGTTTTAAATGAAAAAATTGTGTTTCCTTAGTTTCGGGTGATCAAATCATGTTCATGTGGGAGGATATTAAATGTGATGATGGATTAGAGTTTAAATTAGTTTTTTGAATATGAAAAATTAAAAAATATAGTATTTTACATAAAGAAAATAAGAAAAAATACTCAAAAATAAGATTTTAAGGCAAATAAAATAATTTTTTTGTGTGCCAAAAATTATGAAAAATTAGGATTATGTTTATACAAGTATAAAAAAGATAAAGCATGAATATTTATCTTAGTTTACCCCTATTTATATGTTTTTATACATATTTATTGTTTATACTATGAAAAAACCATACATGTAAACACCTATTAACCTACTAATCATAAGCAAAACCTTAAATGGTAGGGAGAGAAGGGGTTTTATGTACTAAATACGATTCAAAATATGATTTTCTTGCTACACTTTTCATTTAGGTTTAGATTTATTTTAAGTGTTAAGAGGTACAATGGCATGAAGTAGTCCAACACTACCTTATCATCACAACAAAGTTGTTAGTGAAAGAAAATCATGGGAAAAAAGTTTGAGTACAATCACAATGATAATTTCATTTAAGTAAAATATTTGTGCACTCAAAGTCATTCACTTTGCATTGTGTTGCATCAACATGGTATAAAGAGAACTATCTCCTTGGATGCATAGCACTTGATTTCAAACTATTGACCCATGATGAGTGTGATGCTCCCTATGCTATAGGTTTAGTACAATCGCTTTCTTGGGGATTGATTTGGTGAGGAATATACTATCTCCTAGAATGAATATTATAAAGAGTGGACTTTGTGCATATGTGTTATATGTTGAGACGGAACATCTTGGGACTAATTCTTGGGTTGAAAGAGAGCTGTATAGTGAGGCCACAATGATAAGCTGGGAGGTGCTCCCTTTGTTTGTGTTATGAGGTGCTTAGCTACCTATATGTTTGGGTAATCCTTCTGCTTGGAGTCAAGAAGGGCATCATGTTTGACTACAATCTAGAGATGGTATCTAGAAATGCATTCTTTCAATAAATCAATTCATAGTGTCTATATACTCCTGGCAATGAGGCCATGGGGTTGTTTGGGTGAGTATAGGAGGCCCTGACTAGAGCCCTAGAGAGCTAGTGTTCGAACCCATTTTTGGTCCTAAAAATATTTGAGAAACAATGAGCTCTTTGGCAATTGAGGGACGTGTGATGAAGATGAACACAAATTCCTCCTATGAGTAGGGTAGAGAAGAAAGCCTAGTGATCATAAAGTCACAAGATGGAAGTGTTGAGATATCGAGCTCCACTCGTGATATGCCAGGGTGACCGTTGTGTATTTATGTCACCGACTTGTCAGTTGCAGACGCGGTTGGTACACCGCCCATGAATAATAGCTACATGATAGCTATCCTTATCTACTCTAGTTCGTGGCTGAGTTAGTATGCCACCTTAGTTAGTTGAGTTTGGTTTGAGACCCATATATAGGGTTCTTCTATTTCTTTGTACTTGAGTTCTTTTGGCTTACACAACTAAGAAGAGGAAAACTGTTTTCAGCCTCCACCCTTGTGTGTATTCCCCCATTGTGCAAGCAAGAAAGCTACAAGTGAGACTCCTGGTAAGGAGCTCAAGAAAGCAAGCCAAGCTCGCGGTGTTCTGGTAAGAGGAGCAGTGTTGCTTTCATTTTCTATTTTGGGAGCAGATCTCTGCAGGTAGCACAGGCGGAAATTGCAGGAGTGCATTGTCTCAGGTTGAGACGCCCTTCGCGGTGAAGCAAGAGGGCAGTATATGCTGCGGGAAAGGGCTTTAGCCCTAGGCGACCCTGTTTTTTTGATTTGAGGCCATTTCGGGGCCTGTTTTGGAGACGGAAGTTTTCTGCACGCACTCAAGAAAAGGCCCAGTTTTATGCTGTGCAGCCATTGTTTTGCAGGTCGGTGAAAAGTTACTGTAGAAATTGCATCTTATGCTTGTGCGCAGAGACATTGGGAGTTACAGAATCATCCCTGTTGCCTGTTGATACAAAATCGTCACTAGGAAGTGACTGTGTGGTCAAATACCACTTTCGCCAGTTTTGCAGATTTTCCCTTGTGAGGGTGAAGCTGTGTTTCTTGCAGTGACAGAATTTTTTGCAGTGTTTGGTAATGGCATCTGATTCTCTTTCACAGATTGTCACTGAAAAGCTTGACAAGAACAACTTCCAAGCATGGAAGTTTAGAATGACGAATTTCCTTATGGGAAAAGGATATTGGGAATTTGTTGCAGGAAATGAAGAAGAACCAGTTCTTTCTGATGTTCCCAATCAACAGCAAATGCAGGCATTTAAAGCATGGCATGAGAGAGCCAGGAAAGTTATGTACTGGCTGTCTATCAGCATTTCAGACTCTATGATTGTGCATATTCAAGATGCAAGTACGCCAAAGGAGGCATGGGATACTTTGTCAAAAATGTATAGCACAAATATGCAAGCCAGGAAAATGCAGCTCAAGCAAGAGTTGCACAATGTGCAAAGAGAAAGTATGAGCATC
Source organism: Lygodium microphyllum (assembly GCF_053477565.2). Classification (NCBI taxonomy): domain Eukaryota; kingdom Viridiplantae; phylum Streptophyta; class Polypodiopsida; order Schizaeales; family Lygodiaceae; genus Lygodium; species Lygodium microphyllum. Next base: position 91,125,749 of record NC_141141.1, read on the forward strand.
AATGACTACCACATGAAGGTGAAGAAGATTGCAGATGCACTTGCTTCCATTGGGTCGCCAGTGGAAGATGATGATTTAGTCTCAGTGACCTTGAATGGTCTAGGAAAGGATTATGCACAGTTCCGAACATCCATTTCCGTCCGTGAAAGATTTCCTGATTTTGAGGAGTTGATTGCTCTTTTAATTTCTGAGGAGCAGAGAAATGGTGGTGCATCTTCTTCAGGAGGAACTTCAAAAGAAGCTGTCTTCTACTCAAATGCTGGAAGAGGTAGAGGCAGAGGTAGAGGAGGCCGATTTGGAGGCCGTGGTAGAAATCAAAATATGCAGCAAACTCAAGAAAACCAGTCCTATGGAGGAGGACGTGGTAACTCTAGAGGCAGGGGGAGCCAAAGAGGTCGTGGTGGATGGCAAAGAGGCCAAAATGCAAACAATAATGTTGAATGCTACTACTGTGGTAAAATGGGTCATATGGCTAAAGACTGCTATAAAAAGCAGAATGACATCATGAATGGGAAATTGCAACAAGGGAATTATGCATCTTCTAGTAGACAGGGTGATGACAGAAATGAGCATCTTTTTATGGTGCAGCACATGAACAATTCTGTGACAAGTGCAGAAGAAAGCAATGATGTATGGTATGTTGACTCAGGTGCATCAAACCACATGACAGGTCATGCAGAATGGATGGAGGATGCAAGAAAAATGGAAAAACCAGGATTTGTGGAGACTGGTGATGATACTGCACATCCTATTGTGCAGATTGGAAAAATTCCTTTGTCTATGCAGGATGGGAAAAAGAAATACCTGTCCGATGTATTTCATGTCCCGAATATCACCAAGAATTTGGTTTTTGTTGGTCAAATGGTTGAACAGGGCTTGCAGGTCAGATTTAATCCTCATGGATGCTTTGTTGAGGATATGAAAAATAAAGGTCGCTTGATAGCAAAAGGAAAGAAGAAGGGCAGAGTGTTTACGTTGGATGCATACATGTCTGAATTGAGTGCAGCAATGTTTGCACATGGGACCGGTGTAGTTGCAGATATTGATATCTGGCATAAACGCATTGGTCATGTTAATGTACAGCGACTTAAATCAATGCAGGCCCAAAATATTGTTGCAGGATTGCCCAAATTCAAGGTTGTAGAAATGCATAAGATATGTGAAGCCTGTCAATTTGGAAAACAGGCAAGGAAACCATTTCCTAGACATGTTCAAGAGAGTAAGAAGCCATTGGAATTAATCCACTCTGATGTGTGGACTACTAAAGCTGCATCTCTTGGAGGCTTTCATTATTTTGTCACTTTTATTGATGACTATAGCAGAAAAGTTTGGGTGTATTTTATGAAAAAGAAAAGTGAAGTTTTTTGGCATTTCAAAACTCTTAAAGCTATGGTTGAAAAAGAAACAGGTTCGCAAATAAAATGCCTAAGGTCAGATGGAGGGGGAGAGTACCTCTCAAATGAGTTTGCAAGGTTCCTGCAGGAGCATGGCATAAAGCAGCAATATTCATGCAGTCATACCCCACAACAAAATGGAATTGCAGAAAGGAAAAATAGGCATATTGGAGAGGTATCTCGTGCCATGCTCAATGAAAAAGACTTGCCAGATTTTTACTGGGATGATGCAGTTGCTACAGCAGTCTATATAATGAACATGACTCCCACTGCAGTAATACATGGGATGACTCCAGAGGAGAGGTATACTGGTAGGAAACCAGATATTTCTCATTTGAAAATTTTTGGTTGCATTGCCTATGTACATGTGCCAGATGAGTTGAGATCCAAGTTGGATCCAAAAGCTGAGAAGTGCATCTTTATTGGTTACTCTCTGCAGCAAAAAGGGTATAGATGCTATAACCCTTCTACTCATAAGTTTACAGTGAGTAGAGATGTTGTTTTTGATGAGATGAGTAGCTGGTATAAACCAGTAAATGTGATTGATAATGTAGATGCACAAAATGGTAATGTTGCACAGAATTCTCAACAGCAGTCACAAGATATTAGTGGACCTGGAGCGTCCTCTAGCAGTCGTTCACATTCTTCTCCATGGACAGGCAGATTGAGATCAGGAGAATCTTCTCAAGGCAGTGCAAATAGTGGTATGCAAGTATCACGAAAAGGAAAAGAGAAGGTAGATTAGCCCATGTTTGATGTGAGTGCAGGTCACTCTTATGTGGATGGTGAATCCAGTGGCTCAGAACAGAGCATTAATGATGAGTTGGGTATTCCTTCTATTGTTACACCTGGAGTAAGGAAGACCAGGGATGTTTTGAGAGCACCTGGGAGTGAACCTACTTTGCGCAGGTCAACCAGAGTTAGGTATCCTGTGGATAGGCTGAAATATGATGGATTTACAGCCATTCACTATGCATATATGGTCAAAGTGATACAGGAACCAGAACCCACTTCTTTTGAGCAAGCCATGGGAAAAGAAAAATGGGAGAAAGCCATGGATGAAGAAATGGATGCCTTGGAAGCAAATGCTACATGGGAATTGGTACCTTTGCCTAAAGGTAAAAATGCAATTGGCTGTAAGTGGGTTTATAAGGTGAAGCACAATGCAGATGGTTTTGTGAACAGATACAAGGCAAGATTAGTAGTCAAGGGGTATGCACAAACATATGGCATTGACTATGAAGAAACATTCAGTCCGGTTGCAAGGATGGCAACTGTAAGAGCAGTCATTGCTATGGCTGCATCAAAGGGATGGTCTTTACATCAAATGGATGTAAAGAATGCCTTCTTGCATGGTGACTTGCAAGAAGAGGTCTATATGGAGCAGCCACCAGGTTATGCGCATGCTGTTCATCCTGAGTTTGTTTGCAGGTTGAAGAAAGCATTGTATGGCTTAAAGCAAGCACCTAGAGCATGGTCTGACAAGATAGGATAGTATCTTGTCACTATTGGCTTTCAGATTTCCAAGGCAGATTTCTCACTTTATGTGAGAAAAACAGAGAAAGGTATTATGCTACTTGTCATTTATGTTGATGATTTGATTATGACAGGTGACAGTGATGAAGATATCCTTCATGTGAAAATGCTATTGAAGCAGAAGTTTGAGATGAAGGATTTGGGAGAGCTGCGTTATTTCTTGGGCATTGAGGTGATTAGATCACCGAGTGGGATACAGCTCTTGCAGAGGCAGTATGGATTGGACATGCTGTCCAAATATGGGATGACAGGCTGTAAGCCTATTTCAGTTCCTTTGGAGCAGAATGTGAAGCTGAGCACATATGCAGGTGAGCTTCTAGAAGACCCTACTATGTACAGACGCATAGTGGGAAGTTTGATTTATATGACTATTACCAGGCCAGATTTGAGCTATGCTGTTGGATTGGTAAGTCAGTTTATGCAGGCTCCAAGGAAACCACATTTGGATGCGGCTAGACGCATACTCAGGTATGTGAAGTCCACATTGCAGTATGGACTATTTTATGAGACTGGGGTTCAGATACAGTTGCATGGATACACTGATGCTGATTGGGCTGGTAGTATTTCTGATAGACGATCTACCAGTGGATATGTGTTCTCTTTTGGGAGTGCTGCAGTCACTTGGAGCAGCAAGAAACAACCTACAGTTGCCTTATCCAGCACAGAGGCTGAGTACAGGGGCGCAGCAATGGCTGCATGTGAGGTAGCTTGGTTGGATAAGCTACTTTATGATATGCATCAGCCTACAGATGGGCCAGTTCTCATTTATTGTGACAACATGAGTAGTATACACTTGGCAAATAACCCAGTCTATCATGCTAGAACAAAGCACATTGAGGTGCATTATCACTATGTGCGGGAGAGGGTTTTACTAGGTCTTATTGATCTAGTTTATGTCAGCACAGAGGATCAGGTAGCTGACATATTTACGAAGGCATTGGGCACAGAGAAGCTGCGCAAGTTCAGAGACCTGCTTGGTGTGTAGGAATTGGGATTGAGCTCGAGGGGGAGTGTTGAGATATCGAGCTCCACTCGTGATATGCCAGGGTGACCGTTGTGTATTTATGTCACCGACTTGTCAGTTGCAGACGCGGTTGGTACACCGCCCATGAATAATAGCTACATGATAGCTATCCTTATCTACTCTAGTTCGTGGCTGAGTTAGTATGCCACCTTAGTTAGTTGAGTTTGGTTTGAGACCCATATATAGGGTTCTTCTATTTCTTTGTACTTGAGTTCTTTTGGCTTACACAACTAAGAAGAGGAAAACTGTTTTCAGCCTCCACCCTTGTGTGTATTCCCCCATTGTGTAAGCAAGAAAGCTACAAGTGAGACTCCTTCCTTCTCTCCCACAATCTTGACAGGAAGATGGATCACAAGTCATGAAAGCATGCTTGCCTAGAATATATCTCAAATCTCTATGGGATGTAGGGTAAATGCAAAATGGATTTATGGAGGAAGAGCTTGTCAATACACTAAACAGGTTGGGAATAAAACAAAGCCTTTGAATATTATGGCATGAGCATAGAAATGGTTAAATTTTTTTTGTAGTCTCTAAAAGCCACATCACTAAGTTGGTGAATGCATATTGGAAAGAAGGGAAGTAGCCCTCTTCATGGAAGATGATCATCATTTCTCTTATCCCAAAGCAAGCTTAGTTTATTGAGCTCTCCCATTGGCAACCAATCCCCCTCATGGGTGTAGCCTATAAAATCGTTACCATGGGAATAGAAAACAGATTGATGCCTATCTTACAAAATAATTTTAATAAGATGCAATATGGATTTCTAAAAGGACACACACCAATAGGCAATGTGTTGAATGTTATGGTAGCTATAGAATGGGCCGAGATCTCAGGACAAAAAATTGCATTTTCTAGCTTGATTTAGAAAAAACCTTTGATAGGGTGTTGTGGCAATTCATAGTGTCAACTATATTTTCATCTAGGATCATAGTTGTAGGCAAACAAGATGAAGGTGTTATTAAGCTATTTGATGTATGTGATGATATCCTCACCTATATCAATGGCCATATTTGTAGCTAGTTCTAGCATGGTTGGTCTCTTATAAGATTTTTTTAGTTTGTGAGGAAAATTTGATAATGTGGAGCTGATTTGGTTGATATGCATGAATGAAATGAGTGGGGCTACAGGTACAACTTTAGCTTTCAAAATTGGTAGTGAGAAGGACACCATCACTAGACTCAAGCTACTTGTTGTTATGGGGATAATAGAGGAATGTGAAGGCTCAAGTAGTAGTGTATCATTACTCTCATAGTGTGTGATGTGATAAGTTGGTCTTTGTTGTTGCTAAAGTAGCAAATTTGGGTCTGTGACTTGTGCATTTGTCAAGCATTTTTGTAAGATACGTATTGCACTTGCGATAATGGAATTATGTATTTTGATTGATGATTTCTTCTTATAGATAAACTTAGATTTAGTAGGTGGATTTTTGTGTTTTGGTGCTTGTTTCTTTAACCTCTTTTGTGGTTTTGGAAAATGTAGGCCTTGTGTTGGGTGAGCACTATTTGCCAGTGATGGTGTCACTATTGCATGCATTGAGCTTAAGGTTTGTGGGCACTTTGGTAACCACAACCAAGAATTTCTTACATAACAGCCCTATGTTCGTAGTAATGCCTTTAGAACCCATCTTCCTTGGAAATGGTGCAATGTCAGTGCTTTGAGTTGCAAGGTAGGAGGCAAATTTCCTTGACTATTCAACTTTTGGAACTTCCTTGGATTTTCAATCTACCTTGGGAACCCACTTTTGATAGCTCTGCCTCTGTTTAGTCACTATGCTTATAGGTATGTTGTGGTCCACTGGTGCTTTGAGCAATTGAGTGAGTAGGGTTTTACTCCCCTCCTTAGAGGTTGCATTAGTTGTATTTGGGCTTGTCAGTGGCATCCTCTACTTTGAAGAAACAAGTATACCCTTGTTGAAAGTTGTGGTGATTTTTATGTTAGGAATCTCTAGGTATATGCAATGCACTAGGTATATTCTGTGATGATTTTAATGTTAGGAATCTCTAGGTATATGCACTACACATCATAGTTAAGCACACACTTAGCTTGCTATTTCGATGGTCATCCTAACAATTTCTCTTTTCCAACTCCTTTAGCATCAATTCATATGAAGAAAATGATGGACATGCTTTTTGATAATTAATTGCACTTAGCATTTTCCTAACAAGGTACTAGAGAGTGTCCCCATATGGATTGACCTTTGCATTAGTTGGGATGAGATAAAGTTTTTGGACACTGGTGTAGTCATCGTACATCATGATGTTGCAATTAGATCCCTCATCAATAAAGGCATTGATTGTGTGTTCTTTCTTTTCTGTGAGTTTGACCCTAAGATAAGTAAGTGGTACAATTTCTTCATCATCAAGGTCTTGCTCTTCAATTGTTTTTATGGCTCATATAGCTATGGGTGGTAGCATCATTGGTGGCCCATGTAAGGGGTGGGATGGTAGTAAATAATACTTTTTGATGTGGCTACCATTGAGAAAACTAATGCCTTGTCCATTGAGAGTCTCAAGCTCCACATGACTAGTTCTGGTAATTTGGCACACATAGAAAGGGGTGAGACCTCTTAACTTCATCTTCTATTTGTGGCCTTTAATTGACTAAAGTAATACAAAGTTTTCCTTCTTGAACTCTTAATACTTGATGTGTTTGTCAAACCAAAATTTTTGTTTAGCCTTTTCACAAATTAATACATGTGTCACTAGTAGCCTAGTTTCTAACAAGCATTTGAATTCCACCAAACAATTGGTCCAAGCTTCTCTACCATCCCATTATTCTTACACTACAGTTTTGAAGCTAGGAATAATAAAACTTAATCAAAACTATGATCTCTATTCCATAGGTCAGTTTATTGGCCACTTGCTATCTTATAGGCCTATTGATATTCCCATATGCTACCATGAGTTTTTTATCCTAGTCACTTGGAGAGGTTGAGACTATCTTGGTCACCACATTGATCAAGATTTTATTTGTGTGTTTTGCTTGGCTATTTACTTGAGGATAGTAGCAGAGGATTTGTAGTGAATGACCATGAATGTGGACAAGTGCACAATCACTTCATTGATGAAATGTGTATCTTAGTCACTCATAATCTCAAGGGGATAGCTAAATCATGAGATTGCTTGTTCCCACAAGAACTTCACTATTGACTAAGTGTTGTTCTTACAAGTGATTCATGTCTTAGCCCATTTTTCAAGTAGTTAGTTGTGATGATAATGACTGATCGGCATGAGCTCCATCTCATCCTTTCACATAGGTACTTTTGTATGTTGATACATTATAATTTTCCACAAATTGTTGAGATGGCAAGCTCAACTTGTGTGGACATTGATGATGGACCACCTGGTTAGATGGGTCCACATGTCTACACTTAGCATGTCGATGGTTATTATGATCCTCACACAACCATTGACTTATCACTTATTATATTTAGTTTATTACACTACTTATAGCTATCATATTTATAGTGGTAATCAATTAGCATAGTCAGTTATGCATTGTTTGACTTAGTAGACTACATTCCTTTATGTTGTATCATATCTATAATTTGTGTACATTGTATTGTATGGAAAGAAGAAGAAGAAACTAGCAAGAAAACGTTTTGGCCTCCATCTCTCTTCTTGTGTTCTTGAGTGAGCTTCCTCTTTTGTATATGGTATGTGTTTGTTTTGGCATAGTAGCGCAAGCAAGTCCCCCCACCACACGATTCTTGACATAGTATTAGAGTGGCACCATTGAGAGAGGCTAGTTTTGAAGGATGAAGTGAGGGAGAAGAACAAGGATTTGAGCAAGTAAGAAGATCTCCCATTCTTCTACTCTTTCTCTTCCTCATCATCATTGAGAAGCTAGACAAGAACAATTATCCATCATGAAAGTTTCATGTGACAAAAACTTGTTCAAGATTTAGAGGGAGAGAGAGACAAAGATAGGGAGTTGTAACAGAGGGTCATGAACTCTCATTGTTCTCTACTTCTCATTATTTCATAATGCTTAGTAAAGTTTAATTACACATAATTGAAAACACACTATGTCACTTACTGACCGTATCACTAACCGTGGTTGAGTTTGACTAACTCAATTATTACAACACACATGGAGAGTGATAGCTAAGATGATAGATGTCTAGATAAGGTCGATCATGTTGATGATACTGATCACGATCTTGATTCTCAACACTCCCCCTTAAGCTTAAGCTAACTACTGTACTCCAAGTAGCTCCCTGAAATGCACAAACCTCTCTTTACCAAGTGATTTAGTAAAGATATCTATTGCCTAGTCTTTTGTCTTCACATGGAGTAGATAAACAACCTTTCCAGCAAGTACCATCTCCTTGATAAAATGGTAATGAACTTCTATGTGTTTGGATCTAGCATGATAGACGCACTTGCTAACCAACATCACACTATTGAGATTGTCACTTTGGTATGCAACTGTACACCCAAGTCATGTAGCAGTTTCACAATACAAACTACTTCGCATGTTGCTAAGGCTGCACCCTTGTATTCTGCCTCTATACTAGATAAAGCAATGGTGGGTTGCTTCTTACTACTCCAGTTGATCATACTATTGCCCAAATTGAAAGCATAACCATTGGTTGACCTCCTGTCACATAAATACAACCAACCCAATTAAATCCGTAATAACCTACCAAATCGAATGATTCCCATGCTCATAAAACAACCCATAATCAGCAATACCCTTCACATACTGCATAATCCTCCTGATTGCATCTAAGTGTGGCTTATGAGGTTTTTGCATAAATTGGCTAATCAGCCCCACTACATAACTCAAGTAAGGACATGTAATAGTAAGGTAAATCAGGCTATCCACCATCTATCACTACATGTGACATTCTCGATATCTCAGTCCCAACATCAATTGCAAGATTGACATTCTGATCCAATGGTGTTTCCATGGCTTTACACCATCATGCCATATTTCAGCAACATATCATGAGCATACTACTTTTGCAATAGCCATATACCTTGAGGTGTAGACACAACCTCAATCTTGAGAAAGTACTTTAGCTCACCAAGATCCTTGACTTTGAATTTGGCTTGTAACATTGCTTTAATTTGAGCAATCTTATGATCATCATCTCCAGTGATGATCAAATCACAAACCACCATTAAAACATAACCATGCTGTGTCTTCTCTGTAAACATGCTATGATTTGCATGACCTATTTGAAAACCAAGCTATTGCAAATAAGTGCTTATGTGACCATTCCATGCTCTTGGTGCTTATTTCAGCCCATGCAAAGCCTTTGTCAGCTTACACACATATGTTGGATAGTCAGGGTGTACATAACCCTCAGACTGCTCCATATACACCTCTTCAAGCAAGTTACCATTCAAGAATGCATTTTTGAAATTCATCTACCATAATTTGTAGCCCTTAGAAGATGCTAATTCAATGACTATTCTCATCATTGCCATCTTGGCAATTGGGCTGAAAGTCTCCTCATAATTTATGCCATATTGCTATGCATATCCCTTTGCAACCAGCCAAGATTTATACCTTTCTAACGAACCATTTGACTTGCATTTCACTTTATAAACTGATTTGCAGCCAATGGGTACTTTGCCTTCAGCCAAATGAACCAATTCCTATGTCTCATTTTCAGCCAATACTACGTATTCCTCATCCATGGTAGCACACCAATTCTCATATGTAATTGTATCACTGAACTTTGTAGGCTCTTTGTAGCCTGTTTAGTCATATATGCATAATATCTGACCAAATACCCACTATATGTCAGCTTATCAATTGGTTTTCTGACCCATTCATACCTCCTCAATCGTGGTGCACTCTGGGCTTGCTTCTCATGAGGCGGCACATACCTGGCTTTGCCTTACACTAGGCATCATAACTGATAGTATGCCCAATTCACTGTCAAGACTGTCACTGCTAGGTGACTCATATCCAGTTGTAAGAGGGCCAATCACATCTTCAAACATGTTTTCTTTGCCTTTATCCAATCTCCCCCTCACTGACATGTTTGTGTTGGTGGATGCAGTAGCACGACTGCGGAGTCGTCTTGAACCATTACTTGTTGGTCTACTCATAGATGTATTAATTGAACGATAATTTTTAGCATAAGTAGGGCTGGCTGGTCCATCAAAGACTAATGCATTTGGATTACCATACCATGAGACCAACTCATCAAAAGCTACATCTTTGGTGATCAGGGTTTCTCGAGTGGATGGATCGTAGAATTTGTAAGCCTTTCTCTCTTGTGCATAGCCAAGAAAAAACTTTTGACAGCTTTTGGTTTTAACTTGTTTCTCTTTTCATCATTAGGCACATGTACATAGGCAATGTAGCCAAATACTTTTAGGTGACTAATGTCGGGCTTGTGCCCATACAGTTTCTCATACAGAGTCAAATCATGAACCCCAGCTGTAGGTGTTAGGTTCAGTACATAAAGTGCAGTAACTACTGCTTCAACCCAATAAGCATTTGGTGAATTCTTTTCATTAAGCATTGCCATGGCAGCTTCCATAAGCATCTGATTTTTTCTCTTTGCCACACCGTTCTGTTGAGGCGTGTAACTACATGTGAGATGCCTTTTTATGCCATATTTAGCAAGGTACCTATCAAACTCTTTAGATACATATTCTCCACCTCCATCAGATCTCACACATGAGATAACACCCAAGTTCATTTTCAACATGCTTCTTAAAGTCCTTAAAGACATCGAGCACCTCATCCTTGTGCTTCAGAATATACATCCATGTGTATCAACTGAAATCATCAATGAAGGATACATAATACCTGGCACCACCAAAAGGTGCATTATGGGCAGGACCCCATACATCTGAATCTATCAACTACAAAGGCCAAGAACTATTTCTAACATGTCTCATGAATGTGAATCTCGCTTGTTTCCTAAACTGACAAGCAGAGCATACATGTCCAAGATTAGTGTACTTGAACTTTGGCGAGCCAAGTACAACCTCTTTCTGCTACATATTTTTCAACTTCTGTACATTAACATGAGTGATGCATTTGTGCTAGATTTCTACATCTTGAACTGCTCCATTATCATGGGTAAACATGGCTCCCTTCGATTCTGAGATAGATGCATCCAAGGTAAGCATTCTACCATCTCTCTTTCCTTTGGTAATCAATCTATAGCCATTGACATATTCTTCAATAAAACAACCATCCCTATTGAATCTAACTTGCAGATTGTGTTCTACCATCAACTGGCAGTAAATTATTGGTAATAGAAGGTACATGTAGTACATCATGTAGGCTCTTCTTTCTGCCATCATGCATGAGTAATGAAACCACACCTATATGTTGAATATCATGGTGTGTATCATCACCAGTATATACAAACCCATGAGTCTTGCTACTAATTCATCAAACCATTCGCCATGAGGAGTCATATGATTGGATGCTCTTGATTCTATGTACCATTTCTCGTCTTTTCCTTGCTTAGGCGTATTCTTTGATACTTTGCTACATGCTGCATAGCAAACGGTCTATCTCCCTGGTCATCTTGAGTACCACTAGAAGATGCATAATGTCCATGCTGCTGCCTTTTGCCTTCATATTAGCTTGATTTTTATGGAAATCCTTAGTGATATGCACATATCTTCTGTAATAATGACAGTCTTTATCCCTGTTAGTTTGTTAATGCAACTACCAAGAGCCACCTTTGCCTCTAGGTGATCTCCCTTGCCTCTAAAGGCTCTATATCCTCTCTATCCTTGCGTATTTGAGTTGTGCCAAGCAATTTGCTACTGCTGTCCATGTGTGTTTTGGGTGTCTCCTCAACCCCGAAAAGCTCCATGAGCTCTACTACCTCTAGCTCACTGACTAGGGTAAAAGATAGTGTCTCTGCTGCCCTAAGATGTGCTTGAACTTGTATTCAGGCCAAGCTTTACTTCTTCATGTAGCATCAATGAAAGTAACTCATCCCAATCAAGGGGTTCTACTCTCATAGAAATGGACATATCAAATGCCTTATACTCCTTACCTAACCCATTTGATGTCACTGCAATCATATCATCCTCTGAAACACGAGATCCAATGGTAGCCAGTTGGTCAGCTATGGTGTTTATTTCATTCATGTATGCTTGAATGCTCCTGCCATTCCTAGACATGTTGTTGAACTTCTACTTCAGCTGTATCTTCCTTGCATGTGTGGCATTACCATAAGTCTTCATAATTGCATCCCAAGCATCCTTTGGGGAATGGCAACTGGTAATCTGTATAGCTATCACATCAGAAATGCACAAAGAAAACCAATTTAGCTCTTTTCGACCACTGTCACGGTGAGATCTCCGTTGTTCCTGTGTCGGATTCTATTCAAGAAATTCGGGTTTAGCTTCAGCCCTTGTACAAAAATCCCAATAACCTCTGCCAATCAAAAACTTATGCATCGTGAACTTCCATAGAGCGAGTTTTTTGTTGTCGAGGTTCTCACTGTTAAATCGAGTGATGTTATCAGTGCCTTGAGCATTTTCCATATCTGCAAATTTAGTGCTCTCACTAAATGCCTGACTCCTTGCACACCCCTCAGGTGTTTATGATAGTTTCAGTTCAATAAGTTGTCACAATAAAAAACAAGAGTAAACAGTGTATTTCAGCTCATACATATGTCAAATACATCCCCAATCATGCGGCAAAACATCTAGATGCAGTGGAATTCCAAATAGACAGCATGTGTCCGCATAGTAGACATGTACGTGTTCATGACAATCAGACAACAGTCTGTAACAATAGTATGTGTATAACCAACAATGTTTTCTATGCTAAAAAAGAGTATTCAGACCTTGAAACAACCCCAAAACATCTCATACAATTGCCACTCTCTATGTAGGAGTTGATACATATCCAATCGGTCAGAATAGATTGCATTTATGTCAAGTGAAGATGATAGGTATCCTTCCTACATACAATAACCAATCAATACCCTGGTATAACTAGCAAAAAATCAATCCAAACTTTGGTATTTCAACACTCATAGTATCCCAGAAAGCATCTACCACTCAAGTGGTATGATCCAAGCATTTTTCATAGCAAATAAATACTGTAGGTATACTATTTCCAAATTTAGGAAAACAACTAGTTCACTATTTCTAGCTTGCAAATAAGCTCCAAAATTGAGTATTTAATACTCCAATATCATGCCATGTATACATAAGTGTTGCTACAACACTTTCCAAGCATCCAAGATGATTAACTAGATCATTCTCAAGCAATTCATGATCAAACAATGCCCTGTTTTAGTGTCGGCAATTCAAGGACAGATTTCAGTCTATTTTCTAGATAGATTTTAGTTTGCTATTACCATTTAAATACAAGTGTTGAACTCTTCAAAGTCATGCCAAAATACATGAGATTAAAGGCACATACATTGCCAAGCATCAGTAGATATTAGTAGAGGTCAATATAGCTCCCAATGAGCTACAACCAAGTAGATGCATGCTGTCCCTATATAATTAACAACAGACTTGCTCTATTTTCCAACCAGTGTTTGATTCAAACATCCCACAAATGAGTTGAGAACCAAGATACCAATTTTATGAAGCTTTCTCCAATCCTTGACAAGTTGTTTAACAACAGTAGAGTGTATTTATGGCTGTCAATGTCTGAGTTGGAGTAGGAGAAGATGACTAGCAAACTAGTGCAATCTATCCAGGTTATATTTTTTACATTGCTATTATTTTTTCCCTCAATGCTCATGCAACAGAGCTCATTCAAGCAGCATAGAACCCTCTAGGAAGCCTCAATAGGTTGTGAATTGATAAACCACAAGAAACATACTTTCCAATAGATCCAATGGTTGCCAACACATGAATTTTTGTAGGTCACAATGCAACTCTTGACTTCAGGCTCTAGCTCTTGCAATACCGATGCCAATGCCATTGCTAACCCTTTAGGCTTCAGGCTCTGATACCATGTTTAAGATTCAGAGGGAGAGAAAGACAAAGACATGGGGCTGTAACAGAGAGTCGTGAACTCTCATTGTTCTCTACTTATCATTATTTCATAATGCTTACTAAAGTCTAATCACACATAATTGAAAGCACATTAGGTCACTAATTGACCATACCACTAATCGTGGTTGAGTCTGAGTGACTTAGTTATTACAACACACATGGATAGTGATAGCTAGGACAACAACTGTCTAGATAAGGTCGGTCATGTTGGTGATAGTAATCACGAGCTTGATTCTCAACAGAACTTCCTTATTGGAAAAGGCCTCTTCAAGTTTGTTTTAAGTGAAGAAAAGGAGTCCGAGTTAAATGGCCCTATAAATGAATTAAAAATGTGAAAAAAAAGAAATGGAAATGACAAAAAGGTGATGTATTGGCTATGTGTAGTCATTGATAATACTATGCTGGGGTATATTAGAAATGTAAAAAGTTCACATGCAACATGGATCGCATTTGAAAATATGTATTCTACGAATACAAAGGTACGAAAGATTCAACTTAAGCAAGAGTTGAATATTTTGAAGAAAGGAATGTTTGTCAATGAGTGCGTTTTGAAGGTAAGAAGCATTGGAGATGCTTTGGCAGTGACGCTTGATGCAATGCTCGATAATGATGATTTGGTATCATCTATTTTCGGTGGTCTTAATAATAAAAAACTTGAAAATATTTTGTTACTTCTATGTATATATGAAAGGCATTTCTAGATTTTGATGAGTTGGTCTCTCTCATGATCTCACTGAAGAGATCAACATGCATGGTGAATTATCTAAAAAAAGTGGTAAACAAGTCCAAGTATTTTACTCAAGTTTAGGAAGGGGATATGGTAGATCCTCTTCAAGAGGCCATGGTATGGGACATGTTGGTGATAACTAGCAAAAAAAGTTAAATAAGGAGTTTGATGAAATGCAGGATTTGGAAGGCCTTGGAAACTTTAGAGGTAGGGGGGCTCTAGAGGAAGAGGTGGATGGTAGAATAGAGGTTCTAGAAATTTTGGTATTATTTGTTATTATTGTATAAAAGCAGGTCATATTGTAGCCCATTGTTATGATAAAAAGGATGATATCCACAATGGTAAATTGTAGGAAGGAAACTATGCATCATCTTCACAATAGAATGAAGACAAAAGTAAGTGTCTATTTGTTAGGTAGAATATGATGAATAATGTTACAAGAAAGGGGACACATGATGATGTATGGTATATTAATTCTGGTGTCTCTAATCATATGACTGGTTATGCTGAATGGTTTGAAGAAATGCAAGACTCGCAAAATCCAAATTATGTGCAAATGGGTGATGATACATGCCATCCAATTTCACACATTGAAAAAGTTCCCTTGTCCCTGCATGATAGCCAGACAAAGAGTCTATTAGATATCTTATATGTGGCATCCATCACAAAGAATTTAGTGTCTATTGGTTAAATGGTAGAGCAAGGGTTGCATGTTCAATTTAGTGCAAAAGCTTGCTTTGTGGAAGGTTAATCAATGATAAGTGCAAGTTGATCACAAAAGGAAGTAGAGTTGGCTATACATGTTCATGTTAGATATTGGAATTCTTGCTATGAATGTTGCTCTACATGCTTTAAAAAAAGGAGTGGTTGTAGACATTGAAATATAGCATAAACATATTGGATATGCAAATGTGCAAAGGCTAGAATAAATGCAGTCCAAAGGGTTGGTTAGAGAATTGCCTATTTTTAGAGTTGTAGAATTTCATAAAGTGTGTAAAGCATGTCAGTTTGATAAGAAAACGAGACAACCTTTTCCAAATGACTATAGAGATGCAAGCATGAATTCACTTGATGTTTGTATACAAATGTTTGGGGGCCTACATAAAACATATCTCTTGGATGTAGCAGATATTTTGTAACATTTATTGATGATATTTCAAGAAAGCTATGTGTATATTTCATGAAGGAAAAGAGAGATGTATTTGAGCACTTCAACATGTTCAAGGCTATTACTAAAGCAAAAACAAGCTTAAAAGTTAAGTGCTTGAGTTTAGATGGAGGGGGAAAATACATCTTTAATGAGTTCAGTGACTTCTTAAGGTCTTGTGGGATAAAGAGACAGTTTACTTGCACGTATACCCCATAGCAAAATAAGGTTGCACAAATGAAAAATAGACATATTGTAGAAGTTGTACGAGCATTGATGGATGAAAAGAATATGCCAAAATATTTTTGATTTGAAGCTATTCATAGTGTTGTCTATATTATAAATACAAATCCCATAGCATAGTTCATGGGATGACCCTTGAAGAGTACTTTATAGGCAAGAAGTTTGATGTGTCATACTTCAAAGTGTTTGGTTGTAATGCATATGTTCATGTGACACATGAGTTGCAAAAAGAAGCTTGGTCCAAGGACTAAAAAATATATTTTTATTAGATATTCTTTATAGAAAAAATGATATTACTGTTAGAACCCAATCATAGGTGAGTTGAGAGTGAGTAGGGATGTTATTTTCAATGAAATGAGTAGTTGGTTTGCATCTAGTAGTGATGTATTAGATGATGATGATAATCATGATAGTCGTGTATAAAGAAAAGCAAGAATCATGGAGCCTTAGTAGACCAAAAATATCATTTGGTACTCTATATACAATTAGCCCTTGATCTAGGAGATTAAGGAGTAGTCCCACATCTTTAGGTGTATCTCCTAGTGTTACAGGTAAAGACAAAAGGAAAAAGAAAATGTTAGAAGGTAATGATGCATCTACTATTCATTTGGGGTTTGATGGAGATCCAAATATTTATGAGAATTTGTATGATGAGCTTGGTATTCCTTCAATTAGGACACCAAGTGTATCTAATCATATGACTAGTTGTGCTGAATGGTTTGAAGAAATGCAAGATTCACAAAATCTAGATTATGTGCAGATGGGTGATGATACATGCCATCCAATTTCACACATTGAAAAAATTCCCTTGTCCCTGCATGGTAGCCAGACAAAGAGTCTATCAGATATATTATATGTGGCATCCATCACAAAGAATTTAGTGTCTATTGGTCAAATGGTAGAGCAAGGGTTGCAGGTTCAATTCAATGCAAAGTTTGCTTTGTGGAAGATTAATAAATGATAAGTGCATATTGATCACAAAAGGAAGTAGAGTTAGCTATACATGTTCATGTTAGATGTTGGAATTCTTGCTATGAATGTTGCTCTATATGCTTTAAAAAAAGGAGTGGTTGTAGACATTGAGATATAGCATAGATGTACTGGATATTGAAATGTGCAAAGGCTAAAATAAATGTTGTTCAAAGGGTTGGTTAGAGAATAGCCTATTTTTAGAGTTGTAGAATTTCATAAAGTGTATAAAGCATGTGAGTTTGATAAGAAAATGAGACAACCTTTTCTAGATGATGATAGAGATGGAAGCATGACTTTACTTGATGTTGTGTATACAAATGTTTGGGGGCCTACATAAAACATATCTCTTGGCTGTAGCAGATATTTTGTAACATTTATTGATGATATTTCAAGAAAGCTATGTGTATATTTCATAAAGGAAAAGAGAGATGTATTTGAGCACTTCAACATGTTCAAGGATATTATTAAAGCAAAAACAAGCTTAAAAGTTAAGTGCTTGAGTTTAGATGGAGGGGGAGAGTACATCTTTAATGAGTTCAGTGACTTCTTAAGGTTTCATGGGATAAAGAGACAGTTTACTTGCACATATATCCCGTAGCAAAATAAGGTTGTAAAAGTGAAAAATAGACATATTGCAGAAGTTCTATGAGCATTGATGGATGAAAAGAATATGTCAAAATATTTTTGATTTGAAGCTATTCATAGTGTTGTCTATATTATAAATACAAATCCCATAGCATAGTTCATGGGATGACCCTTGAACAGTGCTTTATAGGCAAGAAGTTTGATGTGTCACACTTCAAAGTATTTGGTTGTAATGCATATGTTCATGTGACACATGAGTTGCAAAAAGAAGCTTGGTCCAAGGACTAAAAAATATATTTTTATTAGATATTCTTTATAGAAAAAATGATATTACTGTTAGAACCCGATCATAGGTGAGTTGAGAGTGAGTAGGGATGTTATTTTCAATGAAATGAGTAGTTGGTTTGCATCTAGTAGTGATGCATTAGATGATGATGATAATCATGATAGTCATGTGTATAAAGAAAAGCAAGAATCATGGAGCCTTAGTAGACCAAAAATATCATTTGGTACTCTATATACAATTAGCCCTTGATCTAGGAGATTAAGGAGTAGTCCCACATCTTCAGGTGTATCTCCTAGTGTTACATGTAAAGACAAAAAGAAGAAGAAACTGTTAGAAGGTAATGATGCATCTACTATTCATTTGGGGTTTGATGGAGATTCCAGTATTTATGAGAGTTTGGATGATGAGCTTGATATTCCTTCAATTAGGACACCAAGTGTGTCTAATCATATGACTAGTTGTGCTGAATGGTTTGAGCAAATGCAAGATTTGCAAAATCCAGATTATGTACAGATGGGTGATGATACATGCCATCCAATTTCACACACTGAAAAAGTTACCTTGTCCTTGCATGATAGCCAGACAAAGAGTCTATCAGATATTTTATATGTGGCATCCATCATAAAGAATTTAGTGTCTATTGGTTAAATGGTAGAGCAAGGGTTGCAGGTTCAATTTAATGCAAAAGCTTGCTTTGTGGAAGATTAATCACTGATAAGTGTAAGTTGATCACAAAAGGAAGTAGAGTTGGCCATACATGTTCATGTTAGATGTTGGAATTCTTTCTATGAATGTTGCTCTATATGCTTTAAAAAAAGGAGTGGTTGTAGACATTGAAATATAGCATAGACATATTAGATATGCAAATGTGCAAAGGCTAAAATAAATGCAATCAAAAGGGTTGGTTAGAGAATTGACTATTTTTAGAGTTGTGAAATTTCATAAAGTGTGTAAAGCATGTCAATTTGATAAGAAAATGAGACAAACTTTTCTAAATGATGATAGAGATGCGAGCATAAATTTACTTGATGTTGTGGATACAAATGTTTGGGGGCCTACATAAAACATATATCTTGGCTGTAGTGGATATTTTGTCACATTTATTGACGATATTTCAAGAAATCTGAGGGTATATTTCATGAAGGAAAAGAGAGATGTATTTGAGCACTTCAACATGTTCAAGGCTATTATTGAAGGAAAAACAAGCTTAAAAGTTAAGTGCTTGAGTTTAGATGGAGGGGGAGAATACATCTTTAATGAGTTCAATGACTTCTTAAGGTCTCATGGGATAAAGAGACAGTTTACTTGCATGTATATCCCATAGAAAAATAAGGTTGCAAAAATGAAAAATAGACATATTGTAGAAGTTGTACGAGCATTGATGGATGAAAAGAATATGTGAAAATATTTTTGATTCTAAGCTATTTGTAATGTCCCATCACAGACATAGGAGCCCCCTAACTATTTTAATCAAATTAGTACTATTACTATTACTACCACCTTCCCCCGGTCGTCGTGCCGATAGGAAGAGGGAGTGGAGTAGGTGAACGGGAGATGATGAGGGAGGGCAGATGCAAGAAACGAGGTGGTGTCGACAGTAGGGGAGGAAGCCGAGAAGGAGACGATGATCAGTTGATTGCAGGCCACCACCATGGACAACTCCACATTCCTACCCCCCCTCCCCCCAAAAAAAAATCGTAATAGGGGAGGAAGGAAGCCTTAGAGGACGAGCGAGGACGCTACAAGGAAGGAGACAGAGAGAGAAGGGAAGAGGGAGAGGGGGAGGAGAGAAGAAGAGAAGAGAAAGGAGAAGAAGAAGAAGAAAATGAGAGGGAGGAGAGAAGAAGAGAAGAAGAAGGAGAAGAAGAAGAAAAGGAGAGGGAGGAGAGAAGAAGAGAAGAACGAGAAGAAGAAGAGAAGGAAAGGAAGAGAGAGAGAGTCTCCGAGGGGACTCATTTCTCTTCCTCGCCTAGGAGAGTGGGCATCCTTTTTTTTCCCTTCGACCCCAAATCACTATATTTTTCCTGCAAGATTATTGCCCATCTACAAGGCAAACTCTTTTTCTCAAATTAGCCCCACTAATTGAGCACAAGGTGCAAAGGTCTTGTGCGACTCACGACTAAGAGAGATGAGGTTCAAAAATGGCCCCCAAGCGGAGATTATCACACTAGGATGGCAATTCCTCAATGAGCAAAGGAGCCTCGGGCAAGGACATCATTGCCAATCCAACTGCGGTGCCAGTCGTAAGTGATGTATTTCCAAATTAGTAGATGCTTGTTTTGATTCCTGCATGAAGTACATTAGATGCCACACAAGATTAGGTCATGGGAAGGAAAAGGCTTCATCTCTTACATTCGAAAGATAAGCTGCAAAGCGGAGGTATCAAGAGAAGTTAATTGTATTTGGAGGCTATGCGACAACACACACATATCATAATAGTATTTCAAGGTATTGTCAATTCTCTGTTTCATGAAATTAATAGATGGGTATTTCCCCCACACTGAAAGTATGGGTAGCTTGCACGCTTGACGGATTGCATGATAAGTAATCTAGCTTAAGGGAATTTCAATCTCAAATCTATTAGATCATTGGGATCTTGATGATATGCGTAGTTAATACAAACAACCGTCATAAGGCCTAAGACTAAGAATGTCTTGGGTTCTGACCGATAACTGCTATGTTATCAATCCTATTTGGATTGGGCTAGATCCGAATACAATTCCGGTCCCCAAAATCAAGTAGAGAGCTCAAGGGATTGAGAAGACCTAGTCAAAGTAAAGACCACTAATCTTTGGAAAGAAGGTTGAGTTATCGAGCAATGAAAGAAACCTATAGAACTTATGTCTTGTACTGTGTTTGAAACCTTAACATAGGTCTTAGTTGAAAGAAGGGTGTGTTAATAAATTTTTACGTAGAATCGCTCTTGATCCCAAGGGGGATAGGGAATGTGTGATGGAAATGTTATCACAACTATTCTTGCAATATTTGGAAAAGGATAGCATTGTTCTTGTTGATTGATCGAATAACATTCTAAATGTTTTTTCATTGAATTGATTGTTAGGACATGATGTGGATGGTTATTCCAAGTGCTTGTGTTTGATGGTAAATGCATGGCAGGGGTTAGTAATGACAAGTTGCCATGGGAAATAAAGGAATGCTTTCTTGGAAGATGATATTATGCTGATTGCCTTGATTTTGCTTGATTCTTAATTCAATTAATTAAGGAAGGATATTTTGCACGGTGGATCATCTCCAAGGTCATGCTGCATTTCAACAACTCGAGAGGGCATTGGTCGATTCACAAGCCGAAGGTCGAGTGGTGAAAAGGCCAACCATGGAAAGTGTGTCTCACTTCTAGGTTGCTTGGGGTCAGCAGAGTTTTGGACACCCCTTGCCGAGTCCGGAATGGAGCTGTAGATTGCCGTGAGCCCAACGTCTGGGGTGTTGGAAGATCCTATTCTAGATACTGGATGGAAATTATGGTGCCATGTGATTTGGACTGGATACTTCTATTGGATAGAAGGGAATGTATAAATTCTCCTATATGGGCAGGGGACAAAGATTAACGTGAAGATAAGGTAAGGAAATTGTTTGAACTTGTTTTGCTTACTGTGTTTTTGTGTCTGTGCTATAAGTTACGCGAACGAGCCCTGTTCCCTAAAAGGATTAATTAATGAAGCTGATTTTAAATGTCACACATAATTGTGGTAGGACCTAATTAGAAAAATAAAGCTATCAAGGGAAGCGGTTGGACAGAACCCCGACATGTCTGAGGGTGGTCCCAGAGAACTAGGAGGCTTATCACAAGGTTTTACTGAAGGGGATGCAATGGCAATGGAGAAGGAGAAGAGGAAGATGTGGGAGAGAAGAGCACACATAATGTAGGTGTTGTCAAGAATGATATGATAGCCTTATTGCACTATCTCATATATATGAATAAAGAGTATGGGCAGTTAGTGTACACAGGCAGGCCCAAGGGCCTTTTACCGCAACAACCTCCCACTAAAAGGCCAATGGGCCAGGGAGTGAAAAAACAAAGAAAAAAGGAAAAGAGACAAGGTGAGGAATCATGACATCTCACCCAATGCCCAATCGAAAAGCGAGCTATGCAATAAGCGGGAACCTCTGTGAAAGAAGAGTCAAGCATCCCCGAGTCCATGACATCCAAAAGATAAGAAATTCCGTAGCTCCATAGAGCGGAGCAATCCAAGAATGCTTCTCATGAAGCAAGCACAACTCATGAGTGCAAGGCTATAATGCATAAGCATTAGAGTAGCGCATAGCATCAACGTGGCACATAGGAGATAGCTGAGAGCACATAGACTCTCCAAAGTCAATCATAGAAGAAGGGCCAGTATCCCGACGGGGTCTCAAGATAGTATGCGGCCTCAATGAAGCGAAATATTGACATACGACGGTAGCATCAACCATAAAGCGCACTGAATGCACATCAAGAGGCTTGAGAGATATTTGTGTCTCATAAAAGATAGCATGATGACTGTGTATAACCTGTTGGGCATCTAAATCCCATAACCTGTAAGCCTAAAAGTCACCATCTCCATAACCAAGGAGGATACATCTGCATGATATAGGCATATCTAGTATACATACAAATGCCTGGCAGCCCAACATCCTCAAGTAATCATAGGAGGGTCTCATGCCACTCCATGCCTAGTGTGGTGTAATATCATCCAAAGTCAGACACGGTGTCCTATTAAGCAAGTAGACTACCGTCATAAGGGCCTCAACGCCCAAGAGCCATAAGATAACCTAGCTATGGTAAGCATAGAAACAACCTTTGCATGTAGAGTCAGGCACATGCCATGAGAAATCCCGTAATACCATGGGCATAGGAGATCAATGCTAGAATTTTGGCAATAGGACTGAAAGCTTGGAGAGATAGCATGACTCTCATAATCCATTTGCAAGCACCTAGGCCTGCAAACCAGTAGAATCCATAAACCTGTCAAGCATAACTGCAACATCCTCAATCCGTACCAAGGGAAAAGCCCAAACATGGTGGGTAGCATGATCCACAAAGGTCACAAAATGCGAAGCTCTACCAAGTGACTGGGTAGACATAGGTCCATAAATTGCACAATGGACAAGATCTAGAGGATCATGTCTCTCACGATCACCATGAGCCAAAGGGGCTCTGCAAGGACCATAAGAACAATCAGGGCAAGCATCAAGAACTACATGTGACATAGGAGGCAACAATGAGTCTGAATGAGACAAGATCTCCATCTCTCTATGATGCATATGGCCTAGGTGATAATCCCATAACAATGCATGTGGTATCTGGATAACTACAACCATAGAATCTCCCACATGAGAGACATGCACTGGGTAATGAGAACCAACTGTAGAACCTCTGGCCAAAACCAAGCAACCACAACAGATCTTCCATGACCTATCCTGAAGAGAAACATAGTAACTTGCATCATGCAACTGACAGATAGACATCAAGCTCTAACTAAGCATAGAAACATGTAATACATCATGGAGCACAAGAGAAGTCCCATCAGGCAAAGCTAGGTATATGTCCCATGTACCAACAATAGCATAAGTCTGCTCAAGGCTCAAATCAATACATTTTTCAGCCTCCCTGTAAGAAGAGAACCATGCTCTATGAGGGGTAACATGACAAGAGGCTGAAGAATCCAACAGCCAATCAAAGACATAGGCGTAATCATTGAGAAAGTAAGCTATAGGGAAACCAGATGACAGGAGGACATGCTCAACTACATCATCATGGGTAACTGCATGTACCTCACCATTAGAAAGAGTGGTAACACTTGCTGCATCACTGACTCTCTACTTATGTCAAGTCAGTCTTTGTCTTTGCTTCTCTCTAATCTATCTAAAACATTTTCTTTTAACATGCCCAAGCTTTCCACAATGGAAGCATGTAACATCTGTAATTGAAGAACCTGTAGAAGACGGCAAGGAATCGAAGTCATCTTGAATAGGGCTATCCATAGCATCCATGGAGCTTAAGGAGTCAAGGGCTGTCCCAACAGAGGGAACTTGCTCATGAAGGTAATCATCTGCAAGTACATTAGTGGTAGAAGCATGCTGCAAAGGCTCATGAAACCTCAGCAGACTGAAGTACATAAACGCATCAACCAAGGATGCAAAAGCTCCCACATGAAGAAGAGTTGTAGCCAACTGCATGACATAACCAACCACAATACGGTAAAGCATAAGACATCTATCATAAGAGCATACAGATTTTAGCCATAAAATCAGCCCATAACCATATGCATAAGCATAGCTCTGTAGTACATAATGCCATCTCAAAAAAGACAAGTGAAGCTAAGACCGACAAGAGGCGAAAAATCCTGCAAGAGTCAAGAGCCCAAGTATCTGTACAACGACATCCAAATAAGTGGCTCTGTAAAGTACATGACAGTAGACAAAGTGCATAGCTGGGTAAGTATTAAGATCAACTGCTCTTTGACCTGTATGGGCAAAAGCAACCCAACTAGCATAGAAGGTAGGCAACACAGAAGAAACAAAGCCATAACTGCTAAACCCAAGCATTGTCAAGAAGTCCATTGATCAAGGAGTAACCCGAAAAGAACCAAGCATCAATGAGCAATAAAAGCTCAATAACCAACTGCCAAGACAATGGAGCAAGCACTGCTCAAATATGTATCTGCATCCAAGTAAATCCAAGATGCATAATCGGGGCATTAAGGGCCAAATAGCATCCAATCTGCATAAGTGATAAGATGACTACATGAAAACTACTCCACAAAATTCTCAACTGCAAGTTGATTCAAGCCCAAACATTTGCCATATTGCAACCAAATGAACCCAAAAGCATCCATATCAGACATCAGACCCATAATGGGTAGCAGAGGGCATAAACCTTGTCAAGTGAAATACCAATTGCAAAGAAAATGACAATGAACCAAGAATTAATCTCTACTCTTTGCTCAAGAAGCATCTGGGAGCATAAACATCAAGGTGGCATCATCCAAATACATCAGTATATCATCTCGAGTAGTCAGGAGCACCCGTAGACCATAGGCATAACCAAACTAGAGGTAAAATAACATGTCAACCAAGGTAGCATAAATCCTAACCAATAATGAAGTGTCCGCATCCAAATCAAGGCTCAATAGCTCTCAAATAGCATATCCGGGCATAAACCATGATGACCAAGCATCACTACATCCAATAGGACACCCAAATGCCAATAAAGAGAATTATGCATAAGCCATCCCTGATAAAACCTTGCTGCCCAAATAATGTACAACAGTAAATTCCTACATAAATCAAGCTATGGAAGCTCAAACCAAGTCCCAAAGCATCTCAAAACATTGGACAAATATCCCCAAAGCATCTGGGAATCAAATACCAAGCCTCGAGAGCATCACATAAGCTAAAAGCATGACATTTTCTTACTATAAATCAACCAAAATCTAATGTAAAATATTTTGTGATAAGAATTTGGCATATCTAACATTGCCATTGCATCCAGAGCGTGCCAAAATCCCAAATTAGACTCTTACCTTGCCTAAATCGGGTTTTGGATGCTTGAGATATGAGAAAAAATGAGATTTTTGAGCCAGATTTTGAAACAGGCGTAAAAAAATGTGAGCTGCTATTGTGGGGACTACTGGTTATCCTAAGGATAAGGGAAAAAATGGGGGCATACAAGGTGCCCAATGAAGCCAATGAACATATGCAAAGAGCCTATCAGGGCTAGGGAGAGGCGCGAGATGAAATCTTACCTTGGGGGGAAGAAGCCATGGCTGGCATTGAAGCTCCAAGCTCTAGGTCTTCAATTCAAACTGAAGTAATGCCGGGTTGAGTAATGCTAGGCCAAGATCCACTATCAAGCTTTGATCCAAAGCTCTAATACCAATTGAAGGGGATGCAATGGCAGTGGAGAAGGAGAAGAGCAAGATGCGGGAGAGAAGAGCACACAGAATGTAGGTGCTGTCAAGAATGATATGACAACCTTATTGCACTATCTCATATATATGAATAAAGAGTATGGGTGGTTAGTATACATGGGCAGGCCCAAGGGCCTTTTACCCCAACATTTACCGCCGTTGGACCTTTAGGTATTGTTTGGTTAGAACCTGATTCATGCCATTTTAGGGGACTGGAATGGGACTATGCCCTACGACAGAGGTTCAACGGTGCATCCCTCTCATTTCCCATTCTCCTTGAACCAAGTGCGGCATGGGTCTACTTCTGATTGGGTATCTCTACGTAAAGTAGGATGTCTAGAATCCGCCAATGCTAGAATACTGTTAGGAGACCTTGACCCCTAGGGACTCAAGTTTCAGGTCAGTCCTAGTGGGTTTGGTCGCCAACATTTCGTTGCGAGACGGATTCGGAAAACCCTAGGTGACAAACCCCGGAACATTCCATGGGAGTGCTAGGTGGCGATGCTTAGATTCGTTTCTCGATGGACCTCCAAAACACACTTGGACAGTTGAGGGCACGTTATAGTTGATATCAGAGCAAAACTTTGTAATGTTGCGTGATTGATTAATGTATGGTTTGTAGACATCCTAAAAGGAAATAACCTAAGTGGCATGACTTGATTGTTAGCCACCTTTTGCACCCACGAATGCTGACATGCAAGAGAAGAAATTCCTTCTCAATAAAATTAAGGCACCCGAGTTTGATGGAGAAGGGATAGACATCGCATCAGATTGAGTCGATGGATGATTATTTCTCTACTTCAGGAACTACTTCTATCAATCAAGCAATGATAGCCAAACTTAAGTTAGTTGGTTAGGCTCAGATATGGTGGAAGCAATGGTGCAAGGATGAAGGTGTTTCTGAAACCACTGTCACTTGGGCTCAGCTGAAAGATGTTGTACGTGGACAATATCTTCCGCCAACCTACCAGACTTTGAGGATGAATGATTGCTTCAAGCTAAATCAGCTAGAAATAACCTTGGAAGCCTACTACTCAAAGTTTGTAACCCTACTAAAATACGCACCACCTATGGATATTGCGCAACAAGTATCCAAGTTTTGGGCCTGAAAACTCCTTTGAGCCATCATCTCGAGGAAATGCATCCAACAGACTTGCAAGATGCACTACTTCGACAAAGCCCCCTAAGTGCTAAAACATTAGATGAGTGTCAATGGACACTATGCTTGAAATGCTTGCGAATCTTGTCAAGATCTCCCCTCGTTGGTAAATAACTTGAATGCTTGTTGAAGACTCAGTGCTGGAGCAAATTAGAGAGTTAGTGACTTGATTTGAGCCACATGAGTGAGAGAAGGAAGTGAAGCACAAGCTTGAAGCTTGATGGCTATGGAGTCTGTGATTAGGATTACCAGACTCGATTGGGTTTTCTACTGTTGCAGTGCGTACAAGTGATTACAAGTCACAATATTTGATGGGGAGATAGCTTACATAGTAAGCTTCTAAAGCCCTATGATTTTCAGCAACATTATAGGGCACATGGGCTGAATGTAGTATATGACTGAGGCATAGGCGCGGATAGGCCGCTACGGGCTGAGGAAAATGCAATGTTGGAGCAAGGGGAGGTTAATGTCATCATGCGAGGTGATAGGGAGTTGTGCCTAGAGCTGAGGAGTATTTGCCAAGAAGAGAGCACGAGCTGAAACGGCCTAGAGAGGGAGATTCAAGTCCTCCATTGAAGGTGGGTAGCTATGGATGTAGATGAGAGATTCATGGGAAGTGGAGGGAGCCAAAAATTCAAAATAAAGTGACCCAATGACTCATTACCTTGAAACTGGCTCTGATACATGTTAAAATATTGAGAATGCATGCTATGGAGGATCACTGATGAGCAAATAAACAATCATAATGAGGCAAAAGCATTGGCAAAGAAGAACGATTGATATTATCCAAGCATAATTCAAGTACAACTGATGAGAATTGCTGATGGAATGAGTGTGGGGATGAGTGCCTTTCAGTAGGTGGTATTGATAGGTGGAGAAAAGTGGAAAGGGACCGCGGTAATCACCAACTGTGGTTTTAATAAACCATGCATACATGATCTAGTCTAAGACTTTATTTGCAGTATGTTTCTTTGCCTTGTTTGTTCCATACAAAGAGGCTATGGTGGATGTGATTGCACATTTCTCAACAGTCAATTGTGTCAATTTCATTATCTAAGGCTTCTCCCTCAAATTTACAATTAATGTAAGAATTTTAGTGTCTACTTCATTGGGGGATTAATAATTTGAGAGCTCATTGTGTTTCAGAGCATTACTTTCATCTAGAAGGGACCAATTATATATAAGATTTAGGTCGTGCAGATTCCACTTCCATTTTGAAGCGTTCAAGTGTTCTACTAGAGGCAAATTTGTGCTAGGATTGTTTCACAATTTCTTGCTTAGAAAATCTAGAATTGTCATCGATTCCAATTTATTCAAAAATACTTGATAAGTCATGGGAGGAGTCACATTTCCACTTTTTTTGGGCTAGCATACATATTGGCATTGAAGGTAGGGCATTGTTTGAGGTATCTTCCATCCTATCTTGCTTATCATCCTCATCATCTAAAAAGGGTAAGTCAATGTTTACAAGAAATTGTGCATCTAGTCTTGCTTGTCCTCAAGACAACAGATGTACTTTGTGAGCAAGCCATAATTTGGCGTGGTTTAGATTCTCCCTTTTGCATAACTGCTATAGTAACTAGGTCAATTAGTGAGGATTACCAAGTGTCCTTAATTCTAACTAACTCTATTTGATTACCGAAGAACGTTAGGCCATAGCCCCAATTTTCAATTGCACGCGTGTTCCTCATCCACAGTCTTCCTACAAGATATCATAATACACTCCATAACTATAAGGTTCACTAAAAATTGGATACTTGTTGCAATCTTAATTGGCCAATTTTCCAGCACCCTAGAAAGTTGTACCTTTGTTTTATTGACCAATGTAACATTAGATCGATTTGTTTCCATTGGTGGGTTGCCCCAATCTTGTAAAAATATATGGCTAAGGATGATGCTATTGCCCCAAGGCTACAATTGGGATAATTATGTGCTTTTTGGTTCCTTTCGAGAAGGTATTAGGGTTACTACCATGGGGTTTAGGGAGGCTTGGTATATGCATTTTAGCATTGTGATCTTGCATGATTTTTGGTTTCACTTATACTGGTCATTCTATCCAATCCTTCAAAGATTCCCAAAATGTGGGGCTTCATTTTAGCAATTGTTCATGTGATAGAGTGATTAGTATTGAGGTTAGAGAGATCAAGACATTGGCGTTCAATCCCTCATGTTTATGCTCTCAAATGCTTTTTTCCATAGCTCTATGTTTAGTTCGTATTGAGTTGCATTTCCACTTGACTCTTAGTTAAGTGCCTTTGGCATTTGGTTTCCCTCTGATCCAATTTATGTGGGGGAATAACAGTGTGCTCATGCTTGAGATATCACGCATCTCATTTTCCAATATGGGTTGTGTATCTTGGAGATGCACCTATGATTTCCTTACCCAAATTCTCACCTTTTCTATTTTTCCCAATTGTTGGTTCAGATCACAACACTCTCCAACCTTTGCACTACCCTTTTCTTTTGTCATTGGAATAGATGTTTCTACCTTCACATTAGTGACTTGTTTCCCCTTAGTTAACACTATGATGCAATCTATTTTCAAGGGAATTTTACTCCCACTGTCCTTTTTCTTTTCTTTTGGTTCCTTTTTCTAATACATGATGCATCTAGTTTATTAGGTACTAGCATTTAGATGTCAACCTCTTTTACTTGGGCATAGTCATTATGTTCAAGGGTATTGGAGTGGCATCATCATCTTGGGCTTCCATATAGAAACTTTTGAGTGGTATAGAAGGCATGATCACCAAATTGGTGGAGGCTTTTTTTAAGGACAATCGGCATATGAATGTGTCTCCATACTTTGGACATCTTAGATTGGCCTTATCTTTGTTAGCTTGTTCTTTCTTAGGAAATCTCAATGAGATATGTCATGGGTGGCCACAAGCCTAATAGGTGAGAGGTTCTTGCCCTCCCCCATTCCTGACCTCTTTCTCTTGCCAAGGCTATCACTCAAAGTATTCTAAATTCCATGAGGATAGGGGTATCCTTTATCATCAACGTGACATATGAGTTTACCTAAGGTTCTTCTTCTAGCAGTTCTTTCATGAACTACATGGGTGGTGTATCGCTAGTTGGATGAGTGATAATGGGTCCATGCAATCTGGGTATCCTTATCAGTTTCCATAGATGATATGGGTCTTTTCTTGTTAAGGTGCGTGGGTGGTGTATCACTATATGTGGGAGTGATAATGGGTCCATGCGGTCTGGTTATTCTTAATAGATTGATATTTACCCTAGATGTTATGGTTCTTTGCTTGTTAGGTGCTAGCAACACTAGTGGAGCTATCCTCTCATTCAGAAATTTATTCATATGATAGAATGGTTGTAGATAATATTATAGATAGGGCAACCTCCCAGGTAGCAAACAATACATGGCTTTGTACTCATATCCCTTGCAAAATTTTCAAGTGCATAGGCAAGGGTCAGAACACTCCACCAAAAGGTGGTTTCCTTCACAATGAATGCACTATATTTGTGATCTCATGTGTAGCTTCATTGCATCCTAAATTTTTTCAAGCTCTAGTTTAAGACCAACCGCTTCCTAAGTGAGGTCTATCTATGACTCTTCCTTTTTTTTTTTCACATTGGAGAGAGGCTACTCTCACTATAGATGGTGGATCTCTCATTGTGTATAGTGATAAACCTTGCTACTTGAATAGCTTTAGTATTCCTTTCCTTTAGCATTTTCTCAATATGTATTGCTTCTTCGAGGACGTTGGCCAATGCATCTCTCTGTACACTCAAATTACTAGCAAGAACCTTGTAGAATTCCTCATTTCTAATCTTGTTAGCTACCATGGAGATAGCCTTCTACATGGGTCACTCAACTATTGGGATCCTCTTGTAAAGAATTTGAACATGGGTGATATAATCATAGATTTCCTCCTTGTCCTTCTCACTCAAATTCATGAGCTTCACTTTTAGGTTATCTACATACCTAGCTTTTGAGAATCTCTTGATAAAGAGGTCCTTGAACACATTGAAATCATTGTATTCAGCATCATCCAGAGACATGATTTTCGTGTATGAAGAGGGACCATGTTAGAAGTGGACAATTCGCATGTGAGGAAGGGCTTCAACTTGCGTTAGGAAAAGGAGAAATTCTTGCAAGAAAAGGGTAATGGGTTAGTCTCTTTTAAAAAAAAAATATTACTTATGATTTAATTTATTTAAAAATAGTAAATTAATTGACAAGAAAAGTGTGTCATCTTATTTAATGAGGTTCAAATTGCTATAGGAAGCTATAGGGATTGTACCTTGATTTCTACTTCTCAATTTTCTTTGTAACTATAGGGATTTTTTCTTAGTTCTTAGTGTTGGGTTCTATTTCTAATCTAGTTAGAATTGAGCTACTAATATGGCACTACTTTGCTTGTTGGTCAACTTATCCAACAACTTGGATGGTATGAGGTTTGCTTTGAGGGCTCTTTCCCCTATCAACATTTTCTTCTAGTCCATTTCTTCCTATGAATGCTAAGGTGCTCTAGACTTGATGGTTCAACCTCTCTCCTTTGTTTATCGATTGTCTATGCTTGTTAAACCTAGCAACTTGATGCAATAGATATTTTCCTAGTTTCATTTCCTTTTAAAAATCTACTATTATCTCATGTACTAATTTCTCGATGTGCATTATCCTCATCTTTTGATTATATTTCACTAATGCAACTAGATTTCCATTGGAAATTTGTTAGGGCTAATTGTTTGTATTTGAGATCTTGAAGCAGACATGCTTTGTGACTCTTGTTATTTGACTAGGGTCTCGATGAGATTGAGTAAGTT
Organism: Lygodium microphyllum; assembly: GCF_053477565.2. NCBI lineage: Eukaryota > Viridiplantae > Streptophyta > Polypodiopsida > Schizaeales > Lygodiaceae > Lygodium > Lygodium microphyllum. Next base: position 91,157,473 of record NC_141141.1, read on the forward strand.
AGGTAGGGAGGTGTGGCTTCCAAGAAAGACACTTCTCACTCCAAAGGTTTTCCTAGTGGTTCTTGTGTTTTGCACACTTGGTGTTCGAATAGTTATTGCCTAATTTTCCCTCATTGGCTAGTACGACTCATTAAGCATTAGGGTCTCTATCAAGTGTACTCTAGGTTCTTTTCAATGAAAATATTTTTCTTTTGATGATGTTCTCACTTCTATGCTCTCTTGGGATTGGCTTAACTATCTCCTTGGTCCTTTCCTAATTTATTTGCTTATCTAGTTCATGTTCCTTTTAGAAGCAAGCAATTTTCTTACCACTTAATGCAAATGAGTGTAAGTACACTATGTGCCATTACACTTTCGCTTTTTCACAAGCAATGTGATCTAGTATAATGCAAGTACTACTATGCTTGTGGTGTTTGTTGCAAATCTACCAAATGTAGAACTCTAATTTGTACTCAAGTTCAACTAGCCAACTAGGGCATCGAATTGAGTCAATAGCTGCATTTCACTTGCAATTCAAGTGTAAGATGCATAAACAAGTATCAAACCTCAGTTATTAGTATAGCACTTTTCACAATCATTTGACTTTCTTCTTAATGATACAAGTATTCACATCAAATTACTTGCATGGATCGAGGCTTTCATCTTCTTAGAGTTGGTATTTCCTTAAATATGGTTGGGTATGTAGGTAGAAAGGTCACTTTTGCCAACCTAGTTGGGTGAGGTCTTTACAGTTTCTATCATTTAGTTTCTCATCTTATATATTTTTTGTAAAATGGTTCTAACTGGTACATGCATGTTTCTTAAGTTCGAGTTCTCTTTGCATTGGCAACAATCCAACCTCTAGGAGATGCATGTTTCTTAAGTTCGAGTCAAAATTCTTGCTCGAGTTCTCTTTGCATGGCAACAATCCAACCTCTAGGAGATATTAGTGTGCCTTTCTAATTTTGACTTGCAAAGGGTACCTAGGTGCCCCTAAGGAGAATTGTAGTCAATTATTGAATGGTATAACTAACGAATCCCAAGTGTCACTGGGTGACAACAAGATGATGTGATTGGCTCTAGCTAGATTGAGCTTGAAACAAGTGGGTCCTTGGTTTTGATTCATAATTGAGTCACAATTTTTTACTATGTCAAAAGTCAAGAGGGTGTCTAGTACGACCCTTGGGTTTTGATGAATCGCTGTGAAGTAGCTTGCCCTACACTTAGGGTACATCTAAGCAAGGTTTTGTTTCTTCTAGGCCTTCAAGTCAAGTGTCATCCAACTCAAACAATATTGGCTTGTGGTGCTAAGGGATGTCTATTTGACACAATTTGATCCTTCTTAAGGCCCTTATGACTCCACAAGCATGATGACAACTCCAAGTTCAAGCCTTTAGCATGGGATTGATTTGATTTATCTATGTTCCTTGGATCACAATAATGTATTTTCTTCAAGGTTATTTGCGATGCAAATCCTGATTTGTATGCTAGAAAAGCCAAAGGTTCAGGCTAAGGCTCATATCAAAGTGAGAATGTTCATTTCTCATTGCTACTCAATCCCCTAATTCCAATGTGACATAGACTTTAGATGATTTTCCAAAGAAATCAATCTATATCAAGGTGTGATTGCAATGCATGGAACTTCCAGTGGTTTCAATTAGTAAAGTGAAGCATCTTAAGGGCTACAACTCAAGGGTGGACTTATCTTCTTCTTAACAATTAGAGTTTGTGCATCCCTCAATGTGTGGAGCCCATCGTCAGCTACACATCAAGGGTGAGCTTGTCTTCTTCTTAGCGGCTAGAGTTTGTGAATCCCTTAATGTGTAGAGTCCTATGGATTTTCTAGTATATTTTCTAGGAATTTCCCTTGAGCCTAAAACTGTGGGTCTACTACTTAGTCTCCCAATGACTATACATTTACTACTAGGTGATGTCTCTAGTCCACTAAGGGTCAGTGATTGCTGTCTTTCTATTTGCACGTGACCATCATGATTATCAACATCATCCAATGCATCTCCACTAGATGTATACAATGCAAAAGCTCACCCTTAAGTCTCACTAATGCTCACACTAATGCTCCCAAATTCTTCTTTGATTTTAGGTGTACTAATGGTAAAAAAACAATGCAAAGCACAATTTGAGTAGTGCTTAAGGTATTATTGTTGCAAATACATTAGGCGTGTGCTAGATGAAAGCATGATCTGAGTAGTGCTCAAGGTATTATTGTTGCAAATACCTTAGGCATGTGCTAGATGAAAGATTTGCACAAGATTGAATAACTTTTGAGTATGGTACTTCTAGATTATGTCAAAATGATGCTTCTACCAAGCATCATTTAACAAGATTTCCATAAAAGCAAAGAATTTCCTTCCTCTCCTAATCATTAAGCTCAAAATCAAATATATTTTTGTCTTACATAGAATTTGAAAATTCAAAAATTTTAATTCTTCGTATTTAATGAGTAATTAACCACTTTTTCTATTAGTTGAAGCAAGAGTTAACACATACATGCCCACCCATTGCTTAAATTAGATAAGATAAAATTTGTTAAATGTGTTTTCAATATTTTCCACAAGTGGTTCTCCTAATAATCTTTTCTTCTCTAATATTTCCTCTACTTACTCTCTTCTTCCCCTTTCTTACTCTAATAATAAACTAGCCATGCATGTGTGTTGGAGTAGCTATGCCTTCTCTAAGGGGAGAGAAATAGACCACTAAATCCCCTTGAAGCAATCAGGGCCACCTATTTTACCATGATGATGGGTGGGGCAAGCACATAACCCTGAGACCATGTCAAAATGATTATTTATTTAAGCATTCTCCTCAATCGGCTCCAATTTATCCCTCGGAAGAATAAGCAAGAATCTCATGATTCTTCTTTGTAGAGAGCACATTGAGTCTTACCTTCCTTCATTATAATAATTGATGTTGGGAAGAATCTCTTACTAGCTCCATAGTATTGTTGTGTGCTCCTCTTGCTCTCTTTGCCACCATCATCTCTCTTCAATCACTGCCTACAAGGTCAATGGTAGAGAGGGTTAATAGGTAGTATTATGAGTTTCTCACCCATGCTACATCCTTTTTGAGATGCTGTACATATGAGAGACTTCATGTTAGTTTAGAGAAAAGTGTATGTTCAATTGTAATAAGGATCTCTAATTTTCAATGGGAAAATTTACACTATAAATGAGGATAGCTGAACTTGGAATGGCTCCATTTTTTTAATGCTTGACACTATGTGTGTGTGCGTGTGCGCGCGCACATGCGCACATGTTCCTATTTTATCTTCATGAAAACCAATTTTGAGAATTGAGTACATAAACTTTTAAAGAAATTTCTACATTTATGAAAGCTAGGAATGGTAGCTCACATAGATATAACAAAAATTTACTAATTTTAATGGAATTAATAAAAATTAGAGGTTTTGCTAACACACACACACACACACTTGTGTGGAGAGAGAGAGAGAGAGAGAGAGAGAGAGAGAGAGAGAGAGAGAGAGAGAGAGAGAGAGAGAGAGAGAGAGAGAGAGAGAGAGAGAGAGAGAGAGAGAGAGAGAGAGAGAGAGAGAGAGAGAGAGAGAGAGAGAGAGAGAGAGAGAGAGAGAGAGAGAGAGAGAGAGAGAGAGAGAGAGAGAGAGAGAGTTTGGAGAGCTAGTTAAATCCATATAAGATTTAGAATCACATAACATGGTGGTAGCTAGACTTTTGAATTTTTGGCTCATGTGAGTAGCTAAACATGAAAATAGATTAAAAAGATGGTTTACTACAAAAAACATGTTGAACATTTTTGGAGTTGGTTGCTTTGGGAGTCCAAAAACCTTCCTATAGCAATTCATCCAAAGATTTTCTCCCCACATGACAAAAGAATCAAAATCATTTGAACATAAGGCATGCCCAAAATATGGCATTGGAACTTGCAACTTATTGCCTTATTTCAATCTCATGCATACAATTAATGAAGTACTACACACATTAGACACATCCACATATTTACACTTAAATACATGTCAATCAACCATGTTGATATGCATTTATATTTATCCGAATTTGATACCTTTGGGGAAAAGTAAATGGCAAGGGTAACATTTAAAAGGTAACATATGCTAATTGAGTAATATGTAATAAACATGCTTTTCGAAACTATAGAGAGGTTTATTTGAAAAGAAATGTGATGTATTTTAAACCATTTCTGGTTCATGTAAAATCATGTACACTATGCTTTAGGATATAGAAAAGAACAAAATTATACAATAAAAAAACACTACTTAGAACTTTACTTAACATGACTTAGAAACTTGGAAGGAATTATGATGTGTTCAAGATAGCATATAGGAGGCTAAGTAATGTGAAGCTTTTTGCCTTGTTGCTATGTCAATACTCATGAGGTGGCACATTCTCTACTAATGTGGACCACTTTCACATGTTTCTCAAAATGCTTGCTTGCATATATGACTTAAAAATTCAATATATTTACAAAATGTATGTGACTCCATGTGTGCATACATTGTGACCTAAGACTAAGGATAGTTTCCATATAAATTTCGTATATTATGACTCACTAAATATTCATAATAGAAAACTCTATGTGTGTACATGTTATCATATATGCATACATAATCTATTAAGAAACTAGTAATTTTCTTTATTGTAGCTGTTAAATTCAACACTCAATGGAGCATCACGATCATCAAGTCAACAACTAGACTACACATGACCCTTCATTACACATGGTAGTTAAAAGAAAACTAAGTCTAACAAATGCAACAAGAACTATATATGAGATTGCCAACAAACTAATTATCTATTGACTTTATTAGTTGATGGGAAAATCTTGAAAAGGCTCCAAGGAAAGCATGTCCAAAAATTTGGAAAAATAAAAAGGCTAACAAACTAAAGGAAAAGGTAAAGTAATTCAAAAATCCAAAAACAAACATATGGATTATATCCTAAGCATTCAAGGTATCTCATGATGCATCCTTAGTTGTAATCCTTATGTGATATTGCTCACCCCTTCATTTTCTTACTTCTATGAACATATATATACCTCGTAACTTGTAAACAATTTATGCAAAGTGGTTTTAGGGGACAAGCTAATGAACACATTAGTTTGAGACTATAATCCAACATCTCAAAGCTATAAATATTAAGTTAAAGATGTAAATGAAAATTTTTACATGTGGATTGTTCTAGCATAAATGAAGACCAAGAGATGAAGACACTATAACTAGGGAGAGAGAGAGAGAGAGAGAGAGAGAGAGAGAGAGAGAGAGAGAGAGAGAGAGAGAGAGAGAGAGAGAGAGAGAGAGAGAGAGAGAGAGAGAGAGAGAGAGAGAGAGAGAGAGAGAGAGAGAGAGAGAGAGAGAGAGAGAGAGAGAGAGAGAGAGAGAGAGAGAGAGAGAGATCTATGGTGTGATACATAAACAAGTAATAATTGATAGACCGTGCCATGTAAGATGCTAATTTCCAAGCATTCACACTTCTTTCTTATGAAATTAATGCGCTAGTCTAGTTGACATGTAGGTACTAATGTTGAAAGTATGATAAGCATCACCAAGAATGTAAGAGAAGCATTGAACAAAATAAAAGAAACGTGTTCAAGATCTCCAAGTCATATAAAAACAATGGTTGATGTAAGGATCTATGAGAGAAAATGAAAGGAAAAAATTAATCACCAACTATATCATGTTGTGTGCTATCTTGATAATCCATATAAGAGGCATCGACATTACATATAACAACAAAGCAAATAGAAAATGTCATCAATGATTTCAATATATTGTTGTAATATAGAAAAGCTATTTTAAATTGCTAAAAGAACATCTTGATGGTAAATCATTTATCCAAAATGAAATCTGTATATTCCAAATAAGACTTTCTTTTTCAATCATGCATTAGGATTATCCATTCATCACCTTTGTGAATTGCCCATAACCCAAAGGTGATTTGTATTTTATTCAAGGGCATAGCCAAAGGTCTTAAGACACATTTATGGTTGCCACGATTCAAAAGTGCATTAAACGATGCTTGCAATACAACCTAATGAGATAATGTATATACATCAACAACATGAAAAAATTTATACAACATACGAAACATTGTACATAATTGTACACACACAATTTTATCTTTCCTCTCTCTATATTTTTGTGTGTGTGTGCCCCCCCTCCAAAGTATGTGAAAAACTATGTCAAAAAACCTTAAATTAGGAAAAGGGCTTGTAACAATACTGTGAATTAAAAGAGGAAGAAATTTAAAATGGATTTTAAAAATATTTAATTAAAAGAGGAGGAAAAAGATAAAAAGAGAGAGGAAAGTTTAAATTAACAGAGAGAGAGAGAGAGAGAGAGAGAGAGAGAGAGAGAGAGAGAGAGAGAGAGAGAGAGAGAGAGAGAGAGAGAGAGAGAGAGAGAGAGAGAGAGAGAGAGAGAGAGAGAGAGAGAGAGAGAGAGAGAGAGAGAGAGAGAGAGAGAGAGAGAGAGAGAGAGAGAGCCTAGACCCTATATATATGTGAGAGAGGGAGAGGGGTTTGATTAAAAAGGCAAGGGGAAGAGATAACATGTGAGAGAGAGAGGGGATTTTAATTAAAAAAGGGAGGTTTGGAAAGGGGGTAGGTTGGGAAGCCGGCCTCTAGAGGTCTACAACCAAAATAATATAGCAGTATAGATATCTCCTACAAGCTTATGGAAAAGAAGGTCCATACCCTTTGTCAAGGAGAGGACTAGAGAGAGAGAAAGAGGAGAGAGAAGATTGCAGAAGAGAGAGGAGTGTAGAAGAGAGAGAAAGAGAGCGACGAGGAGAGAGAAAGACTAGAAACAGAGAGAGAAAGATAGGGAAGCAGAAGAGAGATGGCTAGAAGCCATAAAAGGACAAGAGGAGCTAGAGAGAGAAGAAGGACAAATTTGTATTCTTGTGTTTAAAAAATTGATATCATGTACATATATCCTTTGCCCTTTTATATGCCCTTAATTCACTCTTTACATTCCATCCCCACCCGGATGTTTTTGTCTTAAGAAACAAACATGGGACTTATTACAAATTTCTAAGTGGTGGAAAGGGGCAGAATACTGTGCATGGACTAAAAATAAATTGGCCTAATCTTCAAGGATTTACGAAAGTAAAACTAGAGGACTAAGAATCAACTACAAAGCATTGACAGCCACTTGGAAATATGAAAATGAAATCTTGGACCAAAACATTGGCATTATGAGCTCATCCTAGATGGAGATTTTGTGTTGTCCACCTTGTTCTACTAAATCTATAATAACTTGGATTGGTTGATCTGAATCAGACATGCTATAGCTCTAGATGAAGCTCTCTTTAAGTACTTTTAGGGCCATATGACTCATGTATCTTTGACATTAATTCAGCATTAAATCTGGCCCAAAACAAAGATCTTTTCTACAGTGAAACAAGGTCCACCAGTTAGCATGATATTGTCTCAAAATTCTTAAAGGTAAGGACATCATTTCCAAAGTAATGCTGGTCCATGTAGAGAGTTAAGTCCAACCCTTAGCCTCCTGGGTCAAAAGGAAAGGTGACATCATGTCCATGCATTAAAGTCATGACCACCAAATTAGAGATATCATCACTCATGAAATAATATGCATGTACTAATGAATCCACAAAAGCATAAATAACTGAATCAAATAGAACCCCATGGTCATGTTCTTCCTCATTAGAAGCTTCACATGTTGCAACTTTAAACCCTTTATCTTCCTCTTGATAAACATCAAAATTTTTTTCAGTGTGACTATCTTCATTCTCTTCATCTGAATATTCAAGTACCATAAATATCATCGCATTCTTTACTCTTTACAAATCTCTGTGATTAAAATACATTGCTTCAGCACATCTATAACATAACCCGTGAGCATACAATTCTCTAATCTAATCACTAGTTAATTTTCAAGCTTTACGAGTTTTAGAAACAATATTGCCCACATCATTACTATATAGATTAGCAATAGAATAATCATACTATTGTCCATGATACCTATGAGAAGCATATGGTTGAGAAGGACATGAATGTTGCTCATAGTCATATTGCTGCCCATATAGATAATGGTGTCTATGAGAGAGTGATTGGATGTACTCATTGCTATACATATTTAGCAATGATTGCAATAAGTCTTGTTGAGCTATTACATCAGCCATAGCAATTGATACAACTAACATATTTCTTGTTATGTACATGCACTAAACCCTCTTGCAAAACAACATTACCATGAAGATTGATGAGAGCTTCCAAGATGCATGGCTGTACCAACTGATCCATATGAGATATCAGGTGTTTGACAAGTGTTCATTCTATCTAGACATCATCTATCACTTTAGCTGCCATCATGGTTGCATCAAAATCCATAAGTGCATGTGCCAATACATCAATCATGTCAACCATGTGAGCAACTGACTTGTTGAGTTCCATTGCTCTTATGATGCTCATAATATTTCTATTGGATGCTACTTGCCTCCTATAAGATACTACAAAGTCAACATTTCCTTGCTGAAAATCATAATTAGAAATGCTGCCATTACCATCCTTATTTGATGATTGATCCACAATATTTGTTCTTGATGGAGGTTGACTCAATGATGTATGGATTTTCCAAGATCCCTTAGAATACCCACATTTCTCAAGTGTTCCTATGCTCCAACTTTGTTGTTGCTTATAAGCTCCAACATTTCCAAGTAAGGAACTACCTACTTCATAACTGACTTGTTGCTGAAAAGCTTGGCCATAATGAGCATTATCCATCCTATTATCAATATTATTTGAGCTTTATTGTAAGCTATGATTACTGGATCCACCCGCATTCATCAAGAATAGCGCTAGAAATCTAAGTGGTGAACACACCATAGTAACAAGCTCTAAAGATAGCACAAACTATCTAGTCACCTCATAGTAATAGTTTCTCAAACTATTTTCCTGCTCAGTGGGTTGTGATGTACGTTTGACTGATCAGCTCTACTCTAGTGGATACTGCAATTCAAATGCAAGCCAGTATGCTCATCCTTCATCTTATAAAGCATCCCACATATAGAGTTAGATACTGCTCATACTCTGCAGGTTATTGCCAAAGAGCCTTCTTATTAGGAAGTTAATGCATTGTGGTCCAAAATGTAAAGGAGCTTTAGAATGATTTGGAATATGAAAATATGTGAATAGCAATCTCTACATCTTTAGTTGGTGCAGCAAGTATGGTGCCTGTTGACTACTCAGCTGAAGGGTTGATGACCTTCAGATGTTGTAGTAGCAAAACCACAGGAGCAAATATGCCTGTGAGACTTCTTCAATGTCCCAAAAATATGCATGTGGACAATTGAGCATAATACCCCACTTGATGTTCTTCCATAGAAGTCAATGTAACTACATGGTCTACAAGAATGAGCCAAGATTTGATCCCCTACTATAATGGCTCAGAACTTCTAGCTGTCTATATGGTATCATGTGCTAGACCAATCATATCGCCTCAGATATCATGTGCTTTCCGACACCAATTCCCTACAATGGCAATTTCTCTTTACTCATTGCCCACTGATTTGAAGGAAATATTTCATGCCATATTTTTCAGACTTGCATGGTGTAAAGCGAAGAAAGCAACTTGCATTTATAGATTATATTTGCAATTATTTTCAGCAAAAAATAAGATAAGATTTAGATAACTAATTACTATCTAAACACTAGCCAATTGGCATGTCCATGGTAAAGTGATCCAAAGAAAATAGTATTCCTTTTGATCTGGGAGGAACTCATGATGAGCCGCTTATTGCCACTATTTGTTCCATTTCCATGGATGCTTGGACAGGTTCTAAGAGCCCTAATACACTTCATATGAAGGGTAATATTCATGGGAAGGATGTGTTATCTTGGTAGATAGTGGCAATACACACAATTTTGTGAATAAGTCCATTGTCGATAAATTGAATTGTCTTCTCACTGATTTACAATAGCCCATAAGAGTTCAAACATCCAATGGTGAAGAAGAAATCAACACTCAAATATGCCCACAGGTTTCTTTATAGCTAGCTAAAAATTATGAAGCAAAAGTAAACCTGATAACTTTAAAAATGGGTAAATTACTATGGATTTCTCACAGTTGTATATGGAGTTTATTTTTAATGGACAGCTCATCCATTTACAAGGAATGTCTAGTAAATCAAATATTCAACTTATCACCATTCAACAACTCAAGGAGTATAAGAGGTGCTCACAGATTTTTGTTTTGCACTTGAATAAGGAGGTTGAAAAGAACTCAAAAAATTCAGCAAATCATCCTACTTTGAAAGCTCTTCTTGAGAAGTATGAGGACTTGTTTGAAGTACCTACTTCATTTCCTCCTAAGAGTGTAGTAGATCACCCTATTGATTTGGAGCCCAACTCAAAGCCAATTAATAAACCACCCTACAAAGACTATCTAAGTGTGAGTGTAAAGAACTACACAAGAAAATCAAGAAGCTTCTTGAAATGGAACTCATTGAACTTAGTTCTTCACCTTATGCATCTCCGGCCTTGTTAGTAAAGAAGAAAGATTGATATTTCAGGATGTGTAGTAATTATAGGGATCTAAACAAGATCACCATGAAGAACAGGTACCCAATACCCAAAATTGATGACTTGTTTGATGAGCTCAAGGGGGCTAGATTCTTTACAAAGATTGACTTGAGGTCAGGGTATCATCAGATCCATATGTGAGAGAGTGATGAAATCAAGACTGCCTTTAGGACTGATCGAGGGCTATACAATTTTCTAGTGATGCCATTTGGGCTTACTAATGCTCCAGCTACCTTCTAAAGTTTGATGAACAAGATTTTGCAACCTTTCCTTTTTTAGTTTATCTTGGTTTTCTTTGATGACACTTTGATTTACAGCAGGACTCTTCAGGACCATTTATCACACATGAGGAAGGTTTTTGATGTATTGAGGCATCACAAACTTTTTGCTAAGAAGAAGAAATGCTCTTTCACAGACTGAGGTGGAGTTTTTGGGACATATTGTCAGTGAAAAAGGGATCTAGGTTGACCCCAAGAAGGTGCAATGTGTTAAAGATTGGCCAACACCTACTACTACTACTACTTCATTTAGAGGGTTTCTTGGTCTATCCTCATTTTATCATCGATTCATTAAGCATTATGTGGCGATTGTAGCTCCTTTGACTGACAGGTTGAAGAATGAATATTTCTTAGGATGCACTTTTAGATAGTAGCTTCAACCAATTAAAGGAACTGCTTACTTCTGCTCCTATTCTAGTATGCCCAAATTTTTCGAAGGAGTTTACCATACAATGTGATGCCAGTGGTGTGGCTGAGGCATAGGGGGTATTTTGTTGCAAGAGCATGGAGTGATTGCCTTTGAAATTCGCAAGCTTATAGATAAGGAAATGGCTATGTATGTCGATGACCAAGAGATGTTGGCTATCTCACATGCGATAAAGAAATCACACCATTATATGTATGGTAGCTAGTTTAGAGTTCAAAGTGATCACAAGGTCCTAAAGTATTTCCTCATTTAATCCAGTCTTACTCCTAAGTAGTGTAGATGGGTAGCTACACTGCAAAAAATGATTTTGACATCACTCATACGAGGGGCAATGACAATGTATGGCTGATTCTCTTTCTTATATGTGGGCACATAAAGTTTCAGCTATGATGACTGAGCTACATAGTGACTAGATAGAAGAATTATAGGAAGCCTATCTTTTGGATGAAGAGCTCAGCCATGTTTTTCATAAATTGCAGCAAGGTCTCATGGAGGAAAACTCACATTATTAGCTTAAAAATGGCCTAATATGATTAAATGACAAGATTGTTATTCCCTCTACTTCTTCTTTTACATGGAAAATTATGGAGGAGTTGCATTCTTTGCCTTTAGCTGTGGACACCTTTGAGTTTTTAAAACCTATGATAAGATCAATAAGAGCTGTTATTGGAAAGGACTATGGAAAGATGTTAAAGATTTTGTCATGAAGTGCATGTCTTGTCAGCAAAATAAAGACATCACCCATAAGCTAGGTGGTTTGTTGCAGCCATTACCTATTCCTACAAGTAGATGGACGCACATTACCATGGACTTCATTATTGGCTTGCCTACTATCAAAAAGGTATGGAATAGTATATATGTAATGGTGGATAGACTCACCAAGGCAGCCCATTTCATTCCAATCAAGACCCAATTTACTGCTTCACAAGTGGCTAGTTAGTTTATGGAGCAGATTTTTAGATTACATGGATTACTACATGTGATTGTTCATGACAGAGATTCAAAGTTCACGAGTAACTTTTGGCAGGTGGTATTCACATCCATGGGCACTAAATTGGTTCCTTCTATAGCCTATCATCCACAAACTGATGGAAAAACAGAAAGGGTAAACAAGTGGTTGGAGACTTATCTTCACCATTTCTGTCATGATGTGCAAAATTCATGGGATTCTTAGTTGCACTTGGCTAAGTTTGCCTAGAATAACTTCACTCATGCTAGCATTGGAGTTTCACCCTTTGAGGCTATGTATGGTTATAAGGTGCCCTTATCCACAATTATTTTCAATGAGAAAATCAATCCTCATGGGAAAGAAGAATTACTTCTGATAATGTGTATAGCTAAACTTACTTTCATTCCTTCATTTCAGTCCATATGTCTTCAATCTTTCATTCATTTCCCTATTTGTATAGGTGAAAATAGAGTAGTACTCTATTTCATCCATCCTTTCCAACTTTTGTAAGTTTGTTTTTTGAGGGCAAAAACCTTTGGGACGGGATGGATTGTAAGAAGCTAGGAAGAAGAGATGTTTAGTGTAGAAATAATAATATTACCATGTCACATTGACATAGGTATAAAACGGAGAGACATGTAAATTTTCACATCTTTTTGAAACATTAATACATTACTATCTCTTTCCTCATCACCTTGCTCACAGCTTTTATGGCTTCTTCTCTCTTTCTAACTTTCTCTCTCCTTTTCTAGTCTTCCTCTCTCCTCATCTCTCTCTTCTATAGTCTTCTCTATCCTCTTTCTCTCTCTCTAGTCCTCTCCTTAACACCCTTAACATTTATCAAATCCCCAATAAGTCCTTCCTAAGTCAAGTTGTTCTAATGTTCAATCTACTCTGTATTTTCAAGTTGCATTAAGAGATCCTACTTCCTTCACTAGGAAAATATGCAAATAATTGATTAGCCAAGTGATGCGAAGGCGCACCACTTTCTTACCTTAAATTTTCTAAGAAAATTTCAATGTGCTCATTATCCATAGTCCTTACAATTCACTTTCCACATGATAAGCATATATGAATGCCTTAGTTCAAGTTTTTCCAAAATTTGTATTTATTTATGTGCAATACAAACCATAATTGATTGCTAGGATCTTAAAGAGCTCATAAGCTTTGATAGTACATTAGTCAATGATATAGCATTATTAAGGAATCAAATAAAACAAAATGTCACCATCCTTGGCCATAACTCTAAGGTACCCTCGAAACACTTTTTTATTTTTGAGATTCCAAATAAACTTAAGAGATAAGATCCTATAACACAAGAAATATCCTTCCCCTCCCTTCGATTTCCTCAAGAGATATGCTCCATATGGTTTAGTCATGCAGATCTACCCATGTGTACCATGTGCAAGTGAACACACATGCACACACATGTACACACACATGCACATGCACAATGCATGTGTGCCCACATGCATGTGCATGCATGCATGCATGCATGTGTGCACATGTGTGTGCATGCATACCCATCCATACACACACAACAAACTAAAAAATAATGCTAAATACTACATTAGGACTAGAAAAAGGGGCCCTTATTAAGATTTGATTTCTTATTGAACATCTTTTTGCTAGAATTATAATATAATTTCTAGTCAGTTTGAAGTTATCACCATAGTTAGAGGGCCATTAAAGCCCATTAGTAATCATTATCATGTTTAATGAAAAATATATAAATAGCCCCATTCTGCCCTTTTTTTCTATAAGAAGTCATTGTCATCATCTACATATTCATCATATTATTGTCACCTTAAAATTCAAATGTTAGATCTTGAACCTTGAGATTCCCAACTTTACTTTTGTTGGCATTATTAGCTCATTGCTCCAATTTTATTCCTCCTTACCTATATGTTTCTCATTCAATTTACATACTCTATCTTGCACATTGACATTTTCTTTCTAGTAAAGTCTACAAATCATAGTCATTGTCTTTCCTTACCATGTATACTTACTTCATTACCCATTTCCTCAATGCAATAGCAAATCTTCTTCAAGTGTGCACTTAATGGAAATCTTTTTGTTGCTCTAGTTGGATAGTTTTTGAATTTGACATGGACCATCTGACAATGAAGAGAAATAAACCAAATTTATTCAATTCAGAGAAAGAAAACAATAGCTAGAGAAGCATCCACCATATGGTCCTAATATTCTTTAAAAAAAGCTCAATAACTAGTCCACATGAGGGAAGGAACTTGGGGGATCCCCCATGGGTACTATATGGTTCCATATGGGTGTGAGGGATGGGGATCCTTTAAGGGATGGAAATTACATTTTATGAGATATGATCCATAGACAAGACATATGTAGGGGTGTCCTTCATCTATTCTATCTGGACTACATTATAATTGATGGATTTCAAGGGGGGTCACCTCAAAAAATGCAAGTGCATCACGTGTGATCAATGTTAAGGTTATTTTATTTAGTAAACCTTATAGGATCATATTTATGGAAGGGGTTTTTAAATTAAAATTTGAAAAAAAATTGTAAGTTTCTTAAAGGAAAATGGGTCATTTTATTACCTTACGACATGTAAGGAATGGGTATTTTCTAATATCCTTTGAACACACGTGACATACATGGTTTAGACATCATGATCGCCACGACCTATCTTGCTACCCTTCCATTTTTGACTCTATGATTGGTGGTTATAACACATGGATCAATACGAAAAGTGATGATCCAATGTGGTGTCAATTGCATATAGGATGTCCTCTCAATTCTTTGATGGCTAGGGTTTTCTTAATTCTGTCAAATTATGTGGTAATATGATCCAACTTTGGTGCCAATATAATTGATTATGGATAATGTGAGAGAGAGAGAGAGAGAGAGAGAGAGAGAGAGAGAGAGAGAGAGAGAGAGAGAGAGAGAGAGAGAGAGAGAGAGAGAGAGAGAGAGAGAGAGAGAGAGAGAGAGAGAGAGAGAGAGAGAGAGAGAGAGAGAGAGAGAGAGAGAGAGAGAGAGAGAGAGAGAGAGAGAGAGAGAGAGAGAGAGAGAGAGAGAGAGAGAGAGAGAGAGAGAGAGAGAATCTCCATCCCATTGATCTTTCACACATTTGCAGCTTGCAACCAATTGCCTATCATGCCCTCCACTGGTGTTACTACCTTGATGCAATGTTGGAGTTCTTCTCCTTCATGAGTCATGCCCTTTATCTCTCACAAATCCATTCCACTCATGACTTCTTGTGCATCAATAGCCAAGCCCAATCAAAGCACGTGGGTGCATGTGCATCCTTTAATCTCCTACCATGGGCCCTAAAGGATTTGGACCTCTACATTTCCTTTGATGTGGCCATCTCCTATGGCATGGTTGTGGTCAAAAGTAATGTTGCGATCAGATAGGAGTGGGGGTAGCATGCGCCACGTGATGGGCTGGAGCGAGATTCTTCACAATTTTCCCTTGAAGTATAGATTGTACTCCTCAAAGTACCAGAAAACCCCTTGGGATTATGCAACAAGTACCAGATTGTCACACAAATGCCAAAGTGTATCCAATTTAACCCAAATCAACACTCAACCAAGAAATCACAGCAATGCACTGTTGTACCACACTTGCCTCATAATGCACGCTATCAAAAGTACAAATTATGGCAACTTAATGCCGATTCTTACCAAATTTTTTTGAATTTTTCCAAAATTTTCTGCTCAATCCTATTGTAATAGCAATTAAATGTTGTTGTACCGCTTATTTACTGCCTTGGAATGCATGTCAGGAAAAGGCCCCAAATTTCTTCCAAAATTTCAAGGAAATTGAAGAAATTTGTAAGTTATAGCTTGGATTCTGTAGTAATGTCACCTCGGGGTGCATGTCAACAGCAACCAACAGTTGGAATCTGCCTCAAGATGCGTGTTGAAGCATCTAGGACAAAAGCCCCAAATTTCTTGCACAAATGCTTATGAAATTGTGCAATGTAGGCGTTTCCAATGAAGATTCGCATGTGGGAATGCACCCCAAATTTTTTGGCGAGAATGTCACGAAAAAACCCCAATTTTGAAAATTAGGGTTTTTGCACTTTTTAGGGTTTGCAGAAAATTACAGGCAAGGCTGAGAATATGGCGGGTAGAGGTGAGAAAATAAGGGGTAGACCTGAAAATAGCAGCAGCTCCTCCAAAACAGTAGCTCCTCGAGCTGCGCATGGGACTGTGTATGACTGTGTGCAGGCTGAAAACAGCAGCAGCTCGTCCTTCTCTTCCTCAGGCAAAGTGCTGGTTGACAGCAACAGGACCTTAGGCGGGGCGGCACTGGTTGATGGTGGCTGAATAGAATCCGCATGATACCAAGTTACAAACTAGGTGGGGGCCCTTGTACCTGACCTTCCCGAGAGGTCACCCATCCTAGTATTGTTCACACCACTGCGTGCTTAACTAAAGTTTCCCATAATTGGACTAACCATCTAGTCCCCCAGAACCTTAAGACGATGGATGACTTCCGGTCTATCCAATTATGGAAATATTCCTCCTTTTGGGCTGGGATTCGGGGAAAGGCACAATAGTGGCACTAAATGATAAGGGCCCTAGAGTGTGTGACTTTCTAAGGGTGGTGGGAATGTTATTGATGAAGGAGGAGAGTGTTGGAAGGTCTATTCTCTGCTCCTCCTCCATATGTGGGGATGTTATCAATGAAGTAAGAGTTGGGTTGCATGCAACCCTACTAAGGAGAGCAAAACCACACTCCCCATATTAGCCCTTGCTTGTACCTATGGTTAGCAACATTAGTGGGAATTTATTTTTCCACCACAAAGACTCTCAAAAACCCATGTGATAATATGGAGCTTATAGCACTAATGGAATATGTATTCTCCCCTTTTAACTATGCAAACAATGAGAGGAAGTAATGATGGATATAGAGTCAATGCAATGAGAGAGTAAGAGGGCAAGAGATACAAAGGAAGCATAACAAAGTTTTTATGGGTCCTCAACTACACTTATTCTTCATTATCTTCACTTATATATGATTGCACAATATGTACTTGTATAATGGGTGTAGGCTTGGTCTTTGGCCATTGGCCTTTACCTCAACAATCTCCCACTTAAAGGTCAATGTGTCTTTAAGGGAGAATAAAGTAGTGAAGATACTATCCAATGCCTATTAGCACTCTACAATGTGCAAAGTGCTAAGAAAACAAGCTTTTCATGACAAGATCTACAAGATTGTCATTTATATGAATCTTGAAAAGCTCAATCCAGTTGTCCTTAAGCATCTTCTAGATGAGGTGATACTTCACCTCAATGTATTTGTCTTTGCATGAAAGACACAATCTCATGCCAATTAGATGGCACTCTAACTATTGCAATGTAAAATAGAAACCTCTCCTGCAATGCCAAACTATCCCACTAGACAAGTAATCCATATAGCTCCTTTGCATACCTTAGTGGTTGCAACATACTTTGCAGTAGATAAAGTCATATGTGGTTACAATCAAGAGACCCATGAAACTAAATCGTCTATGAATGTGAAAACAAAGGCTATTGTAGATCTTGTAGACTCCATATTTCTTGCAAAATTAGCATCTGCATATCCAAGAATAGGTGCATACTTCCTTCCAAAAAAAATACACATAACTCCAGTGCCATTCAAGTATCTCATGATACTCCTCACTATTTAATTCTTATTTCCAATATTTTCAATAAATTTGCTAACGACCCCCATTGCATAAGGTACGTAGTCATTTTAGCCTTCTACTCATCCAACCTAGGACTTTCCTATTGGCTAAGTTTCAAATATAGAGGCAATGGAACACTAATAGCTTTCCCCTCTCCACATTAAAATGATCAAGAACCTTCCTAATGCGCTCCTTTTGAGATTGAACAAGCATCTTATTGTCTCTATGTCACATAATCCACATGCCAAGAATGCCAACAACATTCACCAAGCCCTTCATGTCACAAGTTTCTTGAAACCTTCTCTCTACATCCACATCCACAAGTGAGTGCCCAGAAATGAGCATGTCCTCCACATAAAGTATCAAGATTATAAGGATACCATCCATAGCCTTCTATGCGTATGACAGGTAATCATTCTCACTCCTAGTGTATCCTTGGGACCTATGAAGGTGCCAAACTTATAATACTACTCCCTACGAGCCTATTTCCATCCATATAAGGTCTTATGAAACTTATATACCAACTATTCCTTGCCTTTCACAATGAATTTCTCTATCCATTGCAAATAAATATACCAATGCAAATCCCCATTTAGAAAAGTTATATTGACATACATTTACAAAAGTTCCATACCCCCCAACCAATGCAAGAATATATAAAGGATTGTCATTTTGACTTCTAGTGAGAAGATCTCATCAAAGTCTATACTCTTCTCTTGCTTGAATCTCTTGGTTACCAATCTTGCCTTGTACCCTAGGGAGTTCCCTCTTTGTAAAGGAGACACATCACCAACTACTAGCAAAGAATCCTGAAAACTCATGCAAGAGTCATATGACCCCCTTTTTATAATTATAGCATGTATCAAAAAATTTATTACATACCCCCTTTTTTAGATATAAAAATATTCTTTATTCTGTCCAGTTTCTCATATCAATTAAGCTTAAAAAACTAGAACATTTCTAACACAAGAATTATATGTTGCACTTTAAAGATGATACGTTGTCTCGAGTAAGTTACTATGTATAAATCCTAGGTATCACGTGTGTTCAAGGCATGTTTTATATACCCTTATGTACCCTATTTTGTAAAAATTTCTTGACCCTTATGTGACTTTTTAGCAATATTTATAAATCCCTTACTGCGAGTTTATTTTTTTAAGTAAAGAATTTAATAGATCCCTATGTAATAAAATAGATACAAGATACTACAATATAGAATTGACCACAAAGCAACTCCCAATGGTTCATAAAAATCTCTTAGTAGTTCTAGTGACTGAAAATATCATTGTAATATACGACATCCAAAGGTAGATTTCAATTTTTAATCAATAAAAGTAAGATTTTAATTACAATGAAAATATCATTGTAATATACGACATCCAAAGGTAGATTTCAAATTTTTATCAATAAAAGTAAGATTTTAAAATAATTTCTAGATAGAGACATCAGGTATATAACTAGAGCATGCAATTCTCAACCTAGAACTAGTTAGCAAAGGGCATTCACATTAGTATCTTTATGGCTAGCATTGCCTAAAGCTATGACGCACAATTACTAGGAAGCTAGACTAGCCCAGAGTTAGTCTTAGAGGTCTTTAATAAAAATATACAAAAACAAATACTTTGACCATCCTATTAATATCTTTAGGCTCGCTTACATTGCAATATTGATCTTGATGTTGCACTATTATGGTGGTAGCAAGGCTCTAGCAAGGTATATCATTATATCTATTGTATCTAATTCATCTCAAAATATCCTCTCCACCATTCCTCTTTTCTAGATCAAAGGCATATATGTCACATATGCATGCACGTGCACACACACACACACACACACACACACACACACACACACACACACACACTCTCTCTCTCTCTCTCTCTCTCTCTCTCTCTCTCTCTCTCTCTCTCTCTCTCTCTCTCTCTCTCTCTCTCTCTCTCTCTCTCTCTCTCTCTCTCTCTCTCTCTCTCTCTCTCTCTCGGAGATGACAAGAGATAAATGCTACTTAATCCATAAGTCAAGCAATGCAATGAAGCCAAGCTTCATTTGTAATTCAAGGAGGTAGGTACATTAAAAGCAAAAACGCGTTGTATTTCTATACCCCACAAGTAAATTCTAGAATAATCCACATAATTGATTTTTGTATTTGCAGAAAACTTACTTTGTGTTCCTTTATTAAGTAGATATAGCTATACAAAAAATGTGAATATACAAAATACACATGATGATTCAATGAAAAAATATGGTTTTTTATTTTTGCATTTATATAAAACTTATTTTGTATTCCTTTACAAAGTAGATATAGCTATACAAAAAATGTGATATACACATTTTTTCTCCAATCTATAAGTGTGTTCTACTCAACACCTTGACATTTTTTCAAAGCTAGAGTCCATGTTGATTCTGACATGCATAGATGCATCACCATGATCCATTAGTCACATTCCTGATGTAGACATACAAATATAAAATATTAACATGAAGGAAAATGCCAAAAAATCACTCTATAAGACTTTTTTCCTTCACTCAATTTACATAGCAGATAATACTAAAAAAGAGGAAAAATAATGTTCTTTTACCTATCCTCAATGGTCCTTTACGAATTCCTTCAAGATCTTTCAAACATTTTCATCAAGCTCATATTTGTTATTATTATAATCATATGTGAATTTTGCAAGAGTAATGACACTTTCAATATCTATCATAGCAAGATTTGTCAAAACATATGTAAAGCTCCATGCTCCCTTTGATTTTTGATAGCATTCAAGTTGAACCTCCACTCCTAAGGGCCAATCTAGGAGGATAAACCCTCTCTTGTATTCCACATAGGCACCACCAACTTTTCTTCTCATATTTTGAACTCATCCTAAGTACCACACACTTTGGCTTTTATTTTTTAAAATAAGGTATGCTCTTCTCGGAAGAACATAGCACAATCTGAACCAATGCTAAGTAGATTGTCATTTGTTTGAGTATGATGTTTCTCCTCCTTACTATAGTATACTCCTTGTTGCACCCTTGTAAGCCTATCTTTGGACAATGTGGGATTGCCATTGAGTTGACTTACCAATGTTGATTTAAAAAGAAACCTATTATTGTCAAGCTCCACTACTGGATTTACTTTGTCCTTTTCATCTAACAGAGAATCTACTACATGTCTTATCTCCTCTGAATCCACTCCATCATTTGTAAGAGCTAAAAAATCCTCATCTGTTATCAGAATCTTGGAAATTTGAACTGGCATAAGCATTAAAAAAACCTTCGGACCAAAGCTCCAACCACCATTGCTTATTCTCTTTACCTTTTGGTTTCATTTGTAAATTCTCACAAATGTGGTGAGCACTTTGTAATCCGCTTTTCAAGGCATCAATTATCTTCTCATCAGTTGAAACACATATGTAATCACCTAAATCTGCTTCTTCCATGGTCTCCTTGAGATTCAACTCTCTCCATACATGTTCCTATTTCTTATGGGCACGTGTAAAATTCACACTATTCTCCTTGCACTCAAAATATGAAACCCTATTCAAGATCTCTATACTATGTAGCATGTCCATCACATCATAAGTGCACTCTTGCCCAACCATGCTCCCAACTTTGTTGAAGAAGATTTCAACTGCATCAAATCCAGTCAAATGGTTGGAAGCATCTTATTTCAATGAAAGTCTTTAAAATATTTTATGACCAGTACAACAAAGTAGCACGAGAGTTGTACATCTAGGAACGCCTCGTTACTAATAATTTTTTTTGACAATGTATATGTGGCATGTTTCATAATCTAAAGATCTCCAAACTTGGAAAAAGAATGCCACTTTTGCTGCTAAATGGACTCTCTCCACCAAGCTGAAGTGTGGAGACAAGAAAATATCAATGTAGTCTCTTAGAATTTCAAGGTAAGCTTATGTTCCCACCACGCTCCTCTCTTTTCTATGTTTTCCATTATTTGCTAGCTCCCCCAAAAACCATTGGACTTGCCTATTACACATTCTTTGCGTTGCATCCTAATTTTGACGAATATCTCGCCTGATATCGGCTTCCTTGAGCATATGCTTGTCAATTAAAAGGGAATCATAAACAATGGCTACATGATTCAAGGTAACTCAAACATCACCAAGAGCCAGTTGGCGCTTTGGTTTGTCAAGAATATTGACAAGATTTTTTCCATTATGTATAAAATCTTGATCATGTAGACCCAAAGCCTCTCCATTTGATAATTCGGCTGAGAAAGGCCATCCATCCCATTCAATCTTGTATCTGGTGCCACTTTTGTGAACATAATCAGCTAACATTAGTTTTCTTTGTCGACTATCTCCACGTGATGCATATCCAATAATAGGACCTATCATCGAGGCAAGCTTCTCATCCCACAATGTTGAGATTTCACTCCGTTGTCTTTGGTAAAAACTTGCATAAAATTGATTGCATGTGCAATGAGCAGCCACAACTAAGAGTGGAAGTGCTTCATGAAGTGGATTTGCAACAAAGACTCTTGCATAACCACCAATGATATGAGTCTCAAAAGCATCAACAATTACATCATAGGTTGCTTTTCCTTCTCCAACTTTAATCATGCATGAAGTCCCACACTCATGGTCTAAAGACTTGTATCCATAAACCCTAATAAGCATATCATCTTTAGGGTTCCACCTACAATCAAAAAAATAAATGTCATAAAATTTAAAAGTTGATCGAGAATTTTTTTATGAGCCCAAAAAACAAATTTTGCAGTATGTTTACCTTATTCGCTTATTTATGGTAGTCTCATCTTCCACCAAAATAAAGGGAAACTTTCTTGCAATGCCATGTTTTTCTTTCTCCTTCCACAAGATTTTAAGTGTTTCAATGTTGTTGCATCCATCTTATTTACAATGGCCAATTATCTGCTTCACATGCATGATAAATGAAATGAGGGCATGCTCACAAGTCTTTTAAACTTTAGAAATACGAGGAGTATATGAGCTTCAAAACCTAGCACTTGAGTCAATGATAAGGCCTACACACTCAACCTAAGAGGTCCCAATAATCATGTGCTTGATGAAGTCATGTTAGCCAAGGGAATCAATAACAACACAATAGTACTCCATTGTTTCAAATTTCCAAAGAGAGATATCAATGGCAATGCTTATGCTTGGCCTTCGGCTTCTTTAGCACCCATGCATACTTGAATGATCTCTTGTTTTGCTAATTGAATGACCTCTTGTTCATCTTAGCTACTTCTTTCTTGAACCATCCAAGTACATTTAGTGAGTCACTAAAGTGCTTGAGATAAAGGCCTATCCTCTTCATTTCATTTCAAGCCATTAGATTTTCAAATCATCTGATCATGCACTTACACCAAAATTGCATGACATGTTGTGGGCATCAAACCCATCCCTCTCTTGCTTTAAGCGAGCCTTAAGCACTGCATATGCTATTGCAATCTTTGGATCTTGCTTAAAGAATCCATTGAACAAATGTCATTTGCATTGAAGATAATTGGAGATGTAGGATAGCTTAGTAGAGCAGATTGTCCTATCTTTTTCTTTGTGTTGCATTGATTAAGAGGAGTGTAGACTTGTCCATTGACTTCACTACTAAATCTCTGAAGAGGTGCACCAAAAATTGTACTTGCTACTAAAAAAACAATTAAGACAATCAAATATACACACTACAAAGTATACAAGATCTCATACCAAGATGCATTGCCACACTTTATCTGGCACACTGCCTTACTCAACTCCATCATCATCTTCAACACGTGTCAAAGCTATAGAAGGAACCAAGTTATCCTCAACATTTGTTAGCACTTCCTTGGGTTTTGGAAGAGTACACAACACACTATAATTACATCACATTTAATGTTTCACATGCAATTTCATAGCTGACAAGAAATACCACCTTTGAGGAGCCTTTGAGGGATTACAGAAGTCTATAGATGTATAGCTTCCAATACTCTCACTTTTGTTTGCTACTGCGTAGACACTTTAATACTTTCACCTTCAACAACAACTTTTGGGGAGAGTCATAAATAATCTGAAATACCCATAAATGTAGATTTAGAAGTTGTAGAAGAGTTAGAGAATAAAAAAGTGAATGCTTTTAACCAAATCTAAGCTTACTTCATTAGATGGAGAGAGAGTGTGTGCACATGCACACACTCCTGTTTGAGAGAGAGAGGAGCATGAAAATACATGTGTTTCAATGTCACTTTAATTAGGGAGAAATTATGTTGTAATTATAAAATAATGGAAAGGGTATTAGGGCCAATACACACGTAGGTCAATTGAACTATGTAAGTTGCAAAAGTGGACATTGACCTACATGTGTCCAATAACTCTCTAAACTTTAACCCCACAAAATAGGAACCTCATCTAGTGGGTTTACTCTATTGACTCTCCAAACATGGAAGTTTGTTGAGCATCGGATTGTCTCTCTCTCCTTTGATTGTGGTTTCTCTCTCATTTGTGTAGCACGTCAAGCTCCGGGTCCACTATCAACTCTACCTACATGTGGTTGTCGCCTCATTGTTGCACTCCACATTCAATCACATTCTTAGCTCAAGTCATGTACTTAGGGGTGGTGCACTCTTAGGAGCCATCTCATACACATGTCAAATCAACTTGTGGAGATGTTGGAGTGTTGAAGAGCATGTGGTCACCATTTGGCTACACAACTACAATACTCACGCCACAAAACATGTCCATATCCAAGGCTTTTGGATGCGTTGCTTATGCAACCTCCACAAACATTCCAAGAGCTTCAATGGCTCCCGCCTGTAACTCTTGGCTCCTATCACATCTAAGCATTTCTATTATCTAAAAATTGACAACTCCATCACAACATAAGTGCTCATAAGTGGAAGGCATTATTTGAGACCCCTTTTTGGTAAGAAAATCTTGGCTAGTTTTATGAATTAATAATACCCTTATGTAAAAAATACACACATGGAATATATATTCTCCTTTTATGAATAAATTTATGCATTTTTTAAAATTTTTCCTTCTATGAATGTATATCCATAAGACTATCTTTTTAAAATTTCCCTTCTTTTGAACTCACGTGATGCATATTTTTATACATAATAACTTACCCGAGTACGTTGTTGTGTCACTCAAAAAATAATATTTCATGATTGTCTATTACCTTGAGTACAAAAAATTATAGTATTTCAAAAATGTAACAAATAAGTTATTTTAAGTACCAACAAATTCACTTAGAGCTCATATTAAGCTGTTTATATATACATATATACATACATATATATATATATATATATATATAAAGTATGACAATCTTTATGCAATTGCTCCCCCCACCCCCCCCCCCCCTTTCTTTTCCTTACCTCCTTCCCCCACTCCCTCCCCCTTACTTTTATTGTTGAGGGGGAAATTAATGGGGGTCTACCCCCAATACATATGCTTATGAACTTTTTGAAAAAACCCCTCTTCCTTACAATTACATGATAATGCAAGTTACACATACCAAACTCCTTGGGCCTTTATACTTAGGCAATGCATCAAATGGAGATATTTTCAACCTAAATATAAATTTTCATGCTAAGATATGCTTACTTTAACAAAAGGAACCAACTCCCAAGTAGCAATCTTAACACTCTTAACCAAAAAGTCCATCTCTATGATTGAAAACCCTTCTTCCATGTATAGCTATCATTCCTAGCCATAACATTAGTATAGCATGAAGGCTCTCCATATTCTTTAACCGTGACATACTCAAGAGATGGTGTGTGTCTCTTTTGTGGTCTAGAGACTCTTGTAAACCATCTCAACACTAGCTCACAACTTGAGCCCATGGCTGTTCCAACTCTTTATCATGCTTAATAAGCTACCCACCTTCCTGTGGGACTCCCACCTCAATATTTTTAAGCCATCCACGCCTTACATCATGTGAATGTGGAATAGGCTATACATTCTACTCATATGTTGGTTGTCCATCCTCATAGAATACTACCTTATATATCTCAATTATCTTAATGGGCTACTAATACATCATATCCTCATTGGAGCCTCATTGAAGATAACATAATGGCTATGCACTATCTTCTCAGCTTTGGGATCCCAAAGATAGTAGCCCATCTCATATGAATCTTCATATCCCAAAAAGATGCACCTCTTTGACTTCGAATCAATCTTGTTTTACTTGTCCCTAGAGATATACATATAAAACTCACAATCCAAGAACATGAAAATTATAAGAGGGTTTCTTGCTAGACCACATCTCTTTTAGAACCTTGTCTTGCAATGGCTTGTTACGTGAATAATCAATAAAATGAATATTTTTCTTAACAAATTCAACCCAAAAACCATAAATAAGACAAGCATTTGATAGTGTACTCAGAACCCCTTTCTTGGATGCTTATATTCATCTTTTTAGCCATCTCATTTTGAGCTAGGTTTTTTGGAGAAGTTAAGATGCCACAAATATTTTTATAAAAAATTTGAGATACATGAAAGATATATTCTCCACCATTATCAAACCACCATTATCAAACCTTAAGTATTTTAGCTTCTTTCTTGATTGATTTTCTATATAAGCTAAGAGCTTTTGGGATGCATCAAAGTCATCACTCTTCTTACAAATAAGAAAACTTAATATTTTTCAATTGGCATCACCAATGAAAGTAATAAAGTAAAAAGATTCACCCAATGAAAAACATAGGCATAGGTCCACATACATCATTATATACCAATTCCAAAAAGTTAAATCTTCTAGTATAAATTCTCTTTATATGACACTTAATAATATTTACCATGTATGCAATAATGCTCTCATATTCTAATATTTCAAAAGTTGAAAGATGAGGCATACTACAAACATGAAATAACTTTCATTCCAATGATAGATATATGGCCTAAACAATAATGCCAAGGTGCTATAGATGGTTATTCAATGCAATGTAGTCTTTTACACTATATGTATGCAAATACTACAAGGTGCCAAATTTTGGCCCTTTAACAAGTATAACGGACCCTTTGCATATCTTCCAACATCATTTCCAAATATCATATGATAACCATAATTGGAAAGTGCTACATCACATGTATACTGGCTAAAGAAACTCATTGGCCTTTACATGGAAGAAGGGGACTTCTATGTCCAATCATTTAAACAAGTTTAATCCTACCTTTAGTCAATCGGCAACACAAAAGATTACATTTGACAACTCATTGAAGGCCATGTTTCAAAAATTGGGCTACTTTTCAAAATGCAATCAATAACTCAACACATGTTGATGGATTGAGTAGTGGTAATGTGGAAAGTAGCTTGCTTATAGAAGAGGTGAAGAAGAAAAATAATGAAGGTTTCAAAAATCCTAGTGCACTTATTGTTAGGGGGTGGTTAAATGCAAGGGGGAAATCCCATGATAGAGGAAACTCAAAAAGTAAGTCAAGTAGAGGTGTAGAATGCTATTAGTAGAACAAAAAGGGTCATATCAAGAGGGATTATTTCGAGTGAAAAAGCAAGAATAAAGGAAAGAGAAAGAGTGATGATGATGGTAGGAAAGAGGAGAAACATAATATAATTGTGCAAGGTTTTCCATAAGACATTGAAAACATGTAGGTTAGTGTGCTTACCTAATATATGCAATATACACCTTTGCGATACTTCTCAAACAAATAATATGTTGGGTTAAAGGCCTATGGCCAATCATATATAAGTGAAGACAATAAAGAATAAGGGCACAATTTGTTTTTATACCCCTATAACTCTATTATATTCTTCTCTCTCTCTCAACCCTCTTCCACTCCATAGCTTCTATCTCATATCTGATTACTACTTCCCTCTCTATTAGTATTAGAGTGACGTTCAATAATCATGGGAGCTCATGCTTGAAGCCAGGAGCTTGAGGAGTGAAGCTTTTTTGCAAAGATTGAGGATTGGAACTTATTCTTTGACACTAATTCTTACTACTTGCATTTTGTAGAGGTAGTATTCTCATCTCACTAGATGTAGATTTGAGTCAAACATGACCATTAAGACTTGATTTGGGGTGCTTGACCATTAAGGCTTGATTTGGGGTTGCAATATCCCACTTTTGGTATTGGTTTAGGAAGCCATTAGTGGTTGGAATTGATACAAAGCATCTTGGATTTGAATACTAGGAAAGAGATTTTGGATGCTCACAAAGATTGAGAAGCATTGAAGGTTTCAAGAGATTTTTGTATTAGTTTATGCTAGTTTAATATTTGAAGAGCCATTGTTTGGCCTTGTAAGGTACTCCATTGTAGTCCCTTGATTTATTTTGAGCTTGTTGTTTGGTATATCTTGCTATTTTTGGTGTGTAGACATATGCTTCTCATTATGGCTTCTTCATCAAGTTTAGAGAATACATTATTCAATATCAAAAGGATTTATGGAACGATTTTTTCATATTAAAAAGTGAAAATATGCAAGGTATTGGTCCAAAAGAAGCAGTGAAGCTAATCAAATATAGTAGAAATAAGGATGAGGGCACGGATGTAGATATATGGGGCCTACCATCATGCTCCACTATTATGTTGACACTCTCAATTTAAGTACATGTATGGAAAATGTAGGTCTATTGGCAAAAAAACTCATTGATCTCCGCATGGAAGAGGGGGACTTCTATGTCTAATCATCTCAACGAGGTCAACACTATTTTTAGCCAAGTGATATCTCATGGGGCTATTGATGCATTTTGCATATAACATGACAATGATTAGTATTGGGTTTTGATGACCTTTCACACTCTAGCTATGGTGATAAATTGAAGTTGGTTAGAAATTATATTATAATCTACCTAAAAGATGTTTGATTAAGAAATAAATTCTTAATAAGGGCCCCTTTTCTAGTCCTAATCTAGTATTTAACATTATTTGTGTGTGTGTGTGTGTGTGTGTGTGTGTGTGTGTGTGTGTGTGTGTGTGTGTGTGTGTGTGTGTGTGTGTGTGTGTGTGTGTGTGCACCCATATGCATGAGTATGCATGCACACGCACATGTGCATGTGTATATGGGCACACATGCATGTGCATGTGCATGTGAGTATGCATTTGCATGTATCCACGTGTACATATGTGTGCATGTGAGTGTCCATGTGTATTTGTGTGTACATGAGTGGGGGGGTAGCTTATGTGGAGCTTCTATACCATTCTTATTGTTTTTTCTTATTTGGTCAACATCATAACTCAAATCATTTAATTGGTAGAAATTACATAGCTTTTGACCTAATTATAAACATAATATAATTTTGTGATTTATGGTTTCCAAGCAAATATCTTCTCTAAAAATTGCATGGCCTAGGCATAGGTAAATCATACCCATGATTATCCAGAGATAGAGACTCTCTTATCTTTGTAACCTAAACCAATGCAAAATATTTGGGTGAAGGTTCAAGTTTGGTTTATGAGGGCATGATAGAATCACATGAAGAACTGTGTGTAAGCCATTATTAGGATCTTAGCTCCTATGTTTATTTGGAATCTCAAGAATAAAAAAGTGTTTCAAGGGTACCTTAGAGTTATGGTAGAGGTTGGTGAGACTGGTGTTTTAAGGGTACTTAAAAGTTATGGCCAAGGTTGCTGTCCATTTTTTTTCCTCTGCAAGTAGTCTCATTAAGTTCCTTTGATTCCTTGATAATGGTGCATCAATGACTATTGTAGTATCAAAGCCTACCTTTGAAAAACTTGAACCAAAACATTCATATATGCTTAACTTTATAACATGATATTTTCATAACAATGTTGAAAGTGAATTTTATGGGCCATGTATAATGGGTACATTTAGAAAATTTAAGGTAAGAAAGTGGTCCACTTCACGTCACTTGGCTAATCAAATAATTTTCATCACAATGTCATTCCAATAATTTAAAATATATTCTCTATATTACAATAATATAGGGAAATCACTGATGACATTTTATATTTGCTTTGTTGTTACATGTAAAATTCATGCCTCTTAAATCAACATGCAACACAATTCAAATGAAAAATGCACCCAAATAGTTCCTTTATTAAGACAATTCTTGCTTTTTAATAAATTTCCAAGGAGCCAATTATACTTACTCCTTCACCAAGGTTTATGGATTATCAAGATGGCACACAACATGATATATTTAGTGATGAATTTTTTGCTTCTTTTTTCTCTCATAGATTGTTACATCAACCACTATTTATATTTCACTTGGAGATCTTGACAACATTTTTTAAATTTTCTCAATGCTTCTCTTACATTCTTTGTGATGCTTATCATACTTTCAAGATCAATACCTACACCTCAACTAAATTAGTGCATTGATTTCATAAGAAAGGAGTGTGAATGCTCTTAGCATAACAACATGGTTGAGAGAAACTCACATGACATGATCCATCAATTATTACTTGTTGATGTATCACACCATAAATCATTATTATAGATGTGTGTGTGTGTGTGTGTGTGTGTGTGTGTGTGTTCATCTCTTGGTCTTAATTTGTGCCAGAGCAAGGCACATGCAAAAAGTTTCATTTACAGCTTTCACTTAAGATGTATAGCTTTGATGTGTTGGATAATAATCTCAAATTAATGCATCTATTAGCTTGCCCTCCAAACCACATTGCATAAATTGCTTACAACTTATGAAGTATATGTGCATAGAAGTAAGAAAATTAAGGGCTAAGCAGTATGCGATTAGGATCATAAGTAAGGATGCATCATGAGATGCCTTGAATGCTTAGGATATAATCCATCTCTATTTTTTTGGAATTTTGGACTACTTTGCTTTTTCCTTTTATTTGTAGCCTTTTTTATTTTCGAAGCTTTTGGACATGCTTTTCTTGGAGCCTTTTTGAGATTTTTACCACTAGCTAATAAAGTCCAATAAATAAATAGTTTGTTGGTCTCATGTGTAGCTTTTGTTGCATATGTTAGACATCAATTTGTTCAACTACCATGTACATTAAAGGGTCATGTGTAGTCTAGTTGTTGACTTCCATGATCATGATGCTCCAATAATGTGAGTTGAACTTAACAACTACAACATAGAAAAATACTCATTTCTTGATAGATTATGTATGCATATAAGTTAACATGTGCCCACATACACTTTTCTATGATGCATATTTCTTCAGTCATAATATACCAAACTTATATATGGAAATCATCCTTGGTCCATTTCTTAAGTCACGACATATACCAAATTTATCCTTAGTCCATTTCTTAGGTCACAATATATGTACACATGGACTTATGTAGATTTTATAGATGCAACCATGTTGAATTTTTGAAGTCATGTATGTAAGCAAGTGGAAGTGGTTTTACAGTAGTAGAGAATGTAGCGCACCATGAGTATTGACATAGCAAAAAGACCAAAAGCTCTACATTAGTCAGCCTCCTATATGCTATCAGAATAGATTATCATTCCTTTCAAGTTTGTATGTCATGTTAAGTGAAGAAGTAGTGTTGTTCTTTTCTATATAAATTTGTTCCTTTTTGTATAAATAGTGTTGTCCTCTTTTGTAGTGTTGTTCTAACTGAAGTTCAAAATAGTGTTGTTCATTTTTGTATAGTTTCCAAAATTAGATTTCTTACATTTCATTCAATTAACATATTTTTCCTTTCAAATGGTACCCTCTCCATTAACTTTTCCCCAACAGTGTCAAATTTGGGTAAATGTAAATGAATTCAACATAGTTGATTCACATGTATTTAAGTGCATATATGTGGATGTGTCTTATGTGGGAAACATGTAACACTTCATTGATTTTATGCATGGATTAAAATAAGGCAATTAGTTGCAAATTTCGAAACCATGTGGAAAGAAAATCTTTGGATGACATGGTAGGAAGGTTTTTGGCTCCCAAAGCAACCAATTCCAAAAATATTTAACATTTTTTTGCAATGAATCATCTTTTCAATCTCATTTTATGTTTAACCACTCAAACGAGCCAAAAGTTCAAAAGTCAAGCTAACACCATGCTATGTGATTATAAATCTTATTTTGATTTAACCTAGCTTTCCAATTTGTGTGTGTGTGTGTTTATTTGTTTGTTTCTTTTTTCTTTCTTGGGGGGGAAGGTGTGGGTGTGTTTCTTCTAATGTTGAGGGGAACTAAGGTTTATATCAAGAAAATGACAAAAAAACTAAAAAGATAAATTCTTGTTTATAACCATAAAATTGACATATTTTTGTTTAATTTTTGTGAAGTGGCATTCCTAGCTTTCAAAAATGTAGAAATTTCTAAGTTAAAAGTTTGTATGCTTAGCTCCTCAAAATTGTTTTTGATGAAGGCAAAATGAAAAAACAAAAAAAACACACACACAATACACACACACATGCATGTGTGTGCACATGTGATCTCTCTCTCTCTCTCTCTCTCTCTCTCTCTCTCTCTCTCTCTCTCTCTCTCTCTCTCTCTCTCTCTCTCTCTCTCTCTCTCTCTCTCTCTCTCTCTCTCTCTCTCTCTCTCTCTCTCTCTCTCTCTCTCTCTCTCTCATAGT
This sequence comes from Lygodium microphyllum, assembly GCF_053477565.2. Taxonomy (NCBI): domain Eukaryota; kingdom Viridiplantae; phylum Streptophyta; class Polypodiopsida; order Schizaeales; family Lygodiaceae; genus Lygodium; species Lygodium microphyllum. The sequence goes on from NC_141141.1 coordinate 91,189,745, forward strand.
CTCAAGAACAAGGAAAATGGAGCCAGTCCATGTTCATATATTCTCATTTGTATGGTAAATTTTCCCAATGAAATTGAAAACCTTTATTGCAATTGAAAATATACTTTTCTCCAAACTAGTGTGAAGTCTTTCAAAGTAATATGTACATCTCAAAAAAGATGTGTAATATGGGTGAAAAACTCATAATACTACCTAGAAAATCTTTCTCAATACTCTTACGGATGCTATATATACAACACATTTACTTCTCAAACCCTTAAACTACTAATACTTCCCTATCAGTTCTACTAGTTGTAGTTTCTACTAATACATATTCTTGACACTACCCTACTAGTACTTCTTCTTTATACTTCCCTATTAGTTCTAATGGTTGCAGTCCTTCCAATGAGTTGCCAAAAAGCTTATTATTTTTGTAGTGATACAATGATAACAAACTTCCTAATAGTTGACACAATCCAATAATTGAGTAAAAAAGGATCATCAAAGATTAAATGGAGAGATGTAGTGTATGAAATAAAAAGTAAAAAATTACTAAAACACAACAAAGATAGTAGTTTTAAAAAACATAAGCTATCAAGAATAGCAATTTAAGTTCAAAAGATGGAAATAGCAACAAGACATCAAAGGGGCAACCAAAAAATTAGTGGGAAAACTAATTTTCCTTCATTTATGATCTATACATTAGCTCCTTGTTTACTAGCATTGAAGGAGGAATACATAAGGAGCCTTAGAACATGAGCTTGTGAAGTACACCCTCCATTAGTAATACCATTTTGGCCATGCTTTTAAGTAGTTCCTTGCTGTCCCAATCCTAGCTGAAGAGTGGATTCCATCTTACATTTTCTTAGATAGCTTTTGGAAAACTCTATAGACTTTAAGATTTGTGGGGCATCGGGCCATCACATCAGATATAAACTAGGCTCTAATCCATATATATACTTGTGGAGCTTTGCCTCATTACTAAATCTTCTACATACATAGTGAGATTCAAGAATTGGTTGGTATATTTATAAACTGTGATATTCCTTTGTTCCAGCCCATACCATCTTCTTGCTAGCTTCACTTTTCCAATAAAAGAGAGAAACATTTGTATAATTTAAGCCTTGAAGGCATCCCAACTCTCTATAGATTGATTCTCCCACTTATCTCCACCAAATATGTGCAAAACCCTTCAAATATAGCCGATTAGGATAAATATGGACTCTCTTTTTTGCCCCTTAAGGGTTTTCTCTCACCTCTCTCTCTCTAAAAAGAGATTCCAAAATAATATTGTGATAAGAGATCTTCTACAATCATGCAAATCTCGTATTTGTATTTTCAATAGATTTCACCTATTATTTTATTCCCAAACTGTAGGATAAGGTCACTTTTTCTCAAAATCCTCATAACTAAAAAAATACAATTCTATTTTCTCTAAAAACGAAGCTAATCATTAATATACCACTCTTTAATGTCCTCATGAATTTTCAACATGAAAATATATTAGAATCATTCTCATTCTTGCTTCTTAAAAGCGCGGAAGTTAAAAAACGATATAAAATGACATACACATCATATTTTAAGATTATTTTTTACCTAAAGACACATTTTTGACTCGAGAGTTTCCATGTAAATTTTTATCTTTTTTGGACAAGTATATGCCTATTTTTGGGCATTTTTCATTCCCTCTCAAAGTTCTAGTTTTGCCTAAAATTTTGTGTACTCTTCTCCTTCCCTCTAGGATATGGTTTCTTGCATATGAATTCTTCTGAAAGCAACACTTAGTACTATCTATAACACTCTCTATCCCTACTACAAGCAATTTTAGGAGTGGTTTTGATAGCATTTGTTGAAATCAAATAATCTCTATCTACAACACTCTCTACTCTGCTACAAGCAATCTCCCTCTTCGGTACTATGCTATAAGATATCTTCCTCTTCAATACTCTATACTACAAGCAATCAAGTGATAATGGAGGTATCTTTATTTTTTTAATCTCTGTGATGTTATTATTCTTCATAGTTGTTGTTTAATCCTTAAGTGTCAATTTACACACACACACACACACACAGAGAAAGAGAGAGAGAGAGAGAGAGAGAGAGAGAGAGGACTATGTGAGATACACTAAGAAAATAAGTGATAGAGTGACATAGAGTAAATTAGGGTAGAAGATAAGATGATGTTATTGTTCTCCACTAGCCAAGCCTTTGTATAAATGTATTTAAATATCTTTGATCAATTCTGAGAGAGAGAGAGAGAGAGAGAGAGAGAGAGAGAGAGAGAGAGAGAGAGAGAGAGAGAGAGAGAGAGAGAGCATTTTAGATAGAATAGAAGATAAGATTGGATGCTAATTAGAAGATTAAAAGCTAAGATTATAGGTAGATTAGGGGTTGATTAGGGTGAGAAAGAGACAATATCCAACTAGGTAAAAAAGAACACAGATATAGTGAATCAAAGGGGTGTAATGGTGTGATTTGAATGTTAATCCAACTTAAAAGTGGCATATATTTTTCTTTACAGGATGTAGGTGCAAGACATACCAAGATAAAGAGAGATATTCACTTTCAATTGGAGGATGAATATGTACCAATGTTCAAACGAACTGTGGAAAGGGATGATGTAATAAGATACAGGATGCAACAAGAAAGAAATGCAAGGAAAAAAAAAGTGAACCTTTGGGTTGATGGGTGCATTTATCCACCCGATCTAGTCACTCAAAGGCCACCACAATTTGAAGGGCTTACATAATTTGTAAAGTTTGTTTGTGAAGGCAATGAAGGATTGTATGGATACACATGCAGACTTGTCACACAAGGATTAATAGGGGTTCATCAAGCCTTGACAAATATGCAAAGAAGATTACAAGGTAATATGCAGTCTTTGATGGAAAAGGATAGATTATTGGTTGAGAAGGATAGGGAGAACCATAGCCTACAACAAGCAATGTCTGTCATTGAAGATGTTATGTATGCTACACACGTGCAGAGTATGGAGTTACCGTCTAAAGTTATAGACTTGGAGAAGGAGAATTGAAACATAAAGAGGAAGCTCACAAAAACTTTGGAGATTGGGCCCACTTTAAAAACCAAAGAAGCACGTCGACGCATCCAATTAGTTAAACCAATTCACCAATTAACCAAAGGAAGTGGACAATATCATAGACGGATATATGCTCAATTTGCTACAATGAGAAATATGTTCCCTCATGCAGAGAATGATACTATTGCCAAAGTCCTAAGAAAGGATATGGTAAAAAATGCATTGGAAAATTGTAAATTCAAGGACATTGTAGATGATGTCACAAGTGAACATCTTAGGGATGTGAGCAACTTGTTTATTGTTACAGATGCTCAAGGATTATGTGACAAGGTGGGAATGAGTTCTGAGTCATATAGTATGCTCTATCAACAATTGGATACAAGTTTTAAGCAAGTATTCAAAACTAAGCGAGTAATGCCTCTACCAAAACCATTTCACGTGAAGAAGGCTTGAAAACAACTAAATAAGAAAGTTTTAGAACTAATTGGTGAGCCAATGCATCTGGAAAATACACACATATTGAAGTATGGTTCCAAAGAAGTTGCATTTGTATTGAATGCATCCAACAACTTTGTATTGGATATATGTAGGGTTCAAATTGCTATGGTCAAGTTCTATAATATGTCTATGGAAGAATGTAGAGGCAAGTCCTCAAACTTGATGAGAGTGAGATTATTAAGGGGCAAAAGCTTGAACGTGTGAGTATAACACTTTTGAATCGAGCATTGGATCCCAACATCAATGAAAACCATCATTTATACTTCAGTGTACAATCAGAGAATGAAATATGGTGGCTTGCAGCATTTGAAATACCAAAGGAGGACCATGAAGTACTTAAAGTTTTTTTAAACCTCACTAATATTCCGAGTGTTATTCAAGAACAAAATAATGGAGCAATTTTATACATCGAGGGGTTTGGGGACTATCAAGTTGAATAGCATCTTGTAGGTGATTTAAGAACATTGAAGTGTATGTTTGGTTTATCGAATGCAACAAATGCAAAATTTCCATGCATATATTGCATGCAAACTAGGAAGAAAGGAAAAGATGGAAAGAAAGAATGGCTTGCCAAAGCAGGACAACCAGGTGCTCCAACAGGTGATCAAAATGTCATGATAAATGGAATGCTAGTTCTAGTGGATCCAAACTGGCGCCTTATTTTGGAAATACCACTAATAAGGGTTCACTTTTGCACATTGCATTTTTTGGTTAGAATAATTGAGAAGCTAGTATATGAATATATATACTTTGCATACAAGATGCAGCCTGTGTCAGAAGCTGATACTACATGCAAGAAGGTAGAACAAGTCCTCTATGAAGTTGGATTGCACACAGGGGCTAAGTAGAAATAAAAAATGATGAGAAAAATTTGAGAAAGAGTGGAAATATCCCTTGTAAACCATGCTTTGGCAGACCCAAGGCTAGGAAGTTTATATCTCCACCTCGAGATGAGGAAGGCAATATACTTGTAAAATAACCAAAGAGGTATGAAGCATGGAAAAAGTTGCACCTTGTTGTTCCGGATTAGAGCAATGGGGGATGAACGAGGATTGCAAAGGAAAAAGTGTGGATACACCTAGATAGATTAGCAACTCTCTTACAAAAGTTGAGGTTTAGGGATGGTGATGCCAATACATTTAAAGAGACTGTCACTAAATTTCATAAGTCCATGGTGGAGGCACGGACTAAAAATAGCATAACACACTATACATGGTCAGTATTGCCATTCACAAAACGATGTCACTATACTAGAGCTAGGGTCTACAATAGAAAGCGAGCTCTCTAGACTCAAGGTCATGCAAAACCTAGGGTATATTTGCTCTCCTATGTGTGCGTAGTGTATGGAGCTAATCCATGCGGTGAAGGCGGGACTGGTAACCATGGCACACAAAGAGAGAAGGAAGGAGAGCACGTGTAGGGAAGTAGAGAATGAAAGTGAAAATGAGTTTGGAGTTATAGCTTTTATGTATCTAGGATTTTAAATAAAGGTTATTTTTAAACCATAAAGTTTCAAATTAAAACTCTTACCTTAGTTTCTTTATTTCAATACTTTAAAGTCATCGTTAAAATTACTCATACAGATAAACACTTCCTTCTACATTATTATATCCTCGAATATACTTGGATTTCTAAGTATATTCAAGTCCAACTAGAGAAAATATAGAAAAATTTTAAGAAAATAAATCTAAAAGACATTCAAAATCCCTTCGATCCAATTTAATATTTAAATTTAAGAAATGAGTAGAAGAGATGAGCTACAATATATCATTATGCAAAGACAATATTGCATAGATTATAGAACTCTAGCCTGCAATTTAATTATGATTTTAACTAGTACGATTGACTAATTATAGTATGTATCATTGCATGCTTGGATCACAGTAAAATAAGATTATCTAAATTGAAAGTACTCAGAAGTTTAAAAAAAGTTTATATTTGTTCTTTAATAAAAAATTTTACAAAGGATTCCACTATCTCAAGGATATGTGGAGAAGCACATTGTTTACATGTCATAGATTACTCACTACGAATCTTGACTTTTCTATTATCTAACTTGAAATAGAAGTTGTAGAGGGGCTCATTGGACATTAATTGGATTTCTTGTCTCAGAAAAGAAATGGGTCAATGGCTCTCTGCGTTGACCACAAAGGATTATGACCATTCCACAAGATAACCACATCTATGAGAGTTGTATGTGTCTCATCTCGGGTATCTTGATCCAAGTTGATCCACTCCCCTCGCAAAAGTCACTATCTTCTATATCGAAAGCGAATGCATAGAGTTTATCTAGTGATGAAATAATTGTAATAAAAACAAAAATAATGATAAGTAAATGCAACTAACACAAAAATTCATCTAAGCAAGACCTATGTCAATTAAATCAAGGCATTTAAAGTAGTAAAAAAGATTTACCTGAATGTGAGATCAAATTAGTTGACCCTGCACTCAATCATTCATCAAAATGTGTTATTTTGACTTGCCAAGACTCACCCAATAGTTGACTCATCCATTCCTCGGATGGACACTTGCATTGATAAGTAATCTTTGTTTTTTTCAAAACATCACATGAACCAAACAAAATTGCAAACAATGAGAATGGAATAAACCAACTAAGATGCACATCTTTGGAGCATGTGGTGGGTTTCATAGCACTATTGATGTCAGATTTTATTTTGGAATTACATGCTCTTGACAACTCCAAGCTACCAATCAACCATTCACCACCACTAGATAGTGGCGGCAATGGGACACGTTGCAATCTCTAGCTTTCTACTACATACAATGAATTATAAAAAAAGATATTTTGAGTTGCAAGTTGACTTGCAAAGTTATTATCATAGATCAAAGAATCTATGTCTTAATGCCAAACATGTATCTTGCCATTCAAACATTTCACATTCTGACATTCATGCAAAGTTGATGGATATAGAGTTGTCAATAAAACAAGATTGAATTAGAACACTGCAAAGATTTTTAAAAACAAATCTAGCGCAAAAGAATAAACAATGATAAAATTTAAAAACTTAATATTTTGTTTATAACTTGCAATGTTGTTCTTGTCGTGTACAGAGATTTGTTTGTGCGTATAAACATGTTGGATCAACACTTCTATTACTGCACTTGTTCCATTAAACACTTTTCTGAACTCTAAAATTCTGCCTTTCCAATGTTTGCTAGGGTTTGCAACATCTTTACTCCTGACCTTAAAACTCCCTCGAGTACTTGGGTACATCAAAATCCAATCCAACTTATGGTACTTATCACAAATCCAATTACCACCACTATCTTTTCTATTGAAGACCTCCACTGCAAGTATGTTACTGATGTTTTTCCTCCATGAAGACATCTATAATAACCAAATAGAAAATTTACCTATCAGCATGTTTATAATTTAAAAATGTTCTCTCCAAATGAAATCAAATTTAAATGGAGCAATTAAAAAAACATTGTACATGTAATTCTTTTCACAAAGAAGCCCAGAGATGTTGAACAAGAAGTTGACTTACAACAAGACCATTGTTCCTTCACTAACAAATTTCGAGAGTACAAAAACAAAAGAAATCTCTTGTCAAAGCACACATATAACTTACATAGTATTTTTCCAAATGAGTTGAAACTTAACCATGGAGCAATAGAAAAAAAGTGACAATATACACGTGGCTCTCTTTGCAAAGAAGCCCAAAGATGTTGAAGAAGTTGAGTTTTTAAAAAATCATTGTTCTCCACCCTTAGAGACTCTTGGAGTAAAAAAAACAAAGGAAAGCTTAGTATGCATATTGCTTGCAAACATTTTGTCCAAATGAGATAAAATTTAACTATGGAGCAACAAAAAAACAAGACAACGTACCTATAACTTTGTTTACAAAGAAATCGTAAGATGTTGAAGAAGAAGTTGAGTGTTCAAAAGATTATTGTTATTGATTGTAAGAGACTCTTAAAGTACCAAAACAAAAAAATTTACATGTCAGAGAATGCACATAACTTGTACAAGTTTTGTCCAAATGAGATAAAACTTTACCATAGAACATCCATGGAAGAGAACAATATACCTGTAAAGTCTTATGAAGAAAATCTTAGGGCTTTGGTAGAACAAGCTCTACTCTCATAAAACATGTGAAACTCACTTTGTGTTTGTGTAGAGGAAATGAAATTTCACAGGTTTACAGCTATGGCAAGCAATAATGAGCTATAAGATTTCGTCAGGAAAGAAGAAGCGAGGAAAGAGATATGATAAATTTGAGTTCAGACTAAGAAAGGGGAGAAATGAAAAGTCAAATATAAAAAAATAAGAAAATGAAAATTCGAGTCACAAACTTCTAGGAAGTGTTAGCATTGTATTCCCCACATTTCCCCTTATTTTATTGTTGATGGAAGATTTGGGCCAAGATATGGCTAGAAGATTCATGTTACATGAATCTGGAATCCCAACTCTCATTGGTTAGGCCTATATTTGTTTATTCACTCCTTAAGGGGCAAAAAAGAGAGTCCATATTTCTCCTAATAGGGTAGCAAATTGAATGTTTTGCTTGTCTTTCCTAAGATAATGTTAAAGTAGGATTCAAGATTTAATGTCCATTCTCAAGGTTAAAAAGAGATCATCAGATCATAGAAGGGATTGAATAGCCAAAAAGAAGGGGGCCAGCATCATTGTGCACTCATCTTTTATACATTTGGTGTACGTGGTCAAGGAGGTGGTACCAGCCATCAGTCACATAGGCCATTGGACCATGCAATCCTAGTGTGGAGTGCCAGCATGGCACTGTGAGCAATGTAGCACCACAGTAGTATCGAATATTATCATATTTCTATCAAAATACATGACTAATTCAACTTTATTATTACAAGAAATCTCCCTTACCTCTTTAAGATTGTGCAAAAATGGTGGCATATCTAGAAACTGTAAATTCCTTTAGATCCTCTTCTTCTATGTTGATTTCTTGTAAAGCAAGATTACAAGAATTTATCACTACATGGAGAACATCTTTCCAATAATAAAAGCATGGACTTCATACATTTCAAGTTGCCACAAGCATCCTTTTTGATAGCATATCCATTTGAGCAATAAGTGTCTTCAAACACATCATCATCTCCATGAATTTTTACATAATTATGATCTTGGGTAATTCACTATATGTGTACCTCTATATCATGTGCATTCAAGACCTATTTATAAATATATTTAGCTATAAATTTTCTCTTAATAAAACATAACCCTTTTCTATTCAATCTATAAGTAACCCCTTTATATGGGACCCTTCTATAAGTAAAAAATATGTAAAAATGGTATTTTAAAAATTCATTACGTTGAACCCATGTGATATATACATATATTTATGATTGATCTCCTCGGGATTATGATCAACCAAAGGAATCCTAGCAACATTCTTGATTGAGATTTTGGTTTGTGTCTTCTCCTACTTGGCCTTGGGTTTGTATTCTAGAGGGCATTCATTCACCCTGTCTCTCTAATACTAATATTTCAAGTGCTAATGGAATGGCTTAACATTATTGAGAGCACGCATTTGTTGTAGTTCATCGGATTTTGGCTCCTTAAGTTTTGCTTGCATATTGGAATTCTTGTCCTACTTCTTCGCACTTGTGCCCACTACCTTCCCTAATTCAGAGGGCTTCTCATCACTTTATTTGCCTTGATATTGGGCATATTAGATTTCCCTTCACCCTCCAATCCCTTTGACCAATCTTGGGAAAAACGGCCACCCATTATATAAATGAAACATGTGTCTAAAAAAGCTAAAATCATAACATCCATTACTAGTTTCATGTCATTTGCATCGTAAACTTCCATAAACTCAAGAGGAACATTTTTGCAATCTGATAATGTGCAAGATTTGATTTCAACTTACAAATTTTTTGTACTAAGGGAACTCAAGGAACATATAATACCATATAAGTTGTCTTAACTAGGCCAACAATTTTCCCTTCCATCTAGACTAGTAAATCCAACAACGTGACCTAGATGAGTCATTCATGTTGTAGCGCAACTTTAGGTGAGTAGTTCAAAATCCATGGTAGAGCATAAACAAATCCAACGATAGAGCCAAGAATATAATATATTTCACTCTAACATTCAATAAGCACCATGAAGAACCCTTTTCAATGAACGACAAACATGACTTTGGCTTGATAACTATGCACAAACCATTGATTAAATTTTCCCTTAGATGACACCTCTACCATAAAATAGAGAAATATACCAAAGCATGCAAAATTAGCATAGTGCTGCTTGATCCCATCCTCTCAGTCTCTCTCATATGAATGCCAACACTCTAATTGGTAGCCCCAAGTTAATCCAAAATTATGCTTGGCTCATGTTGCACAACATGCTTCTTCCCACTCACCTCTTCTCCATCATGTCCTTTAGGAAGAGACCATTAGCTCGTAGAATCCTCTTGCATGCAAGTAGGAGGGAATGATTAAGTCACACGGTAGCGGGAAATTAAATAGCCACCTTGAAATATTTGAAGTGCTTAAATATATCACTATTTTCCTTCATGAAATACACCCATAGTTTCCTCAAACCATAAATAAACATGACAAAGTATTTGCTACCACCAAGAGATACATTCTGTGTAGGCCCCCAAACATCTGTATACACAACATCAAGTATATTTTTGCTCACATCTCTGTCATGCGGAAAAGGTTGTCTTATGTTTGCTTACCAAATTGACATGCTTCACACACTTTATGAAATTCTGCAACTCTAAAAGTAGGCAACCTTGTAACCAATCCTTTGGACTGCATTAATTTCAACATTTGCACATTTGCATGTCTAATACATTTATACCATATTTCAATATCTGCAAACCACTCCTTTTTCTTTAGCATACATAGCAGTTTTCATTGTAGGAATTCCAACATCTAAAGTGAACATGCAGCCAACTTTACTTTATTTTTCAATCAATATGCACTTATCATTAAAATCTTCTACAAAGTAACCTTTTGCATTAAATCAAACCTGCAACCCTTGCTCTATCATTTGGTCAATAAATACTAAATTCTTCATGGTTGATGGTACATATAATACATCTAACAGACTCTTTGTCTAGCCATCATGCAAGGACAAGGGAACATTTCTAATGTGTGAAATTGGGTGGCATGAATCATCACCTATCTACACATAACTTGGATTTTGTAAGTCTTGCATCTCTCCAAACCATTCAATATGACCAGTCATGTGATTAGATGCACTTGAATTGGCATATCATACATCACCATATGTCCCCTTTCTTATAACAACATTCATCATATACTGCATAACAAACAGATGCTCATTTTTGTCTTCATTTTGTCATGAAGATGATACATAGTTTCCTTACTACAATTTATCATTGCAGATATCATCCTTCTTAGCATAACAATGGACTACAATATAACCTATGTTATCACAATAATGACAAATAATAGTAAAATTTTCAGAACCTCTATTCTGCTATCTACCTCTTCCTCTAGAGCTCCCGCCTACCTCTAAAGTTTCTAGGCCTCCTGAAACTTGCATTTCACTAAATTGCTAATTTAACTTGTTTTGTTGGTTATCACCACTACGTCCCATATCATGGCCTCTCAAAGAGGATCTACCATGTCCTCTTCTTGAACTTGAGTAGAATGCTTGAACATATTCGAAATTTCTTTCAAATGAGTCATCCTGCATATTAATCTCTTTGGTAACCATGATAGAGACCTACTCACCAAAGTTTGGAAATGCCTTCCATACATATACATAAGTGATAAATGATCATTTTCAAGCCTTCTCATTGTTAAGACCACTAAAGCATTTGCAATGCTTCTCACCTTCAAAACATACTCATTGATAGACATTTTTCCTTTCTTCAAGATATTCATGAGTTGAATCTTTCGTGCCTTTGTATTTACTGAAAACATGTTCTCAAAAATTTTCCAAGTTGCATGTGAAGTTTCTGCATTCCTGATATGTCCCAGTATAGTATTATCAATGAATGTAGATAGCAAATACATCATCTTTTTGTCTTTTGCAGTATTCCATTCTTTCCATGCCTTTAATTCATCTGCAGTTGCAGGGATAATCAACTCTAGCTCCTTTTCTTCACTTGAAACAAACTCATAAAGGCCCTTTCAAATGAGGAAGTTTGCCACATGGGACTTCTATGAAGGGTAGTTGTTCTTCTCTAGCTTCTCATTGATGGGTTTCCACTGTTCTCTCTCATTATCACAAAAATGATACAGAATAGTAAGCAAAACTTCTACAATCTTTCACAACAAGTGCATAGCAATACATCAAGCAATCTTTTTCATTGATTGCTCAATAATACATGTAATCTACAACCTGTTTATAGATAAAACTTATGTTTGCTTCCTAGCAAACACCTCAAAAATTACAAATTTGAAATCTACAATATGTGCATCCACTTTCGATCAATACAGTCGAAATCTAAGTATACCCTGAAACTGTTACTCGTAACCTTGTGGCTCTAAAATGGGGCCCGAGACAATCTTAGATGCCCAAAAAAGAAGTGAGATATCCCAAAAGGACTAATCAATAGTATATATGCGCTTTGCTTGTACACCAAATCTCATAGAATTTAAGATTTTCACTCTGCCCTACTTCTAGTGCCTCCATAGGTACTATCCAAGAGAGAGTGGGAGAGTGGGAGAGCTTCTTACATGTTGCTTGCTTGCTCAAATCCTTGCTTTTTCTCCTTCACTTTAGCCTTTAAAACTAGCCTCTCTCTATGGCACCACTCTGATACCATGTCAAGAATCACGTGGTGAAGGGACTTGCTTGAGCTGTTGCGCCAAACACATAGAAGTTCACTCAATGACACAAGAAGAGAGATGGAGGCCAAAACATTTCCTTGTTAGTTTCTTCTTCTTCTTCCACACACAATACAATGTACATAAATTATAGATAAGATACAACATAAAAGAAAGTGGTCTACTAAGTCAAATAGTGCATAATTGACTATACTAATTGACTGGTGGTATAACTATGCTAGCTATAGGTAGGAGCAACAAACTAAATATAATAAGTGATAAGTTAGTGCCATGTGAGGGTCATAATGACTACTCATGTGCTAAGTGTAGACATGTGGACCCATCTAGCCAGGCATTCCATCATCAATGTCTGCACATGTTGAGCTTACCATCTCACCACTAAGTAGGGAAAAGATGAGATCTGACATAATATGGCTAAATTGTTGGAAGAGTTTGAGACCACTCCAATTGAGTTTATTAAGAAGTAGCGTTACGATGAGTAGGATTTTGAGTAAATTCTCGAAGAGCTTACATAGACCATGAGTGAAAATATGTAAATATTGTGATAAGCCCCTCAAATGCTAGTGAGGTTGGTCCATCCTATCAAAATGAGTAAAACATTTTCGTATGAAATAACATTGCCAAGTTGTAAATTTACCAAATAGTATCCATTTTAATGTATGATATGATATTATCACAATTATACTACATTTCAATTTTACTTTCAACCATGTGCTTTATGTCAAGTTGTGTAAGAGTCAATATCATTGCAATTGTATACTTTGGAAATAATTACATGTGTTGGATTACACCTTGTATGTGGAGTAATTGCATTGCAATCACATATTCTACAATCTAATAGTTTAAAATTGAATGTCAGCTTCATGTCATCCAAGTGTATATATAAGTTACTTGTGTCGTAACTATGCACTAAACCAAAACTTAAACTATATTTCTAAGATAAAACTCAAACTATATTTCTAAGACAAATGAAGATATTTATGATGAACCTCACAATAAAGTTCAATAAGTATAGTGTTTCTATGTTCTAAGTTAGTAAATAATCAATGTTTCAAATTAGCAAAATTTAAAGTTACTAAGTAAGTCTATATAGCTATTCTTCAAGCTGTATATACTTTTTCTTCAATGTTAATATTTTTTCCCTCAATTTGAAGCTAATGTTATCTTCTACACTTTTTTCTATTTACTGAAGAAGTCTATTTAAAGAATAAGTTCATCAAGTAAAGCTCTTTATATATATATTTTTTAAAAATGATAATCAATAAAATTATTTTATGAGGATTTTAAAATTTAAAATTCACTAAAATTTAATCAAATTACATAGATTTAATTTTTTTATTATCATTTGAATAAGTTTTTATAAAATTAATTATTTTTACCTATTTTAATTTATAAATTATTTTTTGATTAAGTTTTCATAAATTTAATTACAATTATTTACTTATTTCCAACTTAAGTTTTGATATTGCAAGGCAAAGCTTACTTTATAAGTGAATACAAATTTAAAATTATATTTACATTTATCCTAATAGTCCATTTGCACTGGAAACCATTCAACCTTGAAAGCTATGGTGCTAATCTCCTTGTTTTTATAGGGGTAAAATTTTTCATAGGAAATACAAAAGAAATTTGCCACTAATCTTATTTTGAATCCAATACAGTAATCCATGTATTTGTTGACATCTCCTTGTGTATTATACCTTGTATTTTACCAAGCCATCATATAATAGTCCCATATTTTATGTATAATATGAAACTCATATTTGTGTTAATACAACCTAGCTCTTCTCTTTATGTTTCTATCATCGTGTGTTAGTTGTGCCTCCGCGACAAGTTAGTGCATGCATAGACCATTAGGCAAGTTAGCTTGTGCAAGTTAAATCAACTACATACAAGTTTTGAGTTGGAAAAGGGGGGCATAAGAAAGGTGCTAAAAAGAACCTACAAAAGAAAAATTTGAGCTAAGTCTAGAAAGAACACATTGAGGACATGTTGCAAAAGGATAAGAGTGGCACTTTGATGGGGTTTTGTGCATAAATGAGCTGACTATGCACATAATTATGATAAGCATATGCATCCCCAAGGCTCACATTGACAACCACTACTATGGTATAACATCAGTTGCAATTGCAAATGTGCATCTTGAATGAATGAATAGTCCTTAGTACGATTTCAAATCGAATGCAATAGGAAATGTGGCCCCAAAGAGCTTGCTTATATGGTTTAGAATTATAATCAAGAAAGCAAAAGTATAGGAGGGTGGAGGGGCCAATTGTTGAACAATGCTAAAAAGTATCACACTACTAGGTCACAAAGATGCTTCTATCTTTAAGTGCCCCCTAAAATTGAATGTTGCATGACATGTACAAAAATATTGATATTAGACCCATTCAATTCCTCTTCATGTGACCAACCGTACTCATATAGTCAAATCTTAAGAAATATACAAAATATCATTTTCATTAGGTGTGCCGTAATTGGCCCTTTACCATATCAAAGTTAGCTAATATCAATTCATATAATAAAATGCAAAACATTAAAGGTTTGCATGTGAAAAACCCAAAAAGATGGATTAAAACCAAGGTGGACCATTGGTTCTACACAATTTGATAAAGACTACCTTATGAACTATTCTATGAAATAGGGCTTTCGTCCTTGAACATTGAAGGCCATGAGGATTTCGTCTCTAAGGCTATGATTATTGAGGATACATTTTAATAATGTTTTCATATGAGAGAGAGAGAGAGAGAGAGAGAGAGAGAGAGAGAGAGAGAGAGAGAGAGAGAGAGAGAGTGAGTTGTTCCCATGATGATCCTTTGTAGGGGGTTCATAAGGTTTTCTTGAAAAATCGAGGACCCCTCTAGGCCATGTGGGGAGGTACTTAGGTTTGCCAAAAAAACTACCACTTTTTTAAGAACACCCAAAGGATGATGTTTCTCCCAAAAAACATTTCTTAAAATGGAGTGGGATAAGTGGACCCATCCCAAAACATTCCCAAAAATAGGGTTTGCATGTTTTGCTAGAGTTTATTTTATACTTTTTATTAGATGGGTTGTTGGGGGTGGGGCTTTAAAACCTCCTATGTGGCTTGCTTTTTCGACCGTGAAACCTAGAATGTGCTTGAAAATTGTTCCCGTGGGAAAACCCTCATCGGAACAACTCGAGAGAGCGAAAGAGAGAGAGAACTATGAGGCCTGTCGCACATAAACTAAGCCACCTAATCTCTGCATTTAGTGCTGGAATTTTTTTCTATCTTCGCATTGTAAACTATGCCCCATTTCTCAAACGATTCCTCTTTTGGGTGCAGATTGCAAAACGGGACAAAGTTTCTAAGATTGCAACTGTTTGAAATAGCGGTTAACGGACTAACTAGGGCCTGTGAGAAACCCCTTTAAGATTCCATTTAAGGATCAATTTTTTTTTATAATGCGCAATTAAGGGACTAACTAGGGCCTATCCATCCCTAGATGCCTTCTTTTTTTAAAATTAAGGATCAAATTTAGCCAAAAAACAAAAAGGATCAAATCTAATAAAGGAAACACAACAAAGAGAAAAACTGATATTATTGAAGAATTTGAAGTATTAATTGGTCAAAGAATTGACGTGGAATTTGCTTATTTAGAAATTGTGATTAATGGGTAGGTAGTGGAAAGAGCTTGGTCAAGGGGAGAGGCCGAGGGCGCGTGAGGCTTTTTATTACGAAGGTTCGGTGAGCTCAGAGACTCACACACACTCTCTCTCTCTCTCTCTCTCTCTCTCTCTCTCTGTCTTTCTCTGTCTGTGCGGCTTTACTATAGTGTCGTAGGTAGAATATCACGTCCTCTCCTCCAACAACAACAACAATTGCAGGACTGCTGCTTACTGTGCTTCCCGCACCTATGAATTCCAGCCATGCTGCACCATCATCGGTTCCTTCGCCACTCGCTCCTGATTATGATCCAGATTATCAGCCCATCCAACACCATATCAGCAGTACAATGGTGCAAGAGCTGATCAGATCCGCCATGGCTTCCGCTTCTGATGATGATCAGTATCATCAATCCATCAGAAAAAATATCAGAAATACAGTGCTGCAAGAACCGAGCATGAGGCGGCCTCCCATTGCTTCTGGTTCCGATATTGATCAATCCTCAAAGCACAATGTGGATCACACGGTGGTGCAAGAGGAGATGGTGGCTGGGGCGGGACAGACACAAAGCCAAGAAGGTGAACAAGAAGGAAAACAAGAAGCAGCTGGTTTAAAGACTCACGGTGGCCATCAATTTCAGACGTTCTTGAGGCCTGGGGTGGATATGGAGGTAGTGCCCTTGCATGCTGCTGCAGACGCTGCCTTCGCGTCGAGGCGAGAGAGCTACCGCAACAGCGCCGGCCGCAACAACATGAAGCTATCCTGCGTGGTGGAGGAGGCTGATGAGCCCTTCAGCCACCTGCAACATGCACCCGCCTTCCCCCCCTCCATGTCCATGTCTTCCTCACTTCCCCCATCCGTGGCTTCCTCCCTCTCTTCATCCTCCTCCACCCAGCCCATCCTCAGGAAAGGCTTCTCTGAGGACATTAATGGCCACAGACATAATCACAATCATAAGACCCACAAGAAGAAGAAGAATAGGTCCCTCTGCTCCCTCCTCCTGTGGCCATGGCACAAGCTCAAGAATGGCTATGTCTCCTGTATGATAAGCCTCGAAGGAGCCGGTGACCTCTCGGGCATGGTCCAAGGAGGCTCCTATGCCACCCACCATAGCTACTTTGCAGACGTGCCCCTCTCCAAGAGGGACTGTACCAACTATGGCTGATCATATTCAATCATCAAATCTTGCATTCATGATCCAGCAACATGTGTGCTTATGTTGATTGTGAATTGCACCCATGATATATACACATGTATATACACATACACACATATCTATGTGTATATTGTGATCATGATCATGAAGTGCATCCTTGATTCACAACATGTGTGGTCATCAGAAATCTCGCAAAACCTTGACCCAGCACAATGTATGAGCTTCGAGTATATTATTTTACTGTGCAAAATTGCATAATCAAAAGACTGTTTGATAAACCCTAGAACTTGACTAAGGTTTCCAAGACTGCATGAGATAAAGATCAGGCGATCATCCGCAGCATCTTTAGTTAATATGTACAAGATTGATCGTCTTATACATAATTGGAGATTGTCTTGTGTTTGTGGACGCGGCAAACGATCGTAGAAGCATCCAGATATTGATATAACTGTAATTTGTGTTTTTTCCGAGATTAATAGTTACTTAATCAGTTCTTGTCTTATCCATGATGAGCAGTCGTGAGAAGAAACGGTCAACTGGTTTTACCTCCAGATGTATGCTTCGATTGCCTAATAGGGACATAATGGAAAAAAATTGGCATGCAGTACCCCCAAAATGAATGCTTTACTTGGAAAATAAAAAATGTAATTTATTAACACATCGTGGGAACGCATGAAATTTAACATTTTCATTCATTGTGTCTGGGATAATATGCCCAAACTTACGCATGAAGGGATTGAGTCACAGTCAATACGTTCCGTGACGCACCATGGGAAAATACCCCTACTCATTTCCATACAAAAAAAGCAAGCTTAAATATTAATCAAGTATTCTAAAAGAATCCCTTACGTGTTACAAGGCAATAAAATGACCCACCTTGAAAGAACTCTTTTTGGAACAAGTAGGAGCTTTAGGTGAAGGGAGAGGACGAGGACTCACGAGAGCATTGAACTAGTGATATAATTACTTAAGATGTGAGCAATAATTCAGACGCATTTTGCCATTTCAAGAAGCTTGTCCACGTGGCTCTCCCATGCACTTGCCTGTATAGGAGCTTGCCAAAACCCACCATTGACAAGTTAGCCGTTGCAGAGAAGGAGAAGGAAGATGGGAGTCATGGAGGAGAATGCAAACAACAACAAAGCATCAATGGCAATTGTGAATTCTGCAATGAGAGCACATAGAAGAGAAAACACAGTGGTTGGCTTGGATGGTAGGAACTCTAGGGAAACTATTTAGCAAGACAGTGAGCATGATTACAAAGACTATTCAATCTATCCATAGAGAGGAATTAAACTACCTATTGAAGACAATCCATAGCTGGTAGCTTGGTTACGGAGTTGCTAGCAATCGATCTCACATGAAACATGGAAGAGAGAAGTCAAGGATTAGTCCAAAACGTAACTCTAAATGCTGAGGTGGTGTGCTCCAATGTGCTCTAAGTTTCATAAAAAGGAGCTTGTGGTTGTTTATGGGGCGACCTTTCAAAGCAATGGAAGTTGCAACACACTATCCTCAAACCTGAGGGAATTATGGACTAGATCTATTATGGTGGCAAGGGGTTTTTTGAAGTCATTTTTTATAGCAAAGAAGTACCTATGAAAATGTAGGAGCAAGGAGTTTACTTTTGTGTATTGGGCTTGGTGTATGTCATGCCTTGGTAGCTAGTCGAATTTGGAAAATATTACCTCAAAAAGGAGCTTTCCATGTGGGTTGAAATCCTAGAGCTACTTGTGTACCTCTACAATCTACTTCCTCACATCACTAAGGGTCCTAGGAAGCTACTCTATATCCCACCCCTAGCAAGCCCCTTTCATAATCACATTTGCTTACTCTGTGAGACATTTGAGAAGCAACTAGAAATCTTGGAAGTTGATGCTTCATACATGAGGAAACTCATATTTAAATTCTCATGGAGTAAATTTGCAAAAGCTTCTAAAAATTATGGTCTCTAAGGCCACTCTTAGAGGTAATACCTATAAGTAGGAGAAGGGAAGGGAGGAACTTGCTACAATTATGATCTCTAGGGCCACTCTTACAATGGATGCCCTTAGCCAAGAGAAGACAATCAACCTACCAAATCTCCATTAGCTTCAAGTAAACAATCTTGGGTTGAGGTGATCAATCTTAATAGGCGAACATGAGCAAATGAGGAGAAAATGGAGCAAAGCAAAACAAACACAAAAAGGAAGAGTAATGGCACACATTCAAGAGTAGGAAAGGTAAAGAGAAACACACACCTACACATGGCCCAAAAGCACTTGGGCAAGACCTTCTCTTGTTAGGAATTTTTGTCACAATTCCAAAAGTTAGTAGGGGGAAAGCCAATACATTCACAAATATTAGTAGAATTCCCATCAACCAATAGGAATAGGAGTAGCTGGAAATGGATAGTAAATTGCAAACATTATCAAATTATGAAGGTGTAAGGTTGTACGATACAAAACAACATAGCTAGTTTGTAGGACAAATCCATTTTTATGAGCTGGTAAAAAATAAAGAGAGCAAGATGTCACTTGGTTCAGTGATTAGACTGGAGCATTGGAGAATGCAAACCAAGATGTTACTTGGTTTAATGAGCAAGTCGAGCATTGGAGAATACAAACAAAAACTTTGAAATGGCAATCATTCCACCATGATGAAAGTGGACAATACTATATTAGCTACCCTCATTGCAAAATGCATAAATGGGGAGATCAAAATGTCTTTGCTCTAGATATGGATTTGTCATAATTAATTTGACATGTGCTGCTATAGGAACATAAGCTACATCATTACAGTGGGTCTACATTACATTACAAAAAGTACACATGCTTTGTGGGGAGGATTGCAAGAGGAGAATCTGGTTGCACGACTATTATTAAGACTAGTAAGAATCCCCAAAATGACTCACTAGGAGGAGAATATGGTTCCATCACTCTTGTTAAAACTAGTAAGAATCCCTGAAAAAGATTCATCACAACATATTATGGATATTATGACACCAAATTCTAATATGATTGTAAAAAACATTCAAGTCACTATTTAAAATAGCGACATCACTATAATTGTCAATATGATAATTCAAATTGGCATTGATATGCTTGTTCATTTTACAATGACAATATCGACAAAGATACTGACATCATTTTTAAAAACATTCCAATGAGTATTCATACACTAGGTGATAATACCTAAACTTGAAGGTTACACTGCTTTTCTCGTTTTCATTGTGACATTTTGAACTCGAGAGGTAAGTGCTCTATCTTCTTATATTTCTACTTCTTTCTTGGTTTATACTTGTATATTGCTTGCTTTAGCGTAATGATACAATGCAATTAAGTCTAAGTTGTTTTCTCTCTTATTTTTGTATGTACGCACGCGCACGCGCATGCACATGCACACGCACACGCACACACACACGCACACAATATAGTGTGTGTACTAGAAGTTGACATATGCAAATGGAGGCCCATCTGATAGAGTAGTTTGTCATTGTTGCAACCCTCATTTGTGATAGTTTGTCATGTGTTGTAAGCTTATTCAAATAAGTAGCTATTGAAAGAAGTACAAACTTGGAGGGGCTTCTTCTCACACCATACACCATGTGTGCATCTTCATGAGGTGATCCTCATACCCCCCAAAAATCAACTCTTCCTAGAGAACATACCAATATATACTGAACCAATTTTAGTTCTATTGAATTGATAAAATGTATTACCAAATATTTTGTATTTTTGTATATTTGGCAAACAAGTAGTCTATGTCTGATAGGATTGCAAGTAATGATATTAGTAAGGATTTGATCCCTTACTTTTTTTTCTCTACAATCATTAATATAAGCATCGATATGATCTCTTGCATTCATTAGTATATATGCTAGTATAAGCATTGATATATCTAGACAATTATATCGGTGCCTATCCGGATGCTTTTTTTAATGCATGTCCTAAAGAACTCATTTTGAGAATAGTATTGATGAGCATTTTGATAATAGCAAGGTAGACATTTTAAAATATTTTTATTTTTATTTTCATTTTGATTTTACATTATACATTAGGCGAGTTTTGAGGTCTCGAAATAGCCTTTTATGATATAGATAGATAGTGCTCTAGGCCAATGAGAGCAAAACCTATGTAATGGAACTCCTACTCTTTGAAAATAAAATTTTTTAAAAAATAGATATAAATCTTTACAATTATAAATTTTTATCTAAGTACATATATTTTATCTCATGTAACCATGGTAATGACACTCTTTACATTAATAGCATATGGTTTAGTTTATCTTACATTAATGACATAATCATAATTACATGATTGAAACTAATTTCAATCACAAAAAATGTGAGTGCTTCAAACTTCCATTTTGCTTTGCCTTACTCCTTTCCTTGTCTCTCTCAACCATGGATATAGAAATTTGACATTCGACAAGGTGTCCAAGCTTTGAAATTGCATTCATATTGGTGTCTAATTCATTTCAAAACAATGGAGAATGGATTCTAACTATTATTAGTAGAGGTTGCTAGATCACCATGCAACAAGAAAAGGGTTGAAAAAGACAAAGGTGTGAGAGCTCATTCATCTCTACTTGAAAGGGTCAAATCCAAGACTTCAAATCAAAAGCAAGCAAGAGTAGTGTACAGTTCTAAATGTTTGTCTTTTTGTAAGTATTTAATTCTAAATGTTTGTAAGTATTTAATTCTAAATGTTTGTCTTTTTGTAGATGGTTTTTGTTTTTTTTGTACAGTTGTCTATCCACCTAATCTTGAGGAATGACAGCCGATTAAGTGTGTTGTTGATGTTATTCAGATCTTGCATGGTTCTTATCATAGCTTTTGCAAGATTTGAATGCCAGTCTTGATGGAATGCTTATTATTTCAAGCATGCCAAGCAACATGGCTATGGCTACCTCTTATATGACTGATGCATGCTCTCATGAATGACATAATGAAGTCATGGATTTACCTCTTCATTATAATCTATTTACAAAGGCCTCACAAAGGCTTGTGGATGGCTCCACAACTCAAGTAAGCTCCATCTCCATACCCTGAATTGTTGCATATGCTCTACAAAGAAGAAGAAGGAGAAGAAGAAGATGAGGAAGAAAGAGCTTCACCCATAGTGGTTCCTCACTCTACCTCACACTCTCCCTCTCCTCTTCTCGTCCCCTCCCCCCTCTCTTTTTTTTTAAATGAATGAGTGTATATTAATATTGGAATATTTACATCCGGCTTTCACGCTAGGCCTTCAGGCCAACCAAACAGAAAGGATACAAGTCTCACATTTTACATCAAACCATCAAGTCAACAAAGAAAAACACAGATACAACTAAAATTCTATCACAACTCTAACTCAAAAATGTCACTCAAAAAAGACAGTTGGAGTGGAGTGAACTATATCCAGCTAGGGAGCATCAATGCTAGGAAGAACTAGATCAGCTGAGACCATATCTAACATAATACTAAACCATGAACACTAGCCACATGACCATGTATTACTGAATAAAAAATGAAGGCATTTCGAGTACGCGAAATATGCCATAGGTTTGTCCATCTAAGGAAATGGAAAAGGCATGAATAATCTGAATGCAAAGAAGGCAAGGAAATCATCTTTCCCATAATCCACGAAGAATTGATATCCGGTGCCGAGTTGCCATTGACCACACACGGGAAAAAAAACTCCAAATTTTTCTAGCAACAGGGCAAGAGACAAAAATATGAAGCGCTGTTTCATCACATGTAGTATAGAACACACAACAGCCAACAAAGATCTTGCGGGCTCGCAGCCTCCACATGAACATTTTACCCTAATACGGAGCATTAGACTTCCAAAGTTGGATGAATCTTTCATGCCACTTCTTTTTGCTATCCCAAGAATGCCATACTTTATTAGCCTTTTCTGTGTCAACCCATCTCTTGGCCTTCACCATTTGATGATAAATCTGGTTAGCTTACCTTGTCTCAAAATCATCAGAAATCACAAACTTCCAATCATGCCATGGAGAGGACTGTTGTAATACCGGTAAGAACCTCAAAAGCATGTCCTATATAGACAATCAAATGTCATGATAGCCGCAAGGTACCCAGAAGTGCTGACAGATATGCCGAAAAGAATAAAGATGAGCCTGTCCAAGAATGTCACCATCAAGAACAGTCTGCAACCCCAAACAAGCCATCCGATTAAACTTATCTTTGTGCAAATCTTTATGAGGTCAATCCAACAACCTGGAAGTAGCTAGCACTTCTCCTTGCAACGATTTCTCCTTTCGAGAATCAGGAGGGCGCCAAACTACAAAATGTAACATCACCTGCCAAGAGGCCATCAAATGAGAAATGTAACATCACCTGCCAAGAGGCCATCAAATGAGAAAGGAGAAAAGGCTAAGAGACCTTTACATGTCTTGTGGAATTAAGCACATGCCACCAATAAGCATGAATCACCATGCTAGCGTGAGAGATTCTAGTCTTTTCTATGAAAAATTTTCCAATATGTGACCAGGGATGACTCTCTGTACATAATGCCTACAAAAGTGTTGGCCTCAAGGCTACCATATGCAAGTTAGCATCCAACAAAGCTACTCCCCCCATCCTTTTAGGAGTAGTAATATGCTACCACAAAATCCACAACTGGCCCAAGCGATTCCTTTTCTTTTTCCACAACATGAATAAGATAGGTTGAACCAATTCCAGAAGAGACTTCTTGGTCCAAGGAAGAAGAGGCAGAAAATATGAGATCATGCTGATCATGATGCATTGAGCAACCTTAAGTTGCACATGAAGAGGCTAGCCTTGAGACTTCTAGTACATGAACCAATCATGAATACGAGATGACATCCAATCTAGCAATGTATGGGGAGCTACATCTACACCAATAGGATTTCCCAAATGTCTAGTTATGTTTCCCCTAGAAATCACAATTACATGCCAGCCTAAGGCCTACAAATCATTCTCCGTGCAAGAAAGCAGTATCGATTTCTGAGTGTCAATATGAAGTCTTGATGAGATAGCAAACATATTCCATGCAACCATTGCTCGATTGGCATTCGAGTGATCAACCTTAAGAAACATGAAGAAATCATTTGCCAAAGATTTCCCTAAAAGTTGGGCCCCATTAGGAGTCAGACCAACTATCTCCCCTTGATTGGCCAACTTGTCCAGCAATGAAAGCATTGGGTGAGTGACTAAAGCGAATAGCAAAGGGCTAAGAGGGCAGCCTTATTGATGAGACTGAGACAAGGCAATTTCATCCGTGTTCCCTCCATTAAGTGCAATGTGAGGGGAACAACACCTTGACTAATAGTATCCACAAGAGAGATCATACGAGGCCCAAATCCCATGGTGGTCATTAACTTCCGAAAAAAAGTCCAGCTAACATGATCAAATGCCTTTTCAATATCAAGCTTAAGCATAACCACCTATTGGGGTGAAGCTTTAGCATAGTCGATTCCTAATTGAATATTCAAAATATTGTGCATTATATTTTGACCCTTAATGAAACTGTATTGGTGTGGATGAATCAACCACGGAAATAATTTTTGCAACCTATTGGCAATGATTTTAGAAAAGATTTTATATAAAGAACCCATAACAGAGATGGGTCTCCATTGTTTCAAGGAGGATGGAGAGGGAACCTTGGGCAATAACCGAATGACTAAAATCTTCCAATCTGAAGGCATCTCACCAAAATTCCACACTTGCTGACACAAACGTGATAAAGGGTCCTTAAGTTGCTCCACATGGGCCAAAAACAATTCACTAAGAAACCCATCCTAGCCAGGGCTTTTCCTTTGAGGAAAATGAGATAGCATCTCTTCCACTTCCTCCTCCGAAATATCGGCCTCCATCAAATCAACCCATTCTGGCTTAACCTAGTTAACAACCAAATTGCAAATATATCTACGAGCAGAAAGAACCGGATCTGAAAGAGTCTCCTGTGGGCCCAACAGCAATTTATAAAAGTCAACACACATCTGAATGATGAAAGTAGGTTTAGTCACCATAACACCTTGCTCATCTATCAAGGGCACAATATTTTCACAAGCATATTTCTAATGCAATCTAGCAAAAAATTTATGGGATTAATAGTTATTGTCATGTAAAGCTTCTGCTCTGGCCAACAATTTGTATTTAGCATATTCCACTTCCTATAAAGATTGAACTCTGCCTTTCAACCATTCAATGCATGTAAGCAAGTCATCATTGGAGTCCCCCAACTAAGACAAACACAACAAGTGGGTCAACAATGCTTGTGCATGATGCAATTCAATGCATAAAGAGGAAGCATGTTGAATACCATACTATCAGGATAACAATCGAGCATTATCCCTGAATACAGCCCAAGCTTGCATCCCTTCAGTAAGGACCCTGGAGCTGAAAGAAGTAATCATTTGCTGATATATTTCAAAAACTAATTTTGTAGCAAAAATGATTGATTGAAACGAAGAGGCAAGTGGGCAAGGAGGGCCTTAAAGGCATGGACAGGTCTGTGATTCAACTCCAAGACCGAAGGATAGTGATTTGACAAAACATGTTGTCTCTCCACCCACATATCAATAACTTTAAGAAGAAAAGTATCACTCTAGCAAATATAGAAACGATCCAGTCGAGGGCCCAAGTATTTGGATGCTAAAGTAAGCGATAAGTATATCCAGCCTGAGAAAGATGCAACCAAGACCACATGCCCTGTTTCAAGGATACATTTTCCAAAGCATCCCACATATCAATAACTTCAAGAAGAAAAGTATCACTCTAGCAAATATAGAAACAATCCAGTCAAGGTCTGTGATTCAACTCCAAGACCGAAGGATAGTGATCAGACAAAACATGTTGTCTCTCCACCCACATATCAATAACTTCAAGAAGAAAAGTATCACTCTAGCAAATATAGAAACGATCTAGTCGAGGGCCCAAGTATTTGGATGCTAAAGAGAGTGATAAGTACATCCGGCCTGAGAAGGATGCAACCGAGTCCACATGCCCTATTTCAAGGATACATTTTCCAAAGCATCCCATGACTGTCGTTCAGGACCATCCATGATCGAGTGCTATGAAGTTGCCTAATCCATAGATACACATGCATTGAAGTCACCCATAACAAAGCTTGGACGCAGTAGTGCAAATCATCCTAGAGTTGACAATGTTCTCAAGTAGTGGAAGGAGCATACATCCCCACTAGCCACAAAACGTCTCCCTCATATAGGATTTCCAAAATCATAAATCTACCCTGAGGGTCCTGAGAAACCAAAGATGGTTGCAGGGATGATTTGACGGCCAACATAACTCCAGATTTAAGTGGAATAGGTCTACTAAAAAAAACTGAATAATTCTTGTATACATAGGTAGATCTTGCCAAAGCATGTTGTTTATGCTCCACAGAACAAAAAACATCCCAATTTCCAATTAACACTATTTTCCACAATCGATGTTGCTTATTGCCTGAAGAAACACATGTCACATTCCATAAAGTAATTTTCATGATAACATAAAGAAAGAAAACTACTGAACCACCCCTTTCCCTTTCCCTTTCACATCAACAACTTTAGCTGCTTGAAATTTTTCCATTTCACTTTGGATCACATCTACCAGATTTGCTCTCTGCAAACTAGCAATTGAATCATGGGAAGGAAATTGATGTTGCTAAAAATGGTAAACATCACGAGGAGGCACAAGCCTCCCTCGTAGATCAAGTCACAAAGCAGAATCAGAAGCCGTTTATCCTTTGCAGTGAGCTGCAAGAGAATGCGAGGGTTGAGGTTTTATGTAGAAATCCCTACCTCTACGTTAAAAAGTTTGAGTGAAAGGAAATGGAGGTGGGTGGGCGGGAGACAAACGAGGCTCCTGTCTAGCATTGCATCCAACCACAGTGACCCAAGAATTATCCTGCAGAGGCAAATTCCGACTAACCGAATGTGATGCACCCTCTATACGAGTTTGAGACACATTCTTGATTCCATCATCATGTCCATGTTGGACAAGCGACTCATGATCCGCTTCTGGCTGCTGTACCACTTGTTGGGGATGATGCTCATGCATATCCATGTCAGGAACCATTGAACTTTGCAAACCCTTCGGGCTTCTATCACATTCAGAAAATCTGAAACAGTGACCAACAAATGTTTCCCATTTTAGCTCATAAACCAACGTTTGCAATCCCGCAACATCGAACTGGATGGGCGACGTTTCCATGTATCCCAAAGCATGCAGGCCCTATTCCTATTGCGGGAGGCTAATCAAGGCTCCACCAATACTTCACCAAGAGTTCTCAACACCAAAGGTAGATGTCTCCAAAGATGCATAGGAAAATCAACCACCTCAACCCAAATAGGACATGCCTGAATAAGTACTTCCTTAAATTCCTTCATAGGTCTCTAGGGGACTATATGTACTAATTGACCATCCATAAACAAAGGGATATATTGCATAATAAAAGCATGAAATTTAGGGGGTGAAAAAGGACTTCGAAGAACCCCTTTGGCCCATCATAAATCTCTTCAACAAATGGGCCCTGCACTTGTACTAAAGCATCATCTTGATCCATCTCAGCACTAACAAGTATAGACTGCAACCACACACGAATTCTAGTGATCAAAGGAGTCCTTCCCATGAAGTAGAAGATGGCTGCCCTCTCATGGAAAGCAGCAATCTGCTGTAAAATGAGATCTATGCCCATGATAGCTACCACATGTTCCCTTGCCAGTAAAGAACTCGCTTTACCCTCATTGGCTTGAGTGTAATCCGACATTAGATTATTAGCAGTAGCCAGCATAAACTGTAAAGGCCCCTCAAGCTGAGAGCATGAAGCATGAACATTTGACCGAGGCAAATCCTGAAAACACAAGTCTGGTTCATCAACTGACATTTTACAATGCTTACCAGTCATCCATCAACTGTCTAGAGTCTTTTGTTGACGAGTCACCATCTGATTCTACCGAATCATTATAGTCCCCATTCTCGATATGCTGGTCAAGAAACGCCATATCAATACCATTTGACTCCTGTAGTTTCTCCATAGCCACAAGCAACAATATTGGCCCAACCATATTACAGGATGATAAAGGAAGATTATGTGATGCAGCTAAGGGAAGCAGGACTCTCCATAGAGGAACTAAGAATAATTGGTATCCTAGCATTGGAGAACCCAAACAAAGAGAAAAGGAAAGAGTAGAGAAGATCAAAAGGAAGTTCTCTACATCACCCCAACAAATGCCAAATATATATTTTTCACAAAGCTGGGAACCCATTTCTACCAATCAAAATAGCAAGATTTCTAGGCTAGAACTATAGGGTCCCAAGAGCCACTTGTGCAATTTTCTTTCTCTCTTCCAACGAGACTCCAAAGGGACTCCAAAGAGCACTTCTTTCTCTCTTCCAAAGGGACTCCAAAGAGCACTTCCTATAGGGGCATTGCAGCGAACCATCAGATTAGGAGCATAACTAGGGAAGAGATGGTTAGAGTATAAAGCATAAGATCCTCGATTATGGCAACAAGAACCATAAAATTACTAACATGACAAAGTGTTTGAGGTACCCAAAGTAGTGTGAGGGTACAAATCCCAACTGAAGTGGAGGAGAAACCTTGTGGATGTCATCATGGAGGATTTGATTTCCTTTTGTAGTGCTGTATCCCTTGAGATAGAAGATCCCACCTACATGCCCTACCCATGAAGGTATGGAGTTGATTTTGATATTAAAAGGCATGGGTAGTATGACTTTCCTCTTATTTTTAATGTTAACAGCAACCAAAAGGAAGAAGATAACTTCAAGTTCAGAGAAGGAGACTTAGTACCCTCCTTTAAATGATTTATGTCAAACTTTTTACACTACCCAAATCTTGACTGTTACATCTTTCAACTACTTAAGGCTCCTTCTCACATTTTTGAACCAAAGAATAGTAGCAAAAGAAGAAGGTCTGCACACCCTTTTCATTCACATAATGTCAAGATAGATACACATGCCATGGTCAAATTACTTCTTCGAGCAATAAAATGTTGTATGTTTACTATCTTGAGATGTTAGAGGACATAAATGCAATCAAGTTCACCAATTGTGGCAAGCGCTCTTCCTTCCAACCACACCATTGCAGCAAGACTAGCTCTCAAGGGTTACATGATAAAAAAAGGCTTGCCTTTAAAAATCCTTGAAGCCACTCCCTCCAATCAGGGATTGAATATTTATGCAATTACTCAAAAATTTATGTAAATAGGGTGCACAAATACCTTATTAACATGTTTATATTGATTACTATTTACTCTTTAGTAGGTGGAAGATGACCTGATAACCAATGGACTTTTTGATTTTCTTGATGGGCCCATCAACAAGCTCGATCAAAACCCCAACATCTTTTCATAGGCCTATATAATAGCTATGTGGAACCATGTAAATGTCACTATTTCTCTTTTTGGTATATATGTATATATAATGTGTGTGGAAAGGAAGTACTATTGATTGGCATGCATCACGAATTTGGTGAAAGCATGTCATGAGTGGCAATATTCTCCTACCACTTAGCGTGCGCGCATGAGTGTATATATGTATATGTTTGTATTTTACATGCAATCTATCTATCCTCTCTAACTTTGGCCATTATCTTAATTTCTCTTTGAAAATCATAATCCCAATTAAGATCATTCTAAAGGGTTTTACTTATTCTAATTAAGAATTGCTTAAAAAAAGTAATCATATTTTAAATATTAATCAATCTTTCTAGTCTTTCTCTCTCCTCATCACTCATTCTCTATCCTCTTTTCTCTCTCTTCTACTCTTCTTTCTCTCTCACCTCTTAGCCCTCTCCTTGACAAGTGATATCAAAGCATTGGTCTTTGATCGATTTGGTTCTATCTTTTCTTAGATTTATTCCACATACTAGTTATCTTCTAATTACTCAAGGATATGGTGTCAGCTTGGCAAAGAAACATAGCAAACTCCTTAGGCATTTATCATAGAGCAAGAATTCTTTGTAAAGGGAACATGGAAAAATGAAAAATATATATATACGGGAAAATAAGGGGAGAAATACTAGTCACCTTGATGGTATTTAAGGTGTAAGAGGGTTAGGTAAGTTATCATGCATTAATCAAGAAACTCTCTCTTCACCTTCACAACTTCCATGGCTTCCTCACGTGGGGTTCACTCATAGTAAAGAAGACATGTCACCTGCGTGCAAGGACTTCTAAAAAAACCCCTATTTATGAAGCTTGTAAGACTAATATATCCCCTTATTTAAGCTTATAAGATATATACATGTATGACTTTTTAGGTATCCCCTTTCTTAAATGTAAGTCTTCATAGAACATATACTAACTTTCTTTTTAAAAGTTGGAATTATCCTAAGCAAGTAAAAGTATCAAAATGGTCATATCACAAAGTGATTTATGTAGTGGCACTTGAATACCATCAAAGTATGTGTCGCAATGTTTTTGAGTGCCCATTCCCCCTTACCACATGAGGAGAGAGAGTAGGGGAATCGAATCCCTTTATACTTAAAGTGACTACACCAAGTGGACACCAAGCTCCTCTTTGGAAGAAGGGGAGTTGAATCTCTCTACCAAAACCATGGAAGAGTGCCGACTTCCCCCCTCCCACACTATGATTAATTCAATAACCCTATTATGTGAGGATTTAGGGTTTTAACCTTACTTGTCAAGGTCTCTTGCCATGGAGAAACCAATCTATGGAGAGAGGTGATCAAATGCATCCCCCCCTTCTTTTTTCCCTCTATCCCCTCCTTAAATTTAAGTTCAATATAGGAAATTAAGAGGGGTCTACCTCTAATGTATACGCTTAAGTGTCCCCTTCCAAAAACCCCCCTCTCTTACACTCACATGATACCATACAACATCTATAGTGAACTCCCCGGGGGCTTGCTTCCTCTTCTTTCTCTCTTTCTATATTTCTCTCTCTTCTTCTAGTATTTCTCTCTCCTCGTCACTTTTTTCTCTCTTTTGCACTCTTTCTTCTCTTTCTTAGGTCTTGTCAGGTTCTCTTCGTTACAATTGGTATCAGAGCACCAGTCTTTGATCCTTCTTCTCTCTCTTCTCCCTTTAGTTTTAGTTTCTTTTCAATTTAGGGACCCTAATTACTCAAGTACATAGGTATGTCAGGGTAGGTCAGCATTGAAGACCACAAGAGTTAAGGAGTACCAAAGATGGCAGCCTTTCTTGGAGTTTTAAATGGAGCTTTGGACATATCTGGAGGCAAACCACCTAACTTAGTAGGTTGTTTTTCGTTCTCAAGCCATTTTGAAGATAACTTGGTCAAAAGAGGGTTAAGTCAACATTAGTTGAGTTTTAAATAGTGGTTACTTTTGAGAAATATCTTCTTCTGATATTTACATGGAAGATTCAACTCATCTCTCTCATTCTACTCCATGGTTCTCACTCATCTTCAAAAATGGGCTACACAAAGAATCTCTCCTGCTCGAAAGCTTCAAGTAGCATACTCTCTTGATGGTGGATAGGTTGAAGGTTAGTTCTCTTCCATTAAAGAAACATTTGGGACTCTTGAGGGCAATAAATTGGAAAGTCATTACTCTTCTATGAGCTCTTGGATGATAGACCATTGCTTGGTACATGGGTTATGTTGATGACATGTTTGTAGTGCTGTTGGGGTAAAAGGCCCTTGGGCCTACCCGTGTACAGTGACCGCCCATATTCTTTATTCATATATATATGATAGTGCAATAAGGCTGTCTATACACTTTTGGACAGCACCTACATTGTGTGTGCTCTTCTCTCCCGCATCTTTCTCTTCTCCTTTTCCACTGCCATTGCATCCCCTTCAATTGGTATTAGAGCTTTGGATCAAAGCTTGATCGTGGAGCTTGGCCCGGCATTACTTCAGCCTAGATTGAAGACCTAGAGCTTGGAGCTTCAATGCCAGCCATGGCTTCTTCCTCGCGAGGTAAGATTTCATCTCCCGCCTCTCCCCGACCCTCATAGGCTCTTTGCAAGTGTTCCTTGGCTTCATTGGACACCTTGTATGCCCCCATTTGCCCCCTTGTTCTCAAGATAACCAGTAGGCCCCACAGTAGCAACTCATGTTTGTTTGCGCCTTTTTCAAAATCTGGCTTAAAAATCCCATTTTTTCTCATATCTCGGGCATTCGAACCCCAATTTAGGCAAGGCAAAAGTCTAACTTGGGGTTTTGGTATGCTCTGGACACAATGGCAATGTCAGATGTGCCAAATTCTGATCATAAAATGTTCTCAACAGATCTGACTTGATTTATAGCAAGAAAATGTCATGCCCTTAGCTTATGTGATGCTCCCGAGGCTTGGTATTTGATGCCCAGGTGCTTTGGGGATGTTTTCCCAATGTTTTGAGATGCTTCAGGACTTGGTTTGAGCTTCCATACCTCGATTTATGTACGGATTTACTATTGTACATTGTTTGGGCAACAAGGTTTTATCAGGGATGGCTTATGCATAATGCTCTTTGTTGGCATTCGGGTGTCCTGTTGGATATATTGATGCTTGGTCATCATGGTTTATGCCCAGATATGCTATTTGCGAGCTATTGAGCTTTGATTTGGATGCGAACACTTTGTTGTTGGTTGGGATTTATGCTGCCTTGGTTGACAAGTTATTTTACCTTCAATTTGGTTATGCCTATGGTCTATGGGTGCTCCCGACTACTCGGGATGATATGATGATGCATTTGGATGATGTCACTTTGATGTTTATGCTCTTGGATGCTTCTTGAGCAAAGAGTAGAGCTCAATTCTTGGTTCACTATCATTTTCTTTGCAGTTGGCATTTCACTTGATAAGGTTTATACTATGTGCTACCCATTATGGGATTGATGTCTAATGTGGATGCTTTTGGGTTTGCTCGGCTGCAGTATGGCAGATGTTTGGGCTTGACAAGACTTGCATTTGAGGACTTTTGTGGAGCATCTGGACATTGATTTGGCTTTTTCCCTTACGACCTTGGATGCTACTTGGCCTTATGCTCCAATGTTATGGATCCCTGGATGTTTGGTTGATGCATACATGTATTGAGTAGAGTTACTTCATTGTCTTGGCAGAGTTTTATTGAGCTTTGTATGCTCATTGGTGCTTGGATTTATTGCGGGTTATTTTGGTCAATTAGTGGACTTTACAGTCCTTGGGCCTGTAGTTATGACTTTCTTGCTCCTTTGTTGTCTAGCTTCTATGCTAGTTGGGCTACAGTTGCCCGTCCATGTTAGAGAGCAAATGCTATGTATGCTTTCCCGTCTATGCACATGGTCTACTGTTGTACACCTTACAAAGCCACTTATTTGGATGTTGTTATATAGATGTTTGGGCTTCTCTTGGAGCTTGATTCTTGCAGGATGCTTTGCTACTCATCGGTCTTTACTTGACTTGGATGTTCCTAGGTGGCATGATGTACTGTAGAGCTATGCGTATACATATGGTTATGGGCTGATTTCATGGTTGAATACTGTATGCTCTTATGACAAATGCCTTATGCTTTACCATACTGTGGTTGGTTATGTCATGCAGTTGTCTACGACTCTTCTTCATGTGGGAGCTTTTGCATCCTTGGTTGATGCCTTTATGTCCTCTCGTCTATTGAGGTTTCATGAGCCTTTGCAGCATGCTTCTATCACTAATGTACTTGCATATGATTGTCTTCATGAGCAGGTTCCCTCCATTGGGATAGTCCTCAACTCCTTGAGCTTCGTGGATGCTATGGATAGCCCTATTCATGATGACTTGGATTCCTTGTCGTCTTCTATAGGTTCTTCAGTTACAAATGTTGTATGCTTCCATTGTGGAAAGCTTGGGCATGTTAAAGAAAAATGTTTTAGATGGATAAGAGAGTAGGAAAGATAGAGATGAACTCGATATGAGCAGAGAGTCAACGATGCAGCATAAGTGTTGCCACTCTTTCTAGTGGTGAAGTATATGTAGTTACCCATGATGATATAGTTGAGCATGTCCTCCTGTCATCTAGTTCCCCTACAACTTACTTGCTCCCAATGATCAGGCCTATGTCTTTGATTGGCCGTTGGATTCTTTAGCCTCTTGTCATGTTACCCCTCATAGAGAATGGTTCTCTTCTTATAGGGAGGTTGACAAATGTATTGATTTGGGCCTTGATCACTTATGCTATTGTTGGTACAGGGGACATACACCTAGCTTTGCCTGATGGGACTTCTCTTGTGCTCCATGATGTATTACATGTTCCTATGCTTAGTAAGAGCTTGATGTCTATCTGTCAATTGCATGATGCAGGTTACTCTGTTTCTCTTTAGGATAGGTCATGGAAGATCTGTCCTGGTTGCTTGGTTTTTGGCAAGAGGTTCTAGAGTTGGTTTTCATTACCCAGTGCATGTCTCTCATGTGGGAGATACTATGGTTGCAGTTATTTGGATACCACATGCATTGTTATGGCATTATAGCCTAGGCCATATGCACCACAGAGAGATGGAGATCTTGTCTTGTTTAGACTCATTGTTGCCTCCTATGTCACATGCAAATCTTATGCTTGCCCTGATTGTTCTTATGGTCCTTGCAAAGCCCCTTTGGCTCATGGTGATCGTGAGAGGCATGATCCTCTAGATCTTGTCCATTGTGTAGTTTATGGATCTATGCCTTCCCAGTCACTTGGTGGAGCTTCACATTTTGTGACCTTCGTGGATCATGCTACCCACAGTGTTTGGGCTTTTCCCTTGGTATGGATTGAGGATGTTGTAATTATGCTTGACAGGTTTATGGATTCTGCTGGTTGCAGGCCTAGGTGCTTGCAGATGGATTATGAGAGTCATGCTATCTCTCCCAGCTTTCAGTCCTACTGTCAACGGTCTGTTATTGATTTCCTATGCCCACGATATTACAGGATTGCTCATGGCATGTGCTTGACTCTACAGGGAAAGGTTGTTTCTATGCTTACCATAGCTGGGTTATCTTATGGCTTTTGGGATAAAGCCCTTATGATGGCAATCTACGTGCTTAATAGGACATCGTATCTGACTTTGGATAGTATTACACCACATGAGGCATGGAGTGGCATGGGACCCTCCTATGATTCCTTGAGGATGTTTGGCTGCTAGGCATTTGTATGTATGCCAGATATGCCTATGTCACATAGATGTATCCTCCTTGGTTATGGAGATGGTGACTTTTAGGCTTACAGGTTATGGGATTTGGATGCTTACTAGGTTGTAGCAGCCGTCATGATGTCTTTTATGAGACACAAACATCTTTCAAGCCTCTTGATGCACGTTTAGTGCGCTTTATGGTTGATGCTACAGCCGTATGTCAGTCTTCCACTTCACTGAGGCCACATGTAGTCTTGAGACCCCATTGAATGAGTTTTCAGGATGTTGGCCCTCTTTCAGTGATTGACTTTGGAGAGTTTGATTGCTCTCCACTATCTTGTATGCACCACGTTGATGCTATGCACGGCTCTGATGCTTTACAGCCATGCACTGATGAGTTGTGCTTGCTTCATGAGAAGCATTCTTGGATTGCTCCGTTGTATGGAGCTACGGGATTGCTTATCTCTTGGATGTCATGGACTCAGGGATGCTTGACTCATCTTTCATAGAGGTTCCCACTTATTGCACAGCTCGCTTTTCGATTGGGTGTTGGGTGAGATGTCATGATTCCTCACCTTGTCTCTTTTCCTTTTTCTTTTCTTTTTTTCACTCCCTGGCCCATTGGCCTTTTAGTGGGAGGTTGTTGGGGTAAAAGGCCCTTGGGCCTGCCTGTGTACAGTGAACACCCATATTCTTTATTCATATATATATGATAGTGCAATAAGGCTGTCTGTACACTTTTGGATAGCACCTACATTGTGTGTGCTCTTCTCTCCTGCATATTCTTCTTCTCCTTCTCCACTGCCATTGCATCCCCTTCAAGTGGCATAGAATCTTCACTTAGATACATAAATGCTTATGTTGATATGTCTATAACAATGTCTTGCTATTATTAGCAATGGTGCGATTACAAGACATTACTCCTTCATTAGTGTCATTTAAATGGGTGGTCTAGAACTTTGATTACTTCTCATTGATCATAAATTGATATCTTGGTATCCTACATGGTGTGCTCAATTCTATTTCTGAGTCTACAAGGCCCAATAAGGTCAAAAATGGATTTATGGACCTCTTACAGGCTCATTCAAATAGGACATGTTGTGGATAGTTTTAGTCATCCAACTTTGGGCTATCATATCTTTTTTAGACCTATTATGAAATTTATTGTTAAGTGTTTTTCAAAGAGGAAAGTGTTAGCTTCAATTTGAATAAAAAAGTTTATTGATTGGAGCTTTCACTCAAAAGTTATGGCGGATTTAATACATGTAGGTACTACAAGACTACACCTTCCACAGGCAAGGAAATAGAGTATCATGGGTCTAGTTAGAGATGTTGATTCTAATAGGATGGATATTCCTTTGGTAGACATTATGGGTACTTTGGCCCATGATTTCATGACTTATGATGACTCTCAAATGGCATTGGAAGTGATAGATGTGAGTTTGGTTAAGCAAGTACTTATCCATCAGTTGCAACCACACACTTCTCAGTTGGTTTAGCAAGGTGTAATGCAAGCTCTTATCAATCTCCATGATAACACTGTCTTACAAGGATTATATGTAATTTTGAAGCTTAAAAAATGTTATTGGGATTACTAACCATGGAAAAGCTGGAGTTTCAAGCTTATTTGTAGGGATTAATGAAGTATTTTTGTAGCAGTGGTGCTACATTTCTACAGTCTCTTCAAGGCGGGAATGTATTACATTGGTTGGTATCATTGCTTAATCACTCATCTCACTACTAGTTAGAATATATATTGGTATGTATTTCCACTCTCTTTGTTGAGATTGATGCTAATCAGTGGGCTATGGTGGTTTGTACACCCCCATTGGTTAGGAGGTGATAATGGGCATGAAAAAACTTGGATGTTGGTATGCTTTTACTAGTTCTTGGGAAATGTTCTACCAAGATCGAGGAATATGCTACCTTCATCTTGATTCATCTTTGTGTCTACCATAAGGATCTTTAAAACTATGTAGAGTTGGCCATAAATATTTTGCTGAAGCGTACTGCATGGAAAAAGAAAATGCTTGCATTGATTGCTATTTGGTGCAATCGCTTCGAGGATAGTGATCAACCTACTCTACTAGATGTGGTTACTTCTTTGGAACATTTTGATGCTAATCTTATATCTAAAACTGTAGAATTAAACCATGAACAACAAGTATGCTTTGTACAAAGCCATGATGAAGAAGATTACTCCATAGATCTTGGCCAACAAATCAATGGGAATCAACCAAATGTAGTGTTGAATTCTTTATTTCTTTAAGGTAATGATGATGTTGAAGTGGATAATGGGTTTTATGATGGGCAAGAGGAAGAGCATGAAGAGGCTAATGACCAAGATATAGATCATGAAGACCAACCATATGAAGAAGGCCAAGATGATCAGCAAGAGGATGATCCTCTAGTAGAAAACATTGTATATGAAGATCACTTGATAAGTGATCAGCCTTATGAACCATTTGAGAACGAATATGAACATGTTGAAAATGAAGCAAGAGGATGATCGTCCAGTAGAAAACATTGTATATGATGATCGTCTAGCAAGATATAGATCATGAAGACCAACCATATGAAGAAGGCCAAGATGATCAGCAAAGAGGATGATCGTCTAGTAGAAAACATTGTATATGAAGATCACTTGATAAGTGATCAGCCTTATGAACCATTTGAGAACGAATATGAACATGTTGAAAATGAAGCATCTGCAGTTCTTGATCATGCTCATGATGGATTAGTTGAGGAAATGCATCAACTCACACTCAATCCAAGTCTACACCAACTAGAAGATGAGTGGGATGCATATGATGATGGTTATGAAGACTTGGACAATAATTTTTATGACTGGTATGCTGATCATGATGTACATGAGTTTCATGATGGCTATAACCTACGGGATAATGGACATGCTTATGGTTAAGATTATGGGGATCTTTCTTTCAACCCATTTGACCCGGGTGGTTAAGATTATGAGTTGGCTGTGACAGTTTTCCTCCTCTTGATCATTATCATGATGGTATACCTTTAGATCCAGGAGGTTATGGGTAGGCTTTGCACCTTCAAGAGGCCAAAAACGTACATAATTGGGTTTAAATTTTTATCTTTCAAATGTTCATTTACCTAAAAACTAGTCCTTTTATCTCTTGTTCTACTACAGAAAGTTTATAGACAACTTATTGTTTTGGTTCAATTTCAATTCTACTTTGATTACAGAGGACCAACACCTATATGAGCTGAACATATATCCAATGAGATTTCTTTTGACTCCGAGCACACTTGCTTTAGATATTTCCATAAAAAAATATCTCAATTTTACTACAACAGGGTTATAGACAACAAGCTGCCTATTGTTTGCATGTGTCTTTTCTTAGAGCTATGGTGGTCTAGTTCTCAGTTTTATCATGTCAAATGGATGTCCATATGGCCTATTTGGTTTTCCCCTTTTGGTTCTATCCATTACTTAGTATCTATAGTGATTTCCCTATCTTTGTAACCACTTGAAACATAGTAGTACTATGATTCCCCTATATTTAGCCATTATAACCATTCACCAATGTTTTAACCTTCTTTTAAGTGGCAATGGATTGTAATGAGTGGGATATATGGGAAAATAAAGGGGGAATGGATATACGGGAAAATAAGGGGGGAAATACCAATCACCCTGATGGTATTTAAGGTGTAATAGGGGTAGGTTAATTATCATGCATTAATTAAGAAAGTCTCTCTTCACCTTCACAGTTTCCATAGCTTCCTTCCTCTTCTTTCTCTCTTTCTCTCTCTTTTTGTCTTTCCCTCTCTTCATCTAGTATTTCTCTCTCCTTGTTACTCTCTTTCTCTCTCTTTTGCACTCTTTCTTCTCTCTCTTAGGTCTTGTTAGGTTCCCTTCATTACAGCAACCATAAAACGTCTTCAAGATTGCATCATATTGATAGCACATGAAAATGGTATTTTATATCTCTACAAGTGTGTAGAGATTGCACATGAAAATGATATTTTACATCTCTACAAGTGTGTAGCAAAAAGAAAACTATTTGTTTAAAAGTTAGGTATATATTTAGACAATACAAAATTTTACTACACATAACTTTCATGATATTCATATGGCAAAT
Source organism: Lygodium microphyllum (assembly GCF_053477565.2). NCBI lineage: Eukaryota > Viridiplantae > Streptophyta > Polypodiopsida > Schizaeales > Lygodiaceae > Lygodium > Lygodium microphyllum. The sequence goes on from NC_141141.1 coordinate 91,228,933, forward strand.
GTGTTTTATATGCATTTATTGAAAGGCATGGCAAAATGTATTTGTATGTATTATTTGTTGCATACTAAAAGTGAATTGACCTTAGTAACATGGTCCAATAGGCTAGCCTACATGTTGGACTTTATGGCACCTCATCAATTATGTCCTAAATAGGCCCTTCTTAATTCTATAATTATTTTCAATTTGCATTGACTTACCATACAAATCCTACTATCCTATCAATTTATAAGACTGAACGACACACTTGCTGCCAATTTTCAATTAATGGAAAAACACATTGTAGGTCACTTTCTTCCATTGAAATAATTTCATGGATATTTTAGAATTACCCATTATCATGGTCCATGCACTTCTCTTTCTACATCATTAGCAATAAATTATGGTACCAATAAAAGTGCATTATTACTTTTGTCCATATTAAAGCACTAGCATGTACCTTTCTTGAAAAATGAAATATGTTACCTCTAAATCACCTATACTTGTAGTCAAAAAGTTTTATTTGCACAACCACAAGTCACATTCTAAGTGTCCATGGTCTACCCAAATTGAATGTAGGTCTACAAAATTTATTTTTCGAATTTGAATCATAATTGCATCAATAGAGGCAATAAGAGAATGGAACATAACCCCCCAAAACACACACATGACTCTAAAGTTAAAGTAATAGAAAAGCATTCCCACATTAGGGCCAAAACAAGGGCCCTTATTAAGACGAGATTCTAAATAAAAACTAGTTTTAAGTAGATAACATATCATTTTTATCCATATTTGTTTAATTCTTCATTTTATTAGAAGATAAAAGGTCATTAAATACCTTTCATGGACCATTAACATTTTATATGAAAAATACATTACTAATCCTTTTTTTCTTCCTCTTTTAGGATATTCAAGGGCATTAAGGCATGGTTAATTTATTGCCATCATATATAGATAAATCCCAATGCTGATGTCTAAATGATTCAAAATGTTAAATCTTGCACCTCAAACGTCCTCCCAATTTTATTTCTCCCTTTATGCTTGTGTTCCTCACACAACACATCCTCCCTCTTGCATAATGTCATTTTCTCTCTTGTAGAGTCTATAGTCTATCTCTCTTTGTTCCTTAATTATTCTTATTAATATGCTAGAAATCTTATATGGCTATGTACTTGAAGTACAAAATTTTATTTTTTGAAGTGTTGTATTTGATACATGGCTTTAGCAATGAATATAAAATACTCAAATTAGTCAATTAAGAGGAACAATATTCAACTTGAGAAGCTTCCACCATAGGGTGGTGGAAGGGAGTGAATTGTGCAATGAATATGCTAGTTAAACTATTTGACACATGCATTGGAAAGTTGAAGTACTTTTTCAAAAATGGCATTTCATGGAAGCCATTTGGAGTTATGATGAAATGGAAAAAGAGAAAAATCAAGCAAAGTGTTCTATGACTTTAAACAAGAGGGGGAAAATATCAAATATTTCTCTCTAATTATTTGAAGATAGGCAACACATTTCAAAGATTGGATAAAGTTATTTTATTATACAAGCAATGAGATAATCAATTGAATAGATTTAGTCAATGCATTTCAAAGATTGGATAGAGTTGTTTGATTATACAAGTAATGATATAAGCAATTGAACGAGTTTAGGCATGGTTGATCAAGTAGTCTAATGGTATTTCAAATATTTCTCTATAATTATTTGAAGATAGGCAATAGATTTCAAAGATTGGACAAAGCTATTTGATTATACAAGCAATGAGATAAGCAACTAAATAGGTTTAGGCATGGTTGATCAAGTTGTCTAATGGTATAGCAAATCCAATAAGTAGTCATAAAATAGCAACCATTGAGTAAATATTTGGTTTCAATAAACTTTTAAAACAACACAACATGAGGAGATTATGCCAATAAAAGAAGGACAATTTTTAACACTATTGTAAAAGCATGGGAAAGAAAGATATTATCATCCATTTACCAATCATGACTATAACCTTTTATTGTTTGAGCATTCCTTTTTCATTCTACTCTAAGACTATGTAACAAAGACTCCCTTATTATCCTTTGTGGCATGTTAAGTTTCAAGATTGAAAATTCTAGGTTTTAAAATATGGGTCATTAAGATTATGGAACATGCTAGTGATGGCTTCCAAATAGGACATAGAGACTTCTTGCAATTAAATAAAGAGATCAACACAATCACCATTGAAGTTGAGGATAAACATATATTAAGGTGTTCTATAAATAGAGGATAGGGATCTCATCACCTCATAGTTACATAGATTTTCACTCTTATGCTACATAAAGAACAAGGGTATTACCATCTTGAAGCTACAAAGAGTTTCACTCTTATGCTTTACTATTTTGATACCCGTGACATCCTCCATTATGAGGTTTGTCTAAAATCAGTCTTCCTCTTTTATATCTTAGAAATAACTTATTATATACCCTCCTAGTGAAGGATTTGAAGAAACCCAATTTCCAAGGTATAATATGTGTAACATGAAGAATATCTAGCTTTAGAGGCACATAAAATGGGTATGCTACCTAAACATTGACTATGCACTCTCTTTTAATCAAGATAACACTCTTGATAAATCCATTGAACCTTGGTAACACTTTGAAATGCAAGTATTGAAGTTGTTGCGTAATCAAACAACTTTTAAAGTAACGTATTAAACTTGACTTTTTGAGTTTGCATGTATTAGGAGTATTTCCAATTATTGTCATACACCCCCCAATCTCCAAAGGAAGTCATTCTCATAAGAAACATTAACCTAGAAAAGATGTGAAAAAAGGAAAAGTAATTAGAAGAACAAACAAGAAGCAAAAAGTTCTAGCTCAAAAGCACAAAATAACTTACAAAATTAAAAAATGTTCTAATGCCTCAAGTAATAGAATAGCTTTCATAACTCTCGCACCATTAGAAATACTATTAAACATTTTTCATTCTTTGCATTAGTTATCTATACGAACTTTTGATTTTCATCTTAACACTTTCAAAACCATAAGGGACTATTTACAATTTCTATAAGAAACTGGTAAGACATATTATTTGAGATAATTTTATTAATAATACCTCGTCACATTGGCATATGTATAAAAGGTGTTGAGACATGTAAATTTTTACCACTTTTGCAATAACACGCATAGCTTTCATGGCTTCCTCTCTCTTCTCTCCTATCTTTCTATTCTCTCTCCTCTTTTCTCTCTCTTTTGCACTCTCTTCTATCATCTCTTAGTCCTCTTCTTAAGAAGTGGTATCGGAGTATTGATCTTTGACCCATTTGGTCACAATCTTACCTTAGATTTCCTTATGCTACTTATATTCTAGTTTCTCAAGGATAAGGTGTCAACTCTTGAAGTAGACAAGTGTAGAGTTCAAGGAGATTTCTAGCCCAGTCAAAGCTAAATGGAGGACATGGAGACCAAGTTAGAGGCACATGGACAAAATGGCAACACACATAGACATAGACACACACAACGACCCGTGCTGCAGAAGTCTCTCTATTGTTGATGCGATGAAGCTCAGCCTCTCTCTCTCTCTCTCTCTCTCTCTCTCTCTCTCTCTCTCTCTCTCTCTCTCTCTCTCTCTCTCTCTCTCTACATGGAAGCGCCACTCGAATCCATCAAGCTTCTTCCATGGTTCTCAAGAGATGTCAAGATGCTGAGCAAGGTCATGCTCAGAGAACTCCCCAACCTGAAGAAGTAGTCGCACTATTGAAATGCAAGAAGAAGTTAACCCCAAATCCATTCAATCCGAAGGACTAGTTATTCCACAACAACAAACCAAGGTTGTGGTGGCCATAAATCGTAATCATGATGGATGGCCAAATGGAGATAATCAAGTTAGTACATAAGAAAAGGATCACGATTAGTTAGAACTTACTTAAACTTGTAAAAGCATGTTAGTATTATCAAATGCTTTTTAGGAAGGAGCACGGAAATCGATGAAGGGGATAGATTCTATGCATCATACATTGACAACTGTGTTAACAATGTTTTATGGTTATGACTGCTTTTGGATTTGTGAATGATGAGTTACGGCTCTTATGATTCCAGGCTTGCACAGCCGAACGATTTGTGGATTGTGGTGGTTCGGGACATTGGGGTCCCCAACCCAATGCTCCCTTATACTCTACACAGTGTGGAAAAATGCACCTGCATGTGGGGGTCCTATGCTCCTGAGGGAGATAGGTGTTTTTTATATTTGATCACTCGAGCACTTGAGAGGGAAAAGGGTCGAGTGGTAAGTGCCCTTGTCATGTAGGACGGCTCTAGAGGCTCAGGGAAGCTTAGAGGGGCTCTGAGCCAATAAATTTCTTGTTGACCGCGGATGATCGCGGATGGAGTGTGATCACATATAGCCCAATCCCGAGGGATTGGAAGGTCCTATCCTAGGCTAGATAGTGTCTTTCTGTGAAAAGACGATTTTTGTGTCACTCTATGGAGTGATGGTGAAGTAAAGTATCCGATTTTTGAATTGTTTGTTATGTGCTAAAGATTGAGTTTAACGAACCCAGTTTAACGGAGTAACAAAATGAAGATGATTTTATATGTCCAAACGTTGTGATAGTATGCTTTGCTAATTAAAAAACTAAGCAAACCCCATCAAGGAAAGTGGGAGGCTTCGATCCTAATGATTGGACGCCTATGGCTGGGTGGACCTGATAAGTCAGGTAACTTTCCAACATTAGATAGAGCTGATTAAATTGTGATCCTCCCAATATCGATAGGATTAGTTACCAAGTTTAACACCGTTTTAGGAGGGCAGCAGAGCTTAGATTTTACCTTATGGTGGGTAGGGGGATCGAGTTACACTCTCCCCTATCTCTCACTCTCTTTGAACCAAGTGCGGTGTTAACCTCACTCCTGCCTTTGATTGATTACAAAGTGGTCTTTCTTAGGTGGGCGCTAGATTGCTGTTAGGGGTAACTTGTCCACACTTCCCCTGTGAAGTAGAACTGAGATTCCCATGTTCAACTAAGTCCAAGGCTTCCCATGGGGAGACATGATGGTGATGTGCATGGATATGAATTTCAGTCGACTACTAAGAGGACTCCTCCGAGTCTGTTGGAGGAGGCACCTCACACTTTTCTCTTCTTCTCTCCAAGAAACCCTAACATACAAACAGTATGGCTATTATAGCTTCAACCTTGAAGCTCTAATTTTCTTCAAGCTTTGGTTCTTTCCAACCTTCAAGGCTCTTCTACTGCCATTATCAAGCAACATTGGCATCAAGATTGAAGACATTGAAGGGGATTTCAACCTATCAAGCATTTAAATGGAGTTTTATTTTGGGGATTTGGTCAAAGAGCCTGAATTTTTTGCATGCAACATTCAAAGAGGTTCAAGACACTTATTTTTCAAAGACTTTATGGTTTTCAAGCAAAGTTCCTATAGATTATGGAGTATGTAGCTTATGGATTGATTGAGGTATTCTTCTTCCACCAATGGCTGAAGCTTGAGTCTATTTGAATCTTGCATCTTCTTCATGCTTACATTTAATCCCTATTTTCATAGAGTAGAATACTCTTGCCATGTGTATACCCACTCAGGAAAAAGGTGGATACTAGGGGAGATAGTGGGACAAAAGAGATGTGACTCTTCCTCACTATTGAAGTTCCCGAAGGGATGCGACCAAAAGAGCCGAAGGGAATTTTTCCCATCTCCTAGTGATTCATAGCCCATTCCATTACTTTAACACTCACAAGTACCACGAGTGGAGAAATTGAAGACTTGAAGATTTCAATTGAAGTTTATTCAAATATGGCCGTCATTGATTAGTATATAGGGATTATAGGTTGATTCAGCCTTTATTAGTAGGTTACACATACTTGCAAGAGTAACAATGCACTTGAGAATTTATTGGGGTAGATATCTAGCCATTTATAGTATCAATAGGTTATTCTAGGATGTTTTGCAGTTTGCTTATAGGATATAACAAAGAAATAGGGTATTAGGATCCATTTTTGGGGCATTATTCACTTGGTTACAAGTGTTATAGGGTATTTTAGAGTTTTCATATGACTTATACAAGGCATTTTAGGTGGTACTTTGTACCTATAGGTCCTATCCAAGTTGCTAAAGGATTTAGAGATCTTAGTTTGGACCTATAGATGGTGGAAAGGCCAAAACATGGAATTTATAGGGTGTTGAACTATTTTGTATAGCAAAAAAAAAAGTAAAAATATTTTAATTCAATTGTGAAGTATCATCTTATATCTCATCTTTAAGAGCTTCATCATCTTATTTTTAAACCAAAAAGTTTCCTATTTTGATATCATAGTGAAAAGTTATAGCTATTTTAGTGGCAAGAGGTCTACTTGGACTACACTGTGATAATGAGCAAAAATGGCTAGAAACAAGGGAAAGAACAAAGCTAATGACAATGTCTAGCAACAAATCAAAAAATCATGTAAACCAATACCTAAGACACATCATGATGAAAAAGAATCACAATAATATGGTGTGTATAGTACTGTAAATTTCACACTTTGTAACCAGGAAACTAAACATTCTAGTAGGCACATGGAGTTAGTTTCTAAGTTGGATCAAAAGATGGAGCAAATGGTTCAATCAAACATCCAAATCAAGGAAGCCATGGAGTAGATGATCCACTCTATTAAGGATTCCTTAGAGAAATTTTCCTCTTTCACTAAAGAATCTGTAGATAAGCTTAGTGCTTAGATTTCCATTCTTATGGTAGCACAAATGGCAGATGAGAAGAGAGTAGAGATAAGAAACCATTTCGGTCTTTGTATCCTATCCATAGCCTAGTATCATTGGAAATAAGGATATACCACATACCACTTACTTGATTGGGGAGACTTCTTTCAAGGTTGATGAGCCAATTTTCAAGCATTCATGCATCCAACCTTCCTCTAGGAGCTAGAAGCCAGCCACCTATTCCTCCAGGCAGGTTTCAAACCAATTATCATATAAGTGCTTCTAATCTTTCAGCTTCCATTGGTAGCTATATGAACATGTATCCCAAGTATCAAATGGGCAGCAAGGCTTTGTAGAGAGGGAGCTCCCTGATAAAATAATGTTGATAAAATATAGTGGCCATTCATCATCACCAACAGATTTAGAGAAGTGGACCTCAAAGTTAGAGTCTTACTTTGACATCTTCCTTGGATCTAATGACCAAAGGTTCTACTTTGTTACACTTCACCATGAGGGCTTTTCTCACACATGGTGGAGATACATCAAAAGAGAAAACCAACAAGTTGACATTTGGGAGGATTTCAAAGCAAAAATGGCTCAAGTAATTGTCTATCCTATTAAGAAAGAGAAATGGGTTATAAGATGGTGTTAGCTAGACTAAAGAAGCCTATCAGTTAGAGATTATACCAACCTTCCTTGAACCTTAATATGTATGTAGAGAGTGTGAGTGATGATGCAAAATTGCATAAGTATATTTATGGTTTGGAGCCTAATTTGTCACTTGATGTTATGGCCCACAAATCTGCCACATTGTTTCAAGCTATTGAGCTAAGTGAGAGGTATGCTCGTAAGTATAGGAAGGATATCCTTATATAGGCTTCTTTTGGATAGCAAAGGATAGTTAATAGATAGGGCAACTTTGGTGGCAATTATGGTGGGTCTAGTACTTTATTTGGTAGCCCCAAAGTCTCCATATGTCTCGCATTTAATGCTTCAAAGTAGCTAAGTACTTTAAAGCTAGTAGTCAATCATAAAATTGGGCATAAACAAGGTGAAAGTAGACCCAAAAATACTTCAGCAAATGGTGGAAATTTTATACATATGGATCTTTTTAAAGACTACAAAGAGAAGGGTCTATGTTTCAAGTGTAGTGAAAAGTACATGGTTGACCATGCATCTAAGTGTACCTACAAGAATGCCAAAGCTAAGAACTATAACATGATTGTACTTAAGGATGTTGAGAAGGAAGTAATTGAAGAAAAAATTGCAGGTACACAAGCTTAATTTGAAGATCATGATGAGGATCTTGAGCAGGATCAGTCTTATGAGCTAGTAGATAGATTTCCAATTGACCTTGATGGACATGTTCCATTTGATCTAGGTGGGACAAATTTGAATATTTCTATCGCTATCATTTGTTCTATTTCCATGGATTCTTGGACATGTTCTAGGATCTCTAACACACTCTGTATAAAGGATACCATTCATGGGAAGGATGTGTTTATCTTGATAGACAATGACAGTACACATAGTTTTGTAAATAAGTTGATGAATTGTCTCCCCATTGATTTATAGCAACCCATAAGAGTTTAGGTAGCCAATGGTGAGGAGAAAACAACACCCAAATGTGTCCATAGGTTCCCATACAGTTGGCCAAAAATTATGAAGCAAGGTGAGTCTAATTACCTTGGAAATGGGGCCTATAGATGTGGTAGTTGGATGTGATTGATTGATTGTAGGGAAGATTGCTATGTAATTTTCATAGTTATTCATATATTTTGCCATTAATGGGTTGCATATCCATCTATAGGGAATCCATAGTAAATTAGATTTTCAACTTATCACCATTAAACAATTCAAGGAGTTTACAAAGCACTCTCAGATTTTTAATTTACACCTAAAGAAATAGGTTGAGGATTAGTCCAATGATTCAATTGATATTCCAATATTAAAATCTCTACTTGAGGAGTACAAGGATTTGTTTAAGGTGCCTATGCCATTACCTCCCAAGAGAGTAGTGGATCACCCTATATAGACCTAGAGCCACACTCCAAGCTAATAAACCACCCTAGAGATTGTCTAAATGTGAGCATGAAGAAGTGGCCAAACAAATAAAGGAGCTTCTAGAGATGGGTTTTAGTGACCCTAGTTTTTCACTAAATGCTTCACCGATCTTATTAGTAACAATAAAAAATATGGATCCTTTACTATGTGTATAGATTACATGGATCTAGACGAGATCACACTAAAGAATAGGTATCCAATTCCTAGAGTGGGTGATTTGCCTGATGATCTAAAGGGGGCTAAGTTCTTTATCAAGATTGACTTGAGATCAAGATATCATCAGATCCACATGCAATAGGGTGATGATATTAAAACAACCTTTAGGATCTTCATCATATGCTTCACCAGTCTTGTTAGTGAAGAAGAAAGATGGATCCTTTAGAATATGTATAGATTATAGGGATCTAAACAAGATCACAATGAAGAAAATGTATCCAATTCCTAAAACGAATGATTTTCTTGATAAGGTTAAGGGGGTTGAGTTCTTTACCAAGATTGACTTGAGATTATGATATCATTAGATCTACATGTGAGAGGGTGATGAGGTTAAAACAACCTTTAAGACGATCAGGGGTTATAGTATTTCTTATCATGATATTTGGCTTACCAATGTCCCAACTACCTTCTAGAGTCTGATGAACAAGATTTTAAAGCTTTCCTCTTAAAGTTTGTTCTTGTGTTCTTTGATGACATACTGTTTTACATCAACAAATTGGTGAACCACTTGTCAAGTATGAGGAAGTTTTTTGATGTGTTGAGGCACCGTAGACTCTTTGTTAAGGAGAAAAAGTACTCATTCATGCAAACAAAGATGGAGTACTTAGGCAACATTATCAGTGAGAAAGGGATATAGGCTAACCCTAAGAATGTGTAGTGTGTTAGAGATTGGCCAACACCTACCATTACTACTTCTCTTAGAGGATTTATTAGTCTACTGTCATTCTACACATAATAGGGCTTCAACTTATTGAAGTTTACTTTAGTTTTGAACTTTACCCCTTGCAAATCCGGTAAAAGTGTTGTAGAGCCATTCATTTATATATTTATAATTTTATAAGGACCATCCCATTTGGGTTCCAACTTTCCTAGGAAGAGCTCACGATGGGCATCATAATATGGGACCGATTGACCCTTGGCAAATCTATACTTCTTAGCCTGAAGGTCATGAAGCTCTTTCATTCACTTCTTCCCTACTTCCTGATGTAACAAGGCTTGTAACTAAATCTTGTCAAGATGTGTAAGGAAAGTGAGCCTTTCTTACAATTCTTCCTCTTTACCCAAAGAATGGTTTAGAGAAAACCTTACTATCAGAAGCTCAATCTCCAAAGGTAAAACACACTCTTTCCCATATAATAATTTAAAAGGGGTGTGGCATGTACCTCTTTTGAATGTAATATTATAAGCCCAAACAATCACATACAACTTGTTATCCCAATCACACTTACCTTTGGATATAGTCTTGGATAAAATCCCCACAAGCTGCTTATTAGTACTCTCTACTTGCCCATTAGCATGGGGGTTGTAAGGAGTAGTCCTATTATGTTTATTATTTAAATATTTTGTCAAAGCCTCAATCACTTTATTCAAAAAATGTGTCCCATGGTCAAATGACACAAGGTCTTTAGGTGGATCGAAATGGCAAATAATTTGCTCCAAAATAAAACTATCCATTTCCTTGGCATTATCCTTCATTGTAGTGTGGGCTTCAGACCACTTCATAAAATAATATATTGCCACAATGATATAATGCTTTCATGTAGTTAACGAAGGATTTATAGGTCCAACAAAATCAATGCCCCACTTCTCAAATGGTAGTATAGCCATGATAAGAGTCAATGGGCACTTCCTATTCTCCCTATTGTCATGTCTCTGACATGTATCACACCTCTCACTACAAGATATAGGCCTTATACCAACGGTTAAAGCGGCGAAAATACAAACAACAAAATTTTCCCCTGTCATCGCAAAAAGAATCGTTATTAATGATGCCATAGAAAAGTCGGTATTGGCATTGCTATTAGAGTCGCTATGTGCGTCGCAGACCGTCACTATCAGCGTCGGTATTTTTGGCATCACGACGCTGATAGCGACGCCAAAAATACCAACGCTAATAGCGACGGTCTGCGACGCGCATAGCGATGCTAATAGCAATGCAAGTAATAAAATTTGCGATGCTAATAGCGACGGTAACAGAGAAAAAAAAATTTGTGGCAGGGCAGAGCCATACAAAATAGTTTCTGCACTATTGTGTACAATGCGCTTGCAAACAAAAACAATGTATACTAAAATCATAAAACTGATACATGAAATAAATAC